>NW_004444039.1:4388473-4419940 GCF_000243295.1 Trichechus manatus latirostris | reverse complement strand
GCTTCCCTTTCCTTTTATCTCTTGAGAGAAAAAAGGTGGTGCAGGCCACACCCCAGGGAAACTCCCTTTACATTGGATTGGGGATGTGACCTGGGTAAAGGTGGTGTTACAATCCCACCCTAATCCTCTTTAACATAAAATTACAATCACAAAATGGAGGCCACCCACACACTGCTGGGAATCATGGCCCAGCCAAACTATACACACATTTTTTGGGGGACATAATTCAAACCATAACAATCTCAATAGACCTAATTTAAGGAAAAGCCGGAATTACAGACTTGTGTAATATATAATAAAATAAATTCCAAGCTTATACTATCAGTCTAATTGGTCTAACTGCTGTATTTTTCTTTTGTTGTATATACTCCCCTTCCCCCTTCAGTATGCCCTGTTGTCGACATCTTGCATTACTGTGGTACATTTATTACAATCCGTGTACCAATATTGATACATTATTATTAGAGTCCATCGTTTACACCAGGGCTCACACTTCATGTTGTATAGTTCTGTGGGTTTTGACAAATACATGATGCCACGTATTCACTATTATAGTATCACGCACAATAGCTTCGTTGCCCTAAAAATCTCCTGTGCTGCATTTATTCATCCTTTCCCTCTCGCCCGCAACTCCTGGTAATCAGCAATCTTGTTACTGTCTTTATCCAGTTGCTATCGAGTCAAGTGACTGAATCATGGCGACCCCGTGTGTGTCAAAGTAGAACTGTGCTCCATAGGGTCTTCAATGGCTGATTTCTCAGAAGTAGATTGCCAGACCTTTCCTCTGAGGTGCCTCTGGGTGGACTTGAACCTCCAACCTTTCAGTTAGCAGCCAAGTACATTAACCATTGGTACTGCCTAGGGTCTCTACAGCTTTGCCTTTTCCAAAATATCATATAGTTGGATCACACAGTACGTAGCCGTGTCAGACTGACACCTTTCACTTAGCAATATGCATTAAGGTTGCTCCACGTCCTTTTGCGGCTTGATAGCTCTTTTCTATTTATCACTGACTAATACTGTATTCTACGGGTGGACCATAGCTGATCATTTCGCCTGTTGAAAGACGTCTTGGTTGCTTCCATTTTGGGGGCAATTAAGAATAGAGCTGTGACAAACATTTGTGTGCAGGTTTTAGCACAGACATAAGTTTTCAGCTCATTTGGGTAAATACCTAGGTGCATAATGGCTGTACCATTTTGCAGTCCCACCAGCAATGAATGAGGGTTTCTGTTGCTCCACACAGTTTCTTTTTATGCGTTTAGATATAAAATACTTTTTTTTTTTTTTTTTTTACAGATTTCAGATCAATTAATCTAGTACTATAATAAAGATACCAGAAATAAGTAGCAGCTGTTTCACCACGGACAGCAACGCTGCAGAAGTGCTCAGGACAGGAGGCAACAATGAACTAGGCTGACAGGTTCCGAGGCGGCAACGTTCCTCGTGCCTTTTCCTTTAGCCGTCCGTCCTGAGTTCTCCATTACCCGCTCCTTTTAAATGATTCCGCCGAAAAATGCAAAACAAGCCAATCCATTTGTTTTCCTGAAGTTCCCTTAAAATAAAACACCCAGAGCTATAATTTGCTAACCATATTTCATCACTCACGACAATCGCCACGCGGTTGGTGAAATCGCTAAGCGTCTGCTTGGCTATTGCGGAATGAAGAAGACCTATTTCGGTAGCGGAAAGATGTGTTGATCAAGAGCAATTCAACACTGTTTAGTTCACAGCATCACAAGTTCTATACAGAAATGAAGACCTTGGTAGGGAATTACTTTAATCCTAGGGCAGCTCTCAATTTTCTATGACAAGGACAAAGACTATTGACCGAGATGTTCAAAAGAGTGGGTGAAGTTCCATTCAGTTGGATGATAGCCAGGGGAACTGGATAAAAACGAGACTCTTCCACTTATGTGAGTTAGTATGGTTACTCCAATTCAAATGGAAAATGTCTCTGTTGGTGACCTCATCAATGGTCCAACAGACTGGCCTGGCTCCTGAGCATTAAAGGACATGTAACTCTTGACCCATGACTAATCTGTCATGCTGATGATGTAGTTGAAGACTAAGTAATATTTATGAGATTTGGAAGAGTAAGTATGATTTATGAGCCAAACCATTTTGCTGAGTGTTTTAAAATACATAATGTATTTCATTTTATCTCCCAACAACCTTAAGAGGTAGGCATTATGATCTCTATGTTATAAAGGAGAAAAGAGGTTAAAGTCACCTGCTCAAAGTAATAAACTTAGTAAATCACTGAACTAGCCTAGATTTTGGGTCACGGACCTCCAAGTTCATTCTTGTTTTCTTTAGACTACTCTGTTTCTCAGTACCCCTGAGCTAAAACAGTCTATGGATGGATGGTAGGCTCAAAGGCAGCCAGGAGATTGTAAGCCTAAATTAAGTTAGCAGACCTGAAAAACTATAGAGTCAATGATGTGTGGTCAATGAGCAGTTCTGTGTCTCATTCCCGAATTCCTGTAAAAACGGAGAGTTCTGGATGGTAGCTTGTCCAAACTGCTTCTTTCTGAGTGTCTGTCTTTGACCTGCCCCAACTATCTACCAGCTTGTTGGCACATTAATCCCTTTGTCCTATTGTGGTGTGGAGAACACACTCGTCAGATGGAGACTTTTGCAGAGTATACATTTCAAATCCTGACTTTATCATCTAGGCTTACATAAGTTTGGCTGCTCCAAGTCTCCTTTCTAGATGTCCTTCAGTTTCCCTTTCTTTTTCCTTCTTGATCTGTACCCCTTGTAGAGCAGGAGACGTTGTGGAAGCAGCGGGTGAACACATGAGCATCCTCTGGCAGGGAAGTGCTTTCCGTAGCATCTGTGTGATGACATCAGATTTCCTCTCAGAGCACTTGAGTTTGTAGCTCATCTCTGTCCCGCGTTAGCTGAGTAACCTTGGCCAGCCCACTTTATCCTCTCTAAGCCTTGATAAGATAGAGCTAACCTTGACAGTGAAACTTCTTGCCCAGGCAGGGTAGGGACTCTTCCTTCTTTGCCCCCACAGTATTTTGTATCTCCCTTCACTTATCCCATTGAATTGTGAATGTGTTGATGTGTCCGTTCTCCCTCCCCAAGACTAAGGAGCCAATCTGAGTCATCTTTGTATCCCAGGGCCAGCATTCAGCCTGGCCCACAATAAACCAAACCAAACTCGTTGCCGTCAAGTCAGTTCCAACACATAGCTGCCATACAGGACAGAGTAGAGCTGCCCCATAGGGTTTCCAAGAAGCAGCTGGTGGATTCGAACTGCTGACCTTTTGGTTAGCAGCCGAGTTCTTAACTGCTGCGCCACCAGGGCTCCTGTTTGTGTATGTGTGTACGTGCCACAAAAGATACTCAATAAATGTTTAATAATGATGGGTAATATTACTGCCACCAACACCTGTCAGTTTGTCATACTGCGGTGGCTTTTGAGTTGCTATGGTGTTGGAAGCTACCCCACTGGGATTTCAAATACCAGTAGGGTCACCCATGGTAGACAGGTTTCAGTGGAGCTTCTAGTCTAAGACAAACTAGGAGGAAAGTCCTGGCAATCTATTTCCAGAAGTTAGCCAAGGAAAACCTATATATCACAACAGGAAACTGCTCTATATAGTGCTGGGAGACAAGCCTCCTAAGTCAGCAGGCACTCAAATACGCAACGGCCGCCTACCGATGATCGTGAAGGTGACGCAGTACTGGGCAATGTTCTGTTCTGTTCTACATGGGTCTCCTGAATTGGAGCCAACTTGACAACAATTAACAATAACAACAACCAGATTTACTGAGCATTCACACTGTGCCACTGTTGTGAGTGTCTTGCATATATTTAATCTTCATGACAACAATAAAATGTACATTTTATTATTATCCTCATTGGAGCTGAGGTGCAAGGATATTAAGTAACCTGCCCGAAGTCATGTAGCTCACAAGTAGCAGCTCTGAAATGTCTGGGATGTGAACCTAGGTGATCTGGCTCCAGAGACTGGTCTTAGCCACTACATTTCTTTGCCTTAAGAAGCAAACACTCATTGGAGAAAGCTTGGACAGCAAAGGAATGGAGAACGAAGAGAAATAAATTTATTTTCTTTACTATTTCATGTACAAACATAATTCTACCACCTAGAGGTAGCTGCACTTAGCTTTTTTTCTCATTCAGTGGCTGGTATTTTGTCTAGGTGAGTTTATACTCTAGATGCAATGTACAGCCTATTTTTTCCTTTTAGGGTATCGTAATCATTTTCAATGACAAAAATATCCTTGCATAAATGGGTGGATCATTATTTACGCAAGCCTTCTCCCATAATTAGCCACTCTCTCGTAACTGGGTTTTTCCTCCCCGTTTTAAACAATTCTGTGATTAACATTTTTTTGTGCATAAATCATTTGTAGGGATTATATTCTTGTATGGTTCACAAAAGAGGACATTATTGGGATTTGTGATACACATTTTCAAACTGCTTTCTGCAAAGATGGTGCCACTGTATTCTCCCACTAGCAGGGACCGAGTAGACCTACTAAGCTTAGACACCTTACTAGGCTTCGACGTTGGGAGGAGGTTTGGAAGGAGGCAAGTGCAGAGATTTGAGGATTCTGGGAAAGGGGAAGGAGGCCGCGCGAGGAAGCAGTGAATTTGCCTACTTCAAAGTGTTCAGCAGGGCTGGCCTCTAACATCCCTGCTCTGGAGGGATCGTCACCCACTTAGAAGCCGTGGAATGAAAGGAAAGCTGCCCAAGGATGACTGGAATTCTATTGTCTCAGGCTGCACTTCCATGTTGATCTAGGATTTGAAATTGTACCAGCCTTGCTGAGTGTGTCAAGTCATTAGACCTTAGTTCATTAGCGGGGCCACGGTATTGTCTTAGATTTGACGAAAGAATAATGAAGCTCCTTTCAAAGGCAAAGCAATCCATCTGAAAAATATTCTTAGAATTGTCTCCTTCTCTCTCTCTCTCTGTGTGTATGTATGAAGGCGCTAGCGGTGGTGGGGTCAGTTTGAGAACAGTTACCATTAAGGAGAAATCCACTGATCTAAGGAATTGGCTTTGCCATTTTCCCGAGTTTTTGCTTACTCTGTTAGGTTTGGCACGCTGCCCCGTGAATGCAGTGCACCATGCTGTGGCCTTTTCATTAGTACCTGGGAGGCTGTCTCTAGCCTATGGCGCTCCAGTAGAGAAATGAGAAATATATAATACACCAAGTGTCTAACTTCGTATCTTGTGAGATTCCAATTTTAATTACCCAAGCAAGACGTTCCCTTTTTTCTGCCTTTGTCCTGTGCTTTGAGCCAATTCCTTGGCTTTTGCCACCTTCTTCCTCCCTCTTTTCTCTTCTCCTTAACTCTCTAGCAATTAAGTCTTAGCTGCAGGCATTCCTATTTCCCTCCCAGTACATTTAGGGGCTCCTTTTTCATTGTTTGTCTTTGCAGGAACTATAGTCACCTGTTTCTATCTCTTGGTGTTTCCTTCATTCCTTTTCTAATCCCAAAGACCAGGTATACTTGGCTTACCTGGCTTAGCAAGAAGAAAATGACCCCTAACAGTTCCAGACCTGGCCACACTGGGCATGCCAGCAATGGAAGCTACGGATTATTTGCAGTCACCAAATTGCATCCTTTGACAAACAGAATTAAGAGTCCTCTGGGAAGACAAATGGCAGCCTTCTCCTTGGACATGTGGAAACTTTCATTTTGGCAACTAGCTTTGTAATTAACACCATGGTCTTTAGATTCAGATAAGCCAGAGTGCTGACTCCACTTACTAACTTAGGAATTTGGTAATGCTTTCTGAGTCTCAGTTACTTCCCCTGTGAAATGGGGATAATGGCGTTCACCCCACAGGGTGGCTGAAAGAATTAAATAACTCACATAAAGCACTCAGCACAGAGCCTGGCCTGTATGCTCTCAAAGTGTTGGCTGCTATTATTTTCATCAATCAGCTCATCATCATCATTATTTCACTCAGAACATTTCTCATTTAGTCTATCCTGTGGTAAGGATTTGTTTTGTCTTCCTAAATGTAGCCTTTATTTTCCTGATAATCTCAGCAGATGAAAGCGAGACAGTATCCTTTCTCAGCAGCCTGCTAATATTGCGATAAGAATTACACGTTTGATGTATTTTTCCTCCTTTTGCAATTGTTTGGGAAGCAGCTGTCTGTCCATGGTTCACCCCGTGGTGTTTGATTATGGGGTTAACTGATACCTAAACGGATAGGGAAGAACGCAGAGACACGAGGGAAAATATTTATGAAGAAGAAGGCACCTCAGACATAAATATGTATCCAGCGTGTAACAGAATCGTTCAAACCAGTGCTTTCAGCTGCCACCTGGCAGCACGGCTGAGAGCTTGTTGATAGATTTTCACTCCCACATACTCACTCCTATGGTGCCTACTATAAAAACAATAAAATATTAATAATAAAAAAGAGCCTTCCTGAAGATGCAGCATGTTATGACAAGTTGTGGGACATTAACGTAATTCTCTGAAATGTAATTTGAGGCATATATTTAAAAGAAAAAAAACAACCTGCCCCAAATCTATGGCATGCTTGATTCAAACTGGCCGCTGCGGTCTTACGCGTCTCCTTGAATTTTGTCGTTCTTTGCTCGTGTTTACACGCACCATCTTTTCCTTTCCTTGCCTCCCATGATCAATTTCCCACTTGCACAAAGCCTCAAATCTCTCCGAGACTGGTTTCTCAATCCTTGAAGTGTTCCATCTTTCTATTCTGTAATTCTGGGATGTGGGGTGAAAAGCAAGAAGTCTTTAAAGTCCGAGTAATTTTTCTGTGGATTTATTTCCTCTCTAGAATCAAGGCTGTAATTCTTCGTTCTTCTGGGTCTTGCCCCATTTTCAGAGATGACAACCCACCCACTTGGGCTTCCTTCCTCTGTAATGAACTGAGGTGGTGAAAACGGTTAAGCACTCAATGACTAGCCAGAAGGTTAGCGGTCTGAACTCATTCAGAGGCACCTCAGAAGAAAGGCCTGGAGATCTGTTTCTGAAAGCCACAGCCTTGAAAATCTTATGCAGCAGTTCTACTCTGCACACACAGGGTCATCATGAGCTGGAATCGACTCAACAGCACCTAACAGCAACAGCAACGATGAACCAAGGCGAAAAGGAGAAACCCACTTGGTTAGAACTCAGGGCCCCAGGGTAGATGTCTGATTTCAAGGTGGGCAACTAGCTTTCCTGGTTTCTACCATCACACCCTGGAGAAATAGCATTCAGGGCAAGAGAAGAGAGTGTGAATGAGTCATCTTAAAGCCATCCCTTGCCACGAGTCCCCCCAGGGGTGGATTAACCGATAAGCACAGTACCCACTGGCTTACGGTAAGCAAGGTACAGATGGGTTTCATTGTGTTTACTTACTAATCTGTAGGGCACAATTTCACATGGATTTCACCACGTCTTTGAAATTGTGCACTACAGATTGGTCCCGTTGCCACCGAATCAATTCTGACTCATAGTGACCCTAGAGGACAGAGTAGAACCGCCCCATAGGGTTTCCAAGGAGCGGCTGGTGAATTTGAACTGCCGACCTTTTGGTTAGCAGACATAGCTCTTAACCGCTGTGCCCCCAAGGCTCCACAGATTGGTAACTAAGCGCAATTAAGACTGTGCGTACCTTGGTCTCCCCCAGCCCCCCAACAAGAAGGCTAACTGAAGGTGTTAGTCCTTTTGGTAGTAGTCAAATGGGTTCATTTTTATACACAAGCTCTCGGTGAGATGGGATAAAAATAATTGGCATTTTTCATAAATTTGGCTTCTTCTAATTTTTTAATTTGTGGGGCAGGGGTGGCGTGGCGTAATTCATCTTGTGGGTGGGAAACTCTCTGGGAGAAGAACTTAATGGGCCTGTTTATGTGAAAAGAGAAGAAATTTCTTACTCACTACTCCTACAACTTGGTCTGGTAAGAGAGTGCTAAAATGCTGGACAGAAAAAGAAAATAGGTTTTTGGGAATTAGCTGCTGTTCATTGTTTGAGGGCGAGAGGTGAGAAGTTTGGAGAGAAAGTTTTGAAGAAACAGTCCTAGGATCTAACCTTTCCTGAGCGACCATATGTTTCAGGGACTGTTTTAAGTGTTTTATGGGTGTTGGCTTGTTTTGGACGCATGATACTACCGTGTGGTAAAAACCATTTACCGCTGAATCAGCTCTGACTCCTGGCGCCCCCACGTGTGTCAAAGTAGAACTGTGCTCCATAAGGTTTTCAATGGCTGATTTTTTAGAAGTAGATTGCCAGATCTTTCTTCCAAGGCACCTTGGTTGGACTTGAACTGACAGCCTTTAGGCTAGAAGCTGAGTGCATTAACTGTTTGCACCCCAGCGGTAGGTGTTATTACATTGGGTTTTCAGATGAAGAAGGCAAGGCACATCAAGGTTAAATAATGTGTCCGAGATCACACAACGAGGAGAGAAAAGAGGTGGAAGTTGAACTTAAAAGATGAATTCCAAAGTTTGTGTGTTCTTAAGGAGCCCAGAGAGAAATGAGCACTAGAAAGATAGAGAGCCAGCCATTTGGAGAGAAGGGTGATTGGAGAGACATTCTGAGCAGCAGGAAGATGGCCAATGGATGTCTTCAGAATGATGCCCAATTTTCAACTTTAAGTGTCTCCTATTCCGTGCTCTGCTGCCACCTTTTCCGTTCTTCCTAATGCTTCAAAAATCTCCTCCTCACCTTACTATTTGGTATGAATTATGCTTTGAGGAAATAGTGGAGGGTATTATCCAGCGTGCAGACAGAAACCTGGGAAATGTACGCCCAGGGCATTTTGTCAATTCATGGCTGTCTGACTAAGCTGTTTTATTACATTAACGGAAAGTAGGACCCCAGGGGCCTGTGGGACTTGGGGACAGGCCCAGGTAGTTTTATGTGATCAGCTTGAGGTCACCAGAAGCTTTGAAGGATCACAAGCAGTCCTGTCCTACTTACAACCCAGACCCATCACACCCCGCTGAATTTTCCCTTGGAGGAGTTGGTGCCTGAGAGAAGATGTTGAGATTGTTCTTATGACAAGTCAGTTCCAGAATACTCCAGAAGTTTAAAAAAGTGCACAAGCCCCTTGCCAAGTCAGAGAGATGGCTTCTCCACATACAAACCAGGACTGGATTTCAAGGACTTTCTGGCTCCTTTCAGGGGCTGAGGAGGTAGCGAGATCCAGAGGGACAAGCATTGATTGAGCTGTGACCGGGACACCCAAGTTCTCATCCAGGCTCCGGTGGGGATCACGAGCAAGCCGTTTTCTCTCACAGGCCTCAGATTCCCCTCCTGTGAAGGACTAGAGGACGTTTAAGTCCCTCTCAGCTCTAACATCTTATGAACCTGTGCATTTCATGAAGAGAAAATACCTTCCCTGCCTCCCCTCCTCCTGTCCTACCACAGATATTACTACTTCTGCCACCTTCCTGATTTGGACCCTCTGGGTCTGCTGACCCCACTTTCTCTGGTTCTCCCTGTGAGAACGTGTGTGGGAAGAGTATGTCTGATACATACCGTGGATGATGCCATTTTCTTTCTTTCTTTTTCTTTTTAAAAATATTTTATTGTGTTTTTGGTGACAGTTTACACAGGAAATTAGGTTCTTATTTTACAATTTCTATACCTATTTTTTTGTGACATTGGTTACATTCTTCACAATATATCAGCTTTTTCGTTATTTCCATTTTGGTTGTTCTGTTTCCATTAATCTAGCCTCCCTGTCCCCCCTAGCCTTCTCATCTTTGGTCTAGGGTAAATGTTAACCGTTTAGTTTCATCTAGACGATTATTTTGAGGCACACAGTACTCACTGGTGATATTATGTATTTTATAGACCAATCTGTCGTTTGGCTGAAAGGTGACCTCTGGGAGTGGTTTGAGTTCCAAGTTGAAAAAGTACCTCAGGGCAATAGTTTCTGGGGTTCCTTAGTCTCTACCAGTCCAGTAAGCCTGGCTGTTTTTTTTAGGAATTTGACTTTTGTTCTACATTTTTCTTTCATTCTGTTTGGGACCATCCATTGACTGTCTGGTCGGTATGGGCTTGGCAGACCTGACTTTGCACGGCCAGCTCCCAAAATGGTCTTCTCTGCAGTGAGTGAGACGCATGTGCAGGAAACAGAATCTTCGTGCTAACGCTTGGTTAAATCTTAAAGATGGTCGCAATAATCTTTCTGCTCTTTTCCCACCTCCTTCCTGACTCGACATGACGGACACCTGCGTTTCGAGGACCGTGTGTAGGGGAATAAGACGAAGTGACCTCAGACAAAGTGGCCAGGGACAAGGGACTCCTTCTGGTCTGTTAATGGTGGAAGATGCATTTGAGGCCCCTGGGCCTGCTGGCAGCTGAGGGTACCAGCCCATTATGCCTGGCCTGTGCCGCAGCCTACCTGAGACCACGGAGCCTCCAGGCTGCAAAGCAAGGAAGTCAGGGAGACATGATCTATGTTAGGTTTAAAAAACCAGTTGCCATCGAGTTGACCCTGACTCATGGTGACCCCATGTGTGTCAGAGTAGCGCTGTGCTCCATAGGGTTTTCAATAGCTAATTTTTTCAGAAGTTGATCACCAGGCCCTTCTTCTGCAGCATCTCTGAGTGGACTCAAACTTCCAACCTTTTGGATAGCAGCCAAGCATGTTAACCATTTGTACCACCCAGAAACTCTTTTTAGGTTTGGCATGTGGGAAATAGAGGCTGAGCAGTCTCATCGTGGTGTGTATCCAGAACGTTCTGAATGATCTTGCCGTTGCTATCCAGGGGTTTGTCATTTACTCTATGGTATAAATCTATAACCTAAGTATACATCTTACTGTGAAACAAAGCCTTTTTGCCTTCTTTTTTGTCTTTCTTTTTGCAAAGAAATCCTTTCAGCTGCCTTGAGCTAAAAGAGTGCACGTTTAATGAAAATTTAAATACCAAATATCCTTTTCTCAAGAATGTTGATGATGAACGGGTAACTTGCACAAAATGCTCGTCAACATCGGCCATACACTCTGGGAGCTGTAGAATATAACTGACCACAGGAAAATGCTTATGAAAAATTATCACTATCGATTTCAAACATTAGTAGTTGTAAGAAAAGTATGTCTGGCCGTGACGATTTAACACGTGCAGCCGTGTTTATACAACACACTCTGCTGTATGGCTTTTCGGTTAGGCCCAATACTTATTCTTCTAGATTACTTCTCCTTAATATAGATTTCACTTTTTCTTCTGCACACAGGAAGAGTGATAGCTGTTAATGAGTTGGCACCATTAGAAGAATGACTTCACGAATAATTAAATGGTACAGTTTGTATCAGTGACTTCAACAGATGAACAGTTCATTTAAATTGTGGCTTGCTTTTTTTCATCCAATTCATGGGCTCAAAGTAAAGTTTCTGGAAGTTCATTCTGTTAAAGATACAGCATGTGACATTATCGTAATTTGTAAGCTCACTCCAAAATTGCAACAAGGGAGGTGGAATGACCTGTTTCTTGGTGGTCCTACCAAAAGAGATTTGGGTGGAGCACAGCATCATGGGAAAAACAGTGTTATTACTAAATGAAGAAACCTATAGGGCAGAAATGTATTTGGAATTAGATGTAGTGTGTTTGTAGTTCATAATTGCACCTAAACAAGCTGGGATAGTCTACCATCAAATAGAAACTATAGTTGACAGACATTATAAATATTTTTATTTCTATACAGAGAAACGGAACTATAAGATATGTGTGATAGAGATAATGATGAACATTTAAAAAAAAAAGCTTCAACCTGGTTTTAGGAGCTTTTTTCTTTTCTGTGTGCTTTTAGATTTTAGAAACGTTTGCGCTTTTCAAGGACTACTTAGCAAATCAACACAAGCATAAAACAATATATTGATTTTTACTTTCTTTTTTTTTAAATAAGTAAGCCCTCTAAATTTTGTTCGCATTTTGTTCAAAATCAGGTGTAATCTTTAATTAAGTATTCAAGGAATGGTGAGCCAAAAGGCTTGAAGCTTTTTGAGGCTTTTAGCAAAATGCAGTTAGTGAAGATAAAACTTACAACCAGGAAGACATTGAAACCTACCTTTACCACACCAAAAGAAGGAACTAAACAAATTCAATAATTTAAACTTCAGCATATGTAATTATGCTTTGGAATAGTTTGACTTGTGGGCTAACTCTTTCGGTGGAGCTTTTGCTCTGGATTGGATGGTTTTATACTCTGTACTGGAATGGAAAGGAGCTCCCGGTGGCGCAAAAGTTAAGGGCTGGGCTGCTAACTGAAGGTTTGGGGTCACTATGAGTCAGAATCGACACAAGGACACCAAACAGCAACCGGGATGAAATGAAAATGGACTGAAATTGAGAAGGCTTGTGAACTGGCAGCATCTCAGTTAGACAGAACATTCGAAAACCATAAATCAAGACAACTTATTTCATGAGTAATGTAAAATATTTGTCAAAGAAAGTTTCTCTGAACGGTACCTGTGAAAAGATTTAGACTGAAATATTAGCACGCGCCAATGACATTGAATGAGGAATATCTTCCATTTATCAGAATTAGTTCTTAGCTTACGAGTCACCTCACTGTCTATAGAAAGAGTATTAATTAAAAATACTTTGGTTTATTGAGAAGAGTAAATTGAAGGTGTCAACAATTTCAAATTGATTAACTAGAAAATGAAACTTTGAGTTTTATAAAAAAAAAATTAAAAATACATGTCTTAGAAAAATATCAGTGACATAGTATTAAAGATAGATATGACTCCAGAGCTGATGAAAATGGGTGGTTATGAATTTATAACTTGCTTATGTTATATTTAAATGTTCAGACAAATCAATATAAAGAATTAAAAATTATTGCTGTAATATACATTAACATGCTGTTTTTATTTTTTTAGAAGTAATTTTATTTTGGGGAAAATAATTTTTGACTAGAAATTTTATAGACCTACCATTATACTAAAACCCATTTGTCAACCCACACTTCAAAAATTATGTATTTTATTTATTTTTAGTGCTCTCTTTCACTCTCAAAATTGTCCTGGTGTAGATAATAAATTATACAGTCATGTAGCTAAAACAGATGCCTATTTTGAGTGTTTGTGCTTTTTTTTTAAATCCTGTTGACTCATTTATCGATAGCCATCCATCCACTTCCAGAAACTTGAACGCCACAGAGAAGACAGCCCACTAAGTCTTTGACTTGGTCTTTAACTTGGAGATGGATGTACCACAGGCATGATGGCTTCACTCACTGCTTCCCCAGCTCAACTTGGCTTATCTTCCCCACAGCCATACAGTGGCAGTGACTCTAGGTTCCCTCTCTCACACGTGCAACTCATGCAACTCTTCATTCGGTAACTAGCCATTTAAACATTGTTTATTCTGTTTTGATACTTGTATTTGTATTCATTATGTATTGGCAACAAACCATTTTATTGTTTATTTACATTATAAACTATAGTTCCTTTTAGAGTAGAAGGAAAATGTAATTCTTCCTGTATTGTAGGATACTGTACATAAACATAGCCACTAGTGAGTCCGTTAAGAGTCAAATAATTAGGTAATTGGTGTTTTAACGGCATGATATCATGCAGGAATCCACAGTGGGTTGTTTCATAGGCGATTAAGGCTTTTGGTGTGTCTGAGGAAAAGCGAAGTGGCCAGTGTGGTTGAAGAAGAGCGACCCGTGAGGAGAGAAGATCAGAGAGGTTGGGGCGGGGGAGATCTTGGAGGACCTTATAAACCAAAGAAAGCCAAAGCTGTTGCTGTGGAGTTGATCCCGACAGAGTAGAACTGCCCCATAGGGTTTCCAAGGAGGGGCTGGTGGATTCAAACTGCTGACCGTTTGGTTAACAGCTGAGTTCTCAACCACTACACCACCAGGCCAGAGCAAAGACTCTGGGCTTTATCCTGAGTAAGACGGGAGGGAAGTCATTGAACGTTTTGAAAAGAGGGATGACATAATCTGACTTACATTTGCAAAGGATCATGCTGGCTACATACAGTCGCTATGAGTTGGAATTGACTCTATGGAAATTTTTTTTTTTTTAATGAAGAAAGTACTCTGTGATTGTGTGTGTGTGTGTGTGTGTGTGTGTGTGTGTGTGTGTGTGTGTGTGGGAGAACAGAAGGTTAGAAATAGGTAGACCAGTAAGACGGTTAGCACTGTGGTTAAAAAAAAAAAACCCAAACCAATTGCTGTGGAGTTGATTATGACTTATAGTGACCCCATGTATACTGAGTAGAACTATGCTCCCTAGGGTTCTCATGGCTGTCACCTTTTGGAGGTAGATCACCAGGCCTTTCTTCCGAGGTTCTTCTGAGTGGACTTGAACCCCCAACCCTTTGGTTAGTAGCTGAGTGCTTAACCTTTGGCGCCACCCAGGGATTCTTATTGCCATAGTCCAGGCAACACAAAATGGAGGCTGGGACTGGGGTGGTGACAGTGGAGGTGGTGATATAGTGGATTCTGGGTATATTTTGAGGGTAAACCTGACATAATCTGTGATGAATTGGAGGTGGGGTGTAAGAGAAACTTGATGGCTTTTGGCCTGGGTATTTGGAAAAATGGAGTCGCCATTTATAGAGCAGGGAAAGATTAGCAGAGGAGCAGGTTTGGATGGGGTGGAGTGGGGGATCAGAAGGTCATTTGGGGACATGTTAAGTTGGAGCTGCCTCTGAGACGTTCGGTGCATACATAGTGGTTGATTACTTATCTCTCCATGCCTCAGTTACTTCATCTGTAGATTGGAGCCGTTACTAATACTTACCTATCCCATAATCAGCCACCCGTCTGTCAGTTTGTCATACTGTGGTGGCTTACATGTTGCTGTAATGCTGGAAGCTATGCCACCAGCATTTCAAATACCAGCTGAGTCACCCATGGTGGACAAGTTTCAGACTGAGACTAGGAAGAAAGACCTGGTGATCTACTTCTGAAAATTAGCCAGTGAAAACCTTATGGATCATAACAGAACATTTTCCGGTATAGTGCCAGACGATGAGCCTTCTAGGTTGGAAGGCACTCAAGATACACAACAGCCGTAACAGCGGACTTGAGCATCCCAACGATTGTGAGGATAACGCAGGATCAAGCAACATTTTCTTACATTATTCACTGGGTTGCCACGAGCCAGAACCAACTTGATGGCAAAAACAACAACAACCCAGTGACAGGATTGCTGTAAGGACTAAAAGTTAGCAGGTTAAAGAGCCAGCCTCGTGGAAACCCCTCAAACGTTGTTATCACGAATATTTTTGATTAATTCACATTTTCTGAGAAAATTCATACTAAGAGAACATACCACGTAGTTTAGTGCGATGAAGTTTGTCCTTAGAGTTACGGAATTAGTGCTGGAAAACCAAACCAAACCCATTGCTGTCAAGTCGATTTCAACTCATAGCGACCCTATAGGACAGAGTAGAACTGCCCCCACAGGGTTTCCAAGGAGCGGCCGGTGGATTCGAACTGCTGACCTTTTAGTTACCAGCTGTAGCTCTTAACCACTGCACCACCAGGGTGTGGTCTTAAATCTCGGCTAACTCCAACCCTCCTTTTGTAGGTGAGAAGGCCGGGGGATGGCTGGGAGTCTCGTGAAAGTCTGGAATCCAGGTCTAGAACCGAGGCTCCTGCCCCTGAAGCTTGTGCCCTTCCCGTGATTCAGCGCTTCCTGCTCAATATCACATGACCTCTCCCAGGCTCTCGATTTAGGGGGACATTGACAAAAAGTCCAAGATGACTTCATCTTTAGCAATGCTTCCAATAGTTTTAATCTTCAGAGAGCAGGGCGGGTGCTCAGGGCTCAGAGAGCACACGCCTTGAGTTAATGTCCCCCCACACCTTTCTCAGAAGGGCAGGATGTGGGGAAAACTGACGTAACACTTCATCAACTTCCAGGTGGCCAGGCCTCGGAGCACTGGCCTGGCTGGTTTTGTGGGGTGGTCAGACCTGACAAGGTTCTTTTCGTTTATAAAAATAACACATGATCAGGTTTCCTCAGTCACGCAGTCCCGTTCAGCCAGAGGGAAGGCAGGACAAAATTGATGCATCTGCTGTGAAGGCGGAGTCCCTGGGTGGGGCAACACGGCTATGCGCTCTGGTTCGAACCCACCCAGAGCCTCCTTGGAAGACAAGCTTGGAGATCGGCTTCTGAAAGGTCACAGCCTTGAAAACCCTACGGAGCAGTTCTACTCTGCCCACGTGGGGTCACCATGAGCTGGAGTCAATTCCACCGCAACCAACCACAACAAAAACGCTGAAGTTAATGTCCCTGCAAACTCGGATGTTTCCAGTCGTCTCTGTATTCTATTGTCACCTAGAAGATTCCTTTTCTCCAGGTCTCACCCACATCTCCCCTTGCCCCGCACCCCCCCCTTCCATGTCACTGCTGCACAGATATTACAGGAGTGTCCGATCTTTCCCATTGGTCTTGAGATAGTGATTAATACATAATTTATCCTTGAGCCCTTTGGAGAGTTTGAAGTTTCTGCAGAAGGGGTTTGTGGCAGGTCTGGAAATCATTACATCGGATTCTTTTCCATTAAGGCCTGCAGCAGCTGTGAGTGCTGGAAAGTGAAGGATCTGGCATATTCCCAAGGCTTTCTAACTCCTCCCAAAGTGGGGGCTTTGCACCAGCCCCTGAACCAAAGGAAATGACCAGCCTTTCCCCTTCCCCCTGGAAATGTGCACTCAGCCCATATGCGGATGATTGAGAGAGGCTCTCCAGCAGCTCTGCTTTGCGGTTTAGCCCAGCATGTCCTGGACGAGGGGTGGCTGGGCAGCAGAGCCTTTGGTAGTGCAGGTCGAGTGGCTGGATTCTGTTCAGAAGAGCGGAGGTGTGGGGAGAAGAAAACACACAAACATTGCAGGTTCTCCACCCAGCATCTACTGGTAACAGACGCTGATTTTGTTTGTAGCAGTGATGTTAAACCAAAATCTAGAAACCCCTAAGCCTGCTGCCGTTGAGTTGATTCTGACTCATAGCCATCCTATAAGATAGAGTAGAACTGCCCCATAAGAGTTCCAAGGCTGTAATCTTTACAGAAGCAGACTGCCACATCTTTCTCCTGCAGAGTAGCTGGTGGGTTTGAACGGTTGACCTTCCGGTGAGCAGCTGAGTGTCTAACCACTGCGCCACCAGGGCTCTTTAGCTAGTTGCCATCCAAAAGCAGTTGTCATCAAATCGATCCTGACCCATGGTGACCCCATATGCGTAGAGTAGAACTGTACTTTATAGGGTTTTTAATGGCTGATTTTTTGAAAGTAGATCACCAGGCCTTTCTTCCAAGGTGCCTCTGGGTAGACTTAAACTACCAACCTTTCATTTAGCAGCCGAGTGCATTAACCGTTTGCATCACCTAGGGACTCCAGAAGTAATGTTACAAATTGTTCATGAACCAATGAGATGTAAGAGAACACTACGGAATGGGGCTTATGAAAAACTATTATTTTTCTGATAAAAAGGTACAGACTCTGGAGCAGGAATTTTGTGCTTATGAAGATGAAAGCCCCTTACTAAGGATGGAAGAGCAGAAAGATACAAGAAGCTCGGGACTTTCTTGACTCTCTGGACACGC
Source organism: Trichechus manatus latirostris (assembly GCF_000243295.1). Taxonomy (NCBI): domain Eukaryota; kingdom Metazoa; phylum Chordata; class Mammalia; order Sirenia; family Trichechidae; genus Trichechus; species Trichechus manatus. Next base: position 4,402,407 of record NW_004444039.1, on the reverse strand, counting down.
TGGACCAGGTCTTTACTTGGGCTCATTGTTAGGTGAGAGAAATAATTCCCATTTGACTAAGCCACTATGCCGGAGTTTTTATTACATGCAGCTGAAAGCATTCCCAACTGATATCAGCATCTCTCATTTCATACTTGGCTCTGCTGCTTACCAGCTGGATAGCCTTAGGAAAACTCTTTGAACCTCAGTTCCCCCATTTTTAAAACGAGGGCAGTAATACTTTCCCGCAGGGCAGGGGTCCTGAGAGAATTACAGAGAATTCTGTCCGTGTAGACGTGGTGCAATCATTACTGTAGTTGTTGATAGCCTCTGTACTTTGCCCATTTTGGGGAAAGGGAAGCAGGCTGGATTGAAGGGTAGGTAAGGAAGAAGTGTTTGGAGAGGGGGGAAGTTACCTTTCGGAGATAATGAACAGGCCAAGAGGTGGAAAATCTTGGAAGACAGATCCACTGTCCAGTCACCAGTAAGCAGAACTCAGGGATGTGAACCCGCCTGAGGCAAAGACTGTCTCAGTTCAGTTCCTATCCTTTGGCGTTTCTTGCCAAAGCAGAAAACCAGAGTCTGGATGTGGATGGGCCCGGGCTTGCGGGTTATAAGCATTTGAATGGCTGCAGCTGGTGAGGAATGAGTGCCTAGGGCTGCAGGTTGTCCTCACACGCACCTCGTAAGGATGATGATGGGTGTAATACGTGTGACGGTGTCCCATGCCTTGAGCAGTGGTAGGTCAGGGAGTGATCTTTTAAATTTTCTCACTCCTCTGTTTAAAAACCCTTCACGATTCCTAGATCTAGACCAAAAAGAAATGAAAACATACGCCCATACAAAAACTTGTACATGAATGTTCATAGCAGCCCTATTCACAATAGCCAAAAAGTGCAACCAACTCAAGTGTCCATCAACAGATGAATGGATAAGCAAAATGTGGTGCATACCTACAAGGGAATATTAGCCTAGGAAACCCTATGGCACAGTTCTGCTCTGTCCTACAAGGTCGCTATGAGTTGAATTCAACTCAGCAGCAATGGGTTTGGTTTTGGGGTTTGATGTTTTCAGCATGGTGTTAGGAACCTACTATGTGTCAGGTACTGTGTGTATAATACACACTCAGTTGTTGCTAGGTGCCATCGAGTTGGTTCCAACTCACAGTGACCCTATGTACAACAGAATAAAACATGGCCCAGTCCTTCACCGTCCCCACCATCATTGCTATGTTTGAGGCCATTGTTGCAGCCACTGTGTCAATCCATCTGGTTGAGGATCTTCCTCTTTATCACTGACCTTCTACTTCACCAACTATGATGTCCTTCTTCAGGGACTGGTCCCTCCTAATAACATGTCCGACGTATGTGAGACAAAGTCTTGCCATCCTTGCTTCTAAGGAGCATTCTGGCTGTACTTCTTCCAAGACAGATTTTGTTCGTTCTTCTGGCAGGCCATGGTGTATTCAATATTCTTTGCCAACACCGTATTTTGAATGCATCAGTTCTTCTTGGGTCTTCCGCATTCATTGTCGCACGCATACGAGGCAATTGAAAATACGATGGTTTGCGTCAGGCGCACCTTAGTCCTCAAAGTGACATCTTTGCTTTTTAACACTTGAAAAAGTTCTTTTGCAGCAGATTTGCCCAATGCATTATGTCATCTGTTTTCTTGACTGCTGCTTCCGTGAGCGTTGATTGTGGATCCAAGTAAAACGAAATCTTGGACAATTTCAATATTTTCTCCATTTATCATTATATTACTTATTGGTCCAGTTGTGAGGATTTTTGTTTTCTTTATGTTGAGATGTAATCCTTGCTGAAGGCTGTTGTCTTTGATCTTTATCAGTAAGTGCTTCAAGTCCAAGGCTGTTGTCTTTGATCTTCATCAGTAAGTGCTTCAAGTCCTCTTCACTTTCAGCGAGCAAGTTTGTGTCATCTGCATATCACAGACTGTAATGAATCTTCTTCCAAACCTGACGCTGTGTTCTTCTTCATATAGTCCAACTTCTCCGATTATTCCCTTTGGATACAGATTGAATAAGTAGGGTGAAAGGATACATCCCTGACACACCTTTCCTGATTTTAAATCACGCAGTATCCCCTTGTTCTTTTCGAACGATTGCCTTTTCATCTATGTACAGGCTCCTCATGAGCACAGTTAAGTGTTCTAGAATTCCCATTCCTTGCAATGTTATCCATAATTATGATACACACAGTCGAATGCCTTTGCATAGTCAGTAAAACACAGGTAAACATCTTTCTGGTGTTCTCTGCTTTCAGCCAAGGTCCATCTGACATTATCAATTTATATCCCTCATTCCATGTCCTCTTCTGAATCCAGTTTGAATTTCTAGCAGTTCCCTGTCAATAGGCACTCTAGATATTATTTCATACCATCTGTTAATAAAATCAATGAGATGTTAGACAGGCTAAGTAACATTAGCTGCTGTAACATACAATCTTAAAATCCCAGTGGATTAATACAGTAAGATTATGTTTTGTTCATATCATAATCCAATGGTGTGTGTGTGTGTGTGTGTGTGTGTGTGTGTGTGTTGGGCAGGGAGCTCTGTTCTTTTCAATCTTACAGGGACCCAGAATCCTCTGTCTAGTGCCTCCACTTCCCTAGGGCCTCTGAGTCCTCTGCTGGATTTTCTGCATGCATCTGGCTAACCAGGAAGAGACAGTGCACGGGGGATAGTGGAAAAGGTTTCACAGGACAGGCCAGGATGTGGTGTTCAGAACTTCTGCCCACATTCCCTCAGCCAGAGATTACTCACATAGGCACTGCAGAGGATGCTGGGAAATGTTAACCGTGCCCAGAGAGAAAATGAACATGATGTGGTGAATATGTAGCATTGTCTCTGTCACACTGAGATAGTTATTACTGTCACTATTTTACAGATTGGCTAATTATAGCTGTCTCCTGACCAATGAGCTCTTCCCTGAGGAAAAAGCTTGTCGTCTGCTCTTCTAAAGCCAGGGACACCTTGTTCAGGTTCTGACACATAGGAAGTCCACAACACACTTCTCTTGAATTGAGCTGGATTAGAGGAGTTCAAACTTGCAGCATAATGGTGAGCGACCCGATTTTTCCGCTTTCGCTGCAGCCTTTGCCCTCTAGGTTAGCACGCTGACAGCTGGAACCCCTGTCTCCCACCCAAGTCTGATGATGCACAGTAAGACTCTTCCATGCCAGGTGGGCAGCCCAAGGTCCTTTGGAATGTAGTTTCTGTCATTTCTTCACGGTGATGAGAAAAGTCCAATGACGCAGAAATACAAGGAAGTGGGATGGAGGAGGTGGAGGAGGGGGAATGAATCTGAACCTTGTTATGGATTGAATGATGTCCCCCAAAAGATATGTTGAAGTCTTAACCCCTGTATTTGTGAATGTGACCCTGTTTGTAATTAGGGTCTTTGAAGATGTTACTAGTTAGGTTAACATGAAGTCATACTGGAGTAGGGCGCATCCTAATCCAACATGACTGGTGTTCTTATGAAAGAAGAGAAGAGACTCAGAGTTAGGGAGACAGAGGGTGGATGCTGTGTGACACTGCAGCTGCAAGTCAAAGAATGCCTGGAGCCACCAGAAACTAGGAGAGAGGCATGGAAAAGACTCTCTCTTAAAGTCTCAGAAGGAATCAACATGGCCGACACCCTGATCTTGGATTCCCAGCCTCAAGAACTGTGAGAGAATACATTTATCTTCTTATAAGTTACCTAGTTTGTGATGTTGTATTATGGCTGCCCTAGGAAGTCAATACAAACCTGGAAGTTTTATCCTTCTTATTAAGGAGAAAGGATGGATGCATAGCCCAAAGCAGAGGATTACCTATTGTTATTAACTGATTGCTTTAGAGGGACATTTTTTTTTTTTTTTTAAACTTGTGCTTTAGATGAAAGTTTACAGAGCAAATTAGTTTCTCATTAAACAAGTAATACACATATTGTTTTGTGACATTGGTTGCCAACCCCCCGATGTGTCAACTCTCTCCTTTTCTTGACCTTGGGTTCCCCATTTCCATTCGTCCAGCTTTCTTTCTTTTTTTTTTTTTATCGCAATATGATTTAAAATAAACATCGTCCAGCTTTCTTGACCCTTCCTGCCTTCTCGTCCTTTCCCCTGGGCTGCTGTGCCCATTTAGTATCATATACATGGTTGAGCTACTTGTATTATTGTTTGTTTTATGAATCTGTTTAATCTTTGGATGAAGGGTGAACCTCAGGAGTGACTTCAGTACTGAGATAAAAGGGTGTCCGGAGGCCATACTCTTGAGGTTTCTCTAGTCTCTTTCAGACCAGTAAGTTTGGTCTTTTTCTGTGAGTTAGAATTTTGTTCTATATTTTTCTCTGGCTCGGTCCAGGACCTTCTATTGTGATCCCTGTCAGAGCCGTGGGTGGTGGTAGCCGGGCACCATCTAGTAGTGCCGGACTCAGGCTGGTGGATGCCATGGTAGTTGTTGTCTGTTAATTCTTTGGACTAATCTTTCCCTATGTCTTTGGTTTTCTTCATTCTCCCTTTCTCCAGATGGGGTGAGACCAGTGGAGTGTCTTAGATGTCTGCTCACAAGCTTTTAAGACCCCAGGAGACCTTATTTCTTACCTTCTTACACAAAGCATGATTATCGGGCTCCAGTGTTGGTCCTGGAGGGTGTTCAACCCTCACCCTGTTGTTCCCCTTTGCCATGTGCTGGATGTTATATGTGGTCCTTAAAGAATATTTCATCCTCTCTTCTCCTCCTGGTTCCCTTCACTGAGGACAAGAGCTAGTGAAATTTCATTGTTTTTCAATAATCCAAACCCTCAGCTCAGCAATACTTAAATGGCTGTTTCTTTCTTCTTCTTTTTTTTTTTTTTAATGACCTAATCAGTGATGATCGCTGTGGATATCTGAGAAGAATGGATACAAATGAAAGAGAGGCTAGCAAAGGGCTAGCAGAGGAGCAGAAAAAGGCCCCAGGGAATAGAAATCACCAAAAACAAAGACTCACAATATGGCTTAAAGAGCTTCATCATTATTAATTTAGGAAGCTTAAAGAGAGTGGGTGACAAGAAAAGGGCAGTAGAAGAATCCCAATGGTAAGCTTGCTAAGCATGTGAAGGTTGTCCAATCCATTGAGAGCCAGAACCATTGGAGGCCCTTCCTTTCTTTGGTCCTTCCATGGGCCCAGTGGTAGTGCAAAGTGCAGGCCCAGGCCCGAGGAGGCAGCAATCCTGGCCCATCTCTGTGGGTTGGTGGCAGGGTCTGAGAGGGCTCAGCAGTGCTGAGCAGTCTAATGGGCATGTGGTGGTTCAATGGTAGAATTTTTGCCTTCCATGCCAAAGACCTGGGTTTGATCCTGGGCCAATGTACTTTATGCACAGCCACCACCCCTCTGTCACTGGAGGCTTGAGTGTTGTTATATTGCCGAACAGGTTTCAGCGGAGCTCCCAGACTAACACAGACTAGGAAGAAAGACCTGGTGATCTACTTCTGAAAATCAGCCGATGAAAATCCTGCGGATCCCAGTAGTCTGATCTGCAACTGATCATGGAGATTGCACAGGACCAGGCAGCATTTTGTTCCATTGTGCATGAGGTCTCCAACTTAGCAGCTAACAACTACAGTTGGATATGATTAAGGGTAGGGTTGTGCAACCAATTATTGTAATTGCTGTCAATAAGTTGTATACCTGTAAAATGTTGAATGGGCAAAAGTTTGTGATAGACATATTTACAAAGGACCAAAAAAAAAGAGTAGCTGCTGAGGCTGCTTATGTACAGCTAAAATACTCATGGAATTTGGTTTCTTGGTTTGGAGGTTTAGGGTCCTGATTTCACGGGACATCCCAGTTAATTGGCCTAATAACTTATTTAGTGCTTCTGTTCTGCCTCCTAGTTCATTATGTATTACTCGGGGTCTTAAAAGCTTGGAAGTAGCCAAGAAAGGCACAACAATTGCTCTCTATTTGCCTGGAGCAACAGAGGAAGAAAGAGAGTCAAGAATAAGAGGAGAATATGGAATGTGTGGCTAATTGCCGCCATTAACAACAACCACCTCCTTTGCCATGAGACCAGAAGAACTGGATGGTCCTTGACTACCATTGCTAAACATTTTGATCAAAGATTCTATAGAAGAATCCGATCAAAAAGGGGAAAATGCAGAACAGAATTCCAAATTCTCATGGACTCCAGACTTCCTGGAGCCTTGAAGGTTGGATGAAGCCTGACTACTGCCCTGAGATAATCTTTAAACCTTACACCAGAAGGATCCCCTGAAGTCTTCTTAAAATCATACAATAGTTTAGCTTGACTAGTAAAAGAGATCTGCCTTGAGCATTATGCTCTTTTAAGAACTATCTATATGGGATCAAACTGACAACAGCAACTCGAAAGATTAGACGGGAACCTTAGGGGGCAGTGAGTTTATGTTAGTGGGGGAGGGACAACTCAGAAAAGGAGAGTAAGAATGGCTGCATAACTCGAAGAATGTAATCAGTGTCACTAAATGGTACATGTAGAAACTGTTGAATTGGTGTATGTTTTGTTGTGTATATTCTCAACAACAATAAAAAATTAATAAAAGTAAAAAAAAAAAAAAAAGAAAAATAACAACTGGCTGGGCATGGGCCCTGACCCATTAGAATGGAGGCCACCTATTGGGCTGAATCATGGCACTGGAGGGCTCCAACAGTGCCAAGTACTGACGTTTTAGTAAAGCTGCCCAATTGTTGGGGTGGTCTGGGAGTTTTGGGAGAGGGGTGGGGACAGCTTAGGCAGTGGGTGGGAGAAGAGCTTGAGGAGCATGCTTTTATCAACTAGTACGCAGTATTTTGGAGCCCTGGTGGCGCTTTGGTTAAGAGCTATGGCTGCTAACCAAAAGGTCAGCCGTTGGGGGCATTTCTACTCTGTCCTATAGGGTTGCTACGAGTTGAATCTGTTTGATGGCAACGGGCATGCTTGCAGTATTTCAATATTTTAACAACTAGTCCAGCTGTACCTGTGCACGTCAGCTCAATTTCTACCTTGGGAGCATCACCCCTGTGATTTCCCTGCTGCTGTGATTGAGCCATGAGATAGAACTGGATCCCTTTGGTGGAACTCTTTATCGATTCTGTTGGAGAAGATTGATCAGGCGTGCTGGCTGACAATTCCCAAGAGCGCATCTTTCAGAGAACTTCAAGGCCACTTACCCTTGACCTCTCTGACTTTTTATTTCCCTCTCTGACTTTTTTGAAACGTGTGCTTCTGTAGGGTGCCTCCTCCTATTCCCCATGGAGCTCTCTCCAGTCTCTGCCCCTGGCGGGCTCCTGCCCTGCAGTGCCTCATGGGAGTGCCATGTATTTTAATCAAAGGCAAGGAGAAGGCAGCTTATGGCTTGTCATTAGGCTGATAAGATGTGAAATGACCACTGTATTGTATTCATTTCTCCAAGACAGCAGCCTGGTGTTCTGCATTGTCAGCTCATTAGAGGATGTCACTGAAAAAATGCAAATATAGCCCAACTCCAGCATTATCAGCTCCTTCCAATTCCCTCAGCACAGAACATCAGAGCCCCGGCATGCTAATCTGATTTCATCACTTGGGCAGTGGGGTTTTTTATTGAGCTCAGTCAGAGGTGGCTGCAGGGCTAAAAGAATCTAGGCACTTTTTGTTCGGGGGGGAGACAGCAGGTGTGTTTCTACAACCTAGTGTATTTATATAGACCCTACCTTGCACCAGACGGGATTTAAGGCTGTTCTCAATCTGACATGCTTCAGCGTAATCCAGAGATAGGCAGCTCTGATGTATCAAAATCTTTAAGAAAGGAGAAAATTAAACCAAAAACCAAACCCACTGCCGTCGAGACGATTACAACTCATAGGAGAAATTAGGGGATAATAATTCCCTAAATAGAAATTTTTGGCTTAAAACACACGACATATTTCTAATTTTTCAACATGATTGAAGCTACCTACATTTATACTAAAAGAAGAGATACCTTTCTTGGACAGACTGGGTTCAGAATTAGCTGGCAATGCTAGTCAAACTTTCCCACCAGAATACACCCCCGGCAGAGGTTGGTGCCTGTGCACCCCGGCTATGCACACAGGTTGAGAGGGGCTTCCAACAAGCTGAAGCATCTTCATAGCTGTGTATTTTAAATTGAAGCTGTCAATTTGGCATGCTATTCCATAATGTTAGCTTCTGTCGAGTCAGCTCCAACTCATGGCGACCCCACGTACAGCAGAAGGAAACGTTGCCTGGTTCTGCGTGATACTGACGATCGTTGGTATGCTCCAGTCCATTGTTGTAGTCCAATGTTGTAATCCATTGTGTGTTTTGAGTACCTTCCCACCCAGGGGCTCATCTTCCACGACTATATCGGACAATATCTGTTGTGAACCATACGGTTTTCACTGGCTACTTTTCAGAAGTAGATCACCAGAACTTTCTTCCTAGTCTGTCTTAGTCTGGAAGCTCCGCTGAAACTTGTCCACTATGGATGACCCTGCTGGTATTTGAAATACTGGTGGCATAGCTTCCAGCATCATAGCAACATGCAAGTCACCTCAGTAGGACAAATCAACAGACAGGTAGTGGTATTCTGTAATAGACCTGTTCATTTTATTTTATTGTGGTGGAATATCTATAACGAAACATTTGACGTCTTAACCGTTTTTAAGTGTTCAGTTTAGTGACATCAATTACATTCCCCATCACCGCTATCCATTTCCAAAGCTTCCATCACCCTAAGCAGAAACTCAGCACCCCATAAGCAACACCTCTCCATTGCCCCCTCCCACAGCCCCTGGTAACCACCAATCTGCCTCCTGTCTTTATGGATTTACTTCTTTGGGATGTTCCATATAAATGGAATCATACAATCTTTCTCCTTTTGTGATTGGCTCCTTTCATCTAGCGTAATGTTTTCAGGGTTCATCTATGTTGTGACAGGGATCAGAGTTTCTTTTCTCCTTGTAACCGAGTGATGTTCCATTGTGTGTGTAGATCAGTCTTTTTTACCCATCTGTCTGTTGGTGAACACTTTGGTTGTTTCCATCGTTTACTATTGTGAATAGTGCTGCAGCGAAAATTGGTGTACAAGTCTGTTTACGTCCCTGCATTCAGGTCTTTTGAGTATATACCTAGACCTGGAATTGCTGGGTCATATGGTAATTCTACGTTTAAATGTTCTGAGGAACTGCCAAACTGTTTTCCACAGTTTTCCACCATTTTACATTGCCGTCAATAATGCACATCAAAATACAAAAAAACAAAAAACAAACCTTGCCGACGAGTTGATTCCGACTCATAGCGACCTTATAGGACAGAGTAGAACTGCTGCAGAAGGTTTCCAAGGAGCAGCTGCTGGATTCGAACTGCCAACCTTCTGGTTAGCAGATGAACGCTTAACCACCGCACCACCAGGGCTCCAATAAGGCACGAGGGTTCCAATGTCTCCACATTCTCTCCAATGACATTTGTTCTATTCTGAGTTTCTGGTAATAGCATATCAGACCTGTGTTTAATGTCAAATGACAGATTTTTAATAGAAGATTCTCTCCTCTCCCTAAATTTTTGGTCAAGTTGGCATTCCTCGTGGGTCCTATGGCTTGGCAGCCTCCGGCCACACCGTGGTATTCTCCCAGGAGAGGCTTCTTGTTCACAGTCTCTGCCTGCAGGGCCCATAGTACTGCTTCAGCTGCTTCAGCAGAGACCAAGGAGCCCCGAGAAGTCCCAGCCTTGGAAGGACCCACAGCTGGAGGTCCTCAGACCAGCGATAGCATTTCCATGTCTTATTGGTCCCCAAGATCCCATCTATTTTGTGATTTTGTACACATTATTAGCCTTTCAAGACAGTCTGCTTGATTACTAGGTCAAGTGCTTAAAAGACAGACTGTGGAGGTGGGGATGGGGATATACTGCCAGCTTTCAGAAGTTTCCATTTGCTTTAAGTTTGAATTTGGATAAAACCAACCCAAACTTAAAGCCAGTGGTCCCTGGGTGGTGCAAACATTTTGCGCTCCACTACTAACCTAAAGGTTGGTGATTCAGACCCACCCAGCAGCGCTGCAGAAGAAATGCCTAGCAATCTGCCTCTGAAAAGATTATAGCCAGGACAACTCCATGGAGCAGTTCTACTCTGTAACACAGGGGGTCATCGTGAGTTGGAGTCGACTCCATGGCAATGGGTCATCATCATATTAGGGGACATGTCAAGCAATTGCACTGTTGGGACCATATTCAATTCCTAATTTAGACAAACTGTTAAAATGTTAATGGTTAGTGTGGAAATGTGAACCTTGGATATTGGCTAATATTAAGGAATTAATAACTTTTAGGTATGATAATAGTATTGTGAATATGTTTTTAAAAAGTCTATCTTCTAGAGATACATATTGAACAGTTATAGATAACATGATATGATGCCTGGAATTTGCTTAAAAATAATCCAGAAAGGGGCAGGTTACATAGAAGAATTAAGACTGTCAACGTATCATTGATATTTGTTGGAGGTGGGTGATGGGTACATCAAGTTCATTACACTGTTATCTGCTTTTCATATATTTGACTGTTTCCATAATAAAGTGTTTTTTAAAAAAAATACATGAACCCTCAGAAGAAGGCCTGACAATAAGAAGGTTGTGTTGAATCTGTCCCATCAGCTTTGCTCCGCTGGGCTTGCCTGGCACACGCAGTAGACAGGCAGAGTGCGTCCCATTTTCTGCCCTGGAGCCCACAAGTGTATACTAGCGGTGCTCAGCAGCTGTTGGTAGTTGCTGTCGGTCCCGACTCATGGCGACCCCGTGTGTCTCGAGTAGAACCGTACTCCATAGGATTTTCGAGGCTGTGAGCTTTGGGAGGCAGATCACCAGGCCTTCTTTCTGAGGTGCCTCTGGGTATGCTGGAAGCCCACCAACCTTTTGGCTAGTCGAGTACTTAATTTGCATTACCAGGGACAGCACTCAGGAGTTAGTGGGGATGAATAGAAGGTCAGCCCCAGGCCTCGTGTTACTTACCTTTTAATTGTTGTGAGTAATGCATTAACTGCCTCACGATTTTCATAAATTTACGGGTCCTCCAGTTCATGAAGAGGCTCATGCACTACCTTTTGGCATCCATCATTCCCCAGCAGGACTAGCAGTGCCCTTCGGAAAGTGCCCGAGCTTGGCTCTGCGGGGGTGGCGGCTGCTCACATTTTGGCTGAAAAGTGTTCCAAGGGTTGTGAGTTAAGCTTCACATTTGGGCTTTGAGGAAACTGTGGCGTGTCCTGTACAGAAGGCAAAGAGAGTGGCGAGCCCCGGGATGCAGGCTGGAAAGCGGAAGAAGTTCCTGGAGAGTGAATTAATAACCCACCTTCGCTTCGACTGTGCAGGCGGGCATGGCAAGTGGGGCTTGGTCTGCCTGTATCCCCGAGTCAGGACAATGGTTTTGCAAATGTAACCGATGTCCTCTTCCCTCCCTCTCCCGCCCCCATAATTCTCCTTTTGCCAGTCCCCCTCCCCCAAAGCTTCAGGACTATCTAACGCTCACCACCTGGGGGAAGGGTTTGGTAAGATGGAAACAAAAAGCCTGGGCACCTTTTGCTGACTTGTGTATTTCAAGGACTGTTGCGTTAGGGAGAAAGGTCAGCAGATGAAGCTGGCTGCTCTATACCCCTCCTCAGCCCCACGCCTAAGTTAACGCTTCTCTGGGGTTAAGGAACGAGGAAAGACAGTTGGGTAAGTGATGGTAAAACGGAGAGAGGTCCTGCACCCTAGTTCCGGGTGATGGCTGCAGAGTGAGACCAGGCCAGGGGCCTTAGCAGACATTGCTGAGATTTCTGTGTTCCAGCGTGGAGCTGCGAGGCCAGGATGCTCCGCCTGCCCTCTCCTCAAAAGCTGGAGAGCCAGTGGACCTGGAAGCACCAAGCGGACAGTGGCAAAGAATGTCCAGGTGACCTACGGGCCAGTGGCTGCGTCAGCAGACAGCTGCACAGAGAGATGACATCAAGGACTGGGTGGCAGCCCTTCGTACAAGACCTGGCTCTACCTCACTGCTCCACCCAGAGGAATGGAATCTCTCCAGAACTGACTGAAATAAAGTTTCTGTCCATGGGGCAGAGTGAGGGCTCAAGTAGGTCTCTGTGGACTAAGATTCGCACCCACACATGGGTTGCCTCGAGCTGAAATTGACTAGGGAACTAACAACAACAGCAACAGCAGCAGAAACTGCCCAGGTCACAAAAGCAACAGCAGCTGGTTGTACACGATCGTCTTTCTGCCTGATTTTCTCATCAGCACCAAAAAAATACCTTTTTTTAGGTTGCTAATTATGTTTTTGTGTGCACGTGCAATTTTTAGAGGGACTACTGGGCATAAAAAAGGCCTTGGGTGGTACAAACCTTTTGTCACTAGGCTGCTAACCAAAAGCTTAAAGGTTCGAGTCTACCCAGAGGTGCTTTGGAAGAAAGGCCTGGGAATCTACTTCTGAAAAATCAGCATTGAAAACCCTACGTAGTACAGTTCTACTCTGACACACATGGGGTCACCATGCGTCACAGGCAACTTGCCAGCAAGTGGGTTTCTTTCTGTTTGTTTTTGGTTTTGCTGTGCACCAGTCCTGTGCCTTCGCCTCAAGCCCTAATGGAACAACTTGGCAAATTCTTAACTTGTTAGGACTGTTTTGGTTGCAAGGGATTTAACTACAGTCTGAATTAGTGTTGTTGTTGCTGTTAGGTGTCGTTGAGTCGATTCTGACTCGTAGTGACCCCATGGGACAGAGTAGAACCGCTCCGTAGGGTTTTCTTGGCTGTGATCTTTATGGAAGCAGATCTCCCGTGGAGCGGCTGGGTGAGTTTGAACCTCTAACCTTTTGGTTAACAGTTGAGCGCTTAACATTGTGCCGCTAGGGCTCCTTTGAACTTATACACACACACACACACAAACCCAGCTGCCATCAAGTGGACTCCGACTCATGGCAACCCCACGTGTGTCAGAGTAGAACTGTGCGCCATAAGGTTTTCAATGGCTGATATTTCAGAAGTAGATCTCTGGGACTTTCTTGTGAGGTGCCTCTGGGTGGACTCAAACTTCCAAACTTTCGGTTAGCAGCCTAGTGGGTTAAGTGTTTGCACTACCCTCGGACTGCCAGTTTGCACAAAGAAGGGGCATTTGTTATGAGGATCTGGGATGCGTACCCAAGGAGAAGGGAGCTGGAGAGAGGAGCTTGAACGCAGCCAGCACTGTCTGTGTCATCGCTTCTTCTCTCTGCTTTCTTCCTCCCTTGTGCAGTCTAGTTCTTTCCATGGCATAGACTAGAGCCGCCAGCAGCACCTGAGTTTGCCATATAACAGCAGAATCTTCCCAAGGGTGACCCATGGGCCACTTGTACCATTGTCTCTGGGGAAGTAGACTGGGGATCTGCATTTACAAAAAGACTCCAGTGAGTTGTGAGCTACCCTCAAGTTTGAGATCCTCTGAATTACAACTTCAGCCATTAGAGAGAGACTGACTTGAAGTTGTCTTTGGTTCTAGGAAAAATCTAGGAACCGACGCAGCTTGAATTAGATACCTTTGCCTGGACTGGTCCACTGTGGGTTAGAAGGGAGCTCACTAATAACCTGTGAAAATCACGTGGGTAGAATGAGGAGGGGTCTCAGGAGAAAGAGGAGGGTGTTGGCCGGGCAAGACTATAGGTGTGGTTTATAGACATAGAGAGCTCACACGTTGCTGGGCTTCTGAGGGGCCTCCGAGCTCCTACCATCCTCCGACTGAGTGGTTCTCGGCCCCAGCTACTTATTAGACTCTCCAGGTCATTTCTACTTCCTTTCCTGAGCACTTGCTGGAAATATTCGCCACCCTCCCCTAGTCTGTCATTCACTCTCCCTTCCCTCACTCGTTATCCTCCTTCTACTTCTTAATAAAATGGGGACTAACAGGCCTAAAAAAGTGGTGCAATGGTTAAGCGCTCAGCTGCTAACGGAAAGGTCCATGGTTGGAACTCACCAGC
>NW_004444039.1:4381653-4387980 GCF_000243295.1 Trichechus manatus latirostris | reverse complement strand
CCAGATATTAGAACTAAAATAATCGTAATAGAACCCTGTAAAGTTTTTTTTAATTAAAAATGCTAAACAGAATAGGTACATCCATAGGGACAGAAAGCAGATTGGTGGTTGCCAGGAGCTCAGGCAGGGGGATGGAAGTATACAGTAACTGCTGAAGGGGTCTGGGGTTTTATTCGGGGTGGGAAAAATGTTCTGGAACTAGATAGAATTGATAGTTGCGCAATATTGGGAATGTGCTGAACACCACTGGGTTGTTCGCTTTAAAAATGCCTAATTTCATGTGATGTGTATTTCACTCTCAATAAAAAATATTTATTGCAATTTAAAAAAAGGCAATGTACCCTTTAGCTTCCAAAAGAATGGAGAAAATTTGAAAAATTCAGAAAAAATACAAAGAAAAAAAGAAAATTCCTCCTTGAAGTTTATCAACAAAAGAGAGCACTGTTAACAACTTGGTGTAAATATTTTGGTCTTTTTTAATGCCTGTATTGCATAGGTTACAAACTTGAAGTCATAGTGTACATACTGTTTTGTACCTTGCTTTGTTCACTTAAATGGTGAACATGTTTCCGGGTTATTAATATACTTTTATAAGATACTTTTCAGATTAGTCAATGCCTTGTATTGGTCTTTTAGGTTGTTTCAAATTCTATTGTACGTATGTTATATTTTTTATTACAAATAGCTTTTGAGCATAAACAATTTTGCATCTCTCTCTTTTTTTAGCCATCACGTTGTTTTTGAAAGTGCTGTTTATTTTTGTTATCTTCTGTTGCTTTCGATTTACACTTCTCGTTATCTTTTCAGTGCCCTATCTTCAGTCCCCATCACACTAATGATGGGGGAAAAAGAGGGCAGCTTTGACCTTGAAGGTGTGAAATCTGGTGACCTCTTCCCTGTAGTTAGTGATGCTCCAGCGTTCATTCCTGAAATCCCCTCTCCCTTGACCTCAGTGATCCCTATTCACTTGGTTTTCCTAGTTGCCCGTGGCGACTTTTTCCAACCTCCCTTGTTTGCTTTTCTCTCTTCTTGTTCTTTGACCTGGTGCAGCCCAAGTTTCTGCCATCCACCCCTGCTACTCTTCACCCTCTTCCTCCAAAAATGTATCTCCTTTGAGCAGATGATTGCCAAGTACTTATCTGTTCTCATTCTGGAGGCACCTCTGATCCAGTGTAACCCTGTAGAAACCAGGGACTCATGTGGGCCAGTATGGATGGGAATGCTGAAGTTAGGGAAAATGTCTAGTCCCCAAAGGAACTTGGAAATAACTCAAATGCTTTATTCACATTTTCAAAAACAATAAAGAAGGGAATCCAAACACAGCATCAAAGCAACTGCTTCTTCTCCTACTTGGTTCTCCATCTCGAGTGTCTCCCAGATTCTTCAGAGACTCTTCCTCTTCAAATTCTAGACAGCTCTCATTCCTTTTCATCATTCCTTGCTCTGACTGCTTTCTCATTCTTACCATCCTGCACCCCGATACGTCCTTCCTGAAGGCTGAACCCCTGATATTGGGAATTCCTTCATCCTGGTGATACCAGCTTCCTGGGAAGTAGAGAAGTCCCTGGGTGGTGCAAATGGTTAAGGCACTCAGCTGCTAACAAAAGGCTGGCAGTTCAAGCCAAGCCAGAGTTGCCTCGGAAGAAAGGCATGGTGATCTACTTCTGAAAAATCAGCCATTGAAAGCCCTGTGGAGCACAGTTCTACTCTGACACACATGGGGGTCACCATGAGTTGGGATCAACTCAGTGGCAACTGGATTTGTTTTGGGTTTTTTTGGGGAGGGAGAGGAGGAAAGTAGGGAACTGAAGACAAGAAGAGAGGTGAGAGTCACAACAGAGGACAACCTCTGCTTTCCAGTATACGCATTCCCCCCCTCCCATTTTATTCCTCCTCCTGGATTCCCTATCTCCCTTAATGACACAACCGCCAAGTTAGAAACCTCAGTTCTCCTCTCTCTCTCTCACCCCTGATATCCTGCTGGTCATCAGCTATTCTAAATCCTGTTACAGAAATGTGTCTTGAGTTTGTGCTTTTTCTTGGATGCCTCTGTCAAAGCCTTGGTTCAGCTCTTCCTCCAGTCTTAGTTGGGTTATTTCAGAGTCTATGAGCTGAGTTCCCTCTGTATCGTCCAAGCTACCATCAACACAACTACTGCTGAGAAGCAGGGCTAGTCCCTGCCTCTTTGCTTGACAGTCTCTCAAGGGTCCCCATTGTGTGCATGTAGTTGAAATTCTCCTCTTTGACATTCACGGCTCTTCATAATAGGTGAACCTATCTTTCAGGCTGTCTCTCTCCCCCAGTCTTCCCTTCTCTTTCACACATTGACTTTTTTTTTGCTTGTGAGGTTTTTTACTCCCTGGAATCCATTCCTGCATTTTTTCTATAAGCATATGCATGTAAAAGCTGGACAATTGAAAAAGAAGACAGAATTGACGCGTTCGAAGTATGGCATTGGCGAAGACTTTTGAATATACTATGGACTACCAGACAAACAAACAAATCTCTCTTAGAAGAAGGACAGCCAGAATGTTCTTTAGAAGCAAGGATGGCTTACTTTGGACATGTTATCAGAACGGACCGATCACTGGAGAAGGACATCCCCCTCGGTAAAGTGGAAGGTTGGCAAAAAACAGGAAGACCTTCGAATGAGATGGATTGACACAATTGGTGCAATAATGGGCTTGAACATACCTACTACTGTGAGGATGGCATAGAATCAAGCAATGTTTAGCTCTGTTACATATACGGTCACTGTGAGTTGGAACCGACTTGATGACACCTAATAGCAGCAACAACTTCTCTATCTGAGCTGCTTCCTGTTGTTAGCTGCTGTTGAGTTGGCCTCTGACTCGTGGTGACCCTTTGCACAACGAAATGAAACGCTGCCCAGTCCTGCACCATCCCCACGATTGGTTTTGAACTGGACCGTTGTGATCCGTAGTGGTTTTGTTTATCTGTTTTTTCAATTGTGCTTTACGTGAAGGTTCCCAGAGCAAATTAGTTTGCCTTTCAATAGTTTATACACAAATCGTCCCATGACATTGGCTGCAGTCCTCACAAGGTGTCAGCACTCTCCCCATTACCACCCTGAGTTCTCCATTTCCATTCCTCTGGTTTTCCTGCCCCTTCTTGCCTTCTCATCTTTGCTTTTGGGCAGATGTTGTCTTTTTGGTCTCATGTGGATTATTGTTCTAAGGAGCACTTTCCTCACGGGTGTTATTGTTTATTTAGGTCTGTGTATTATTTGACTGAAAGGTGAGCTCCAGAAATGGCTCCAGTTGCAAGTTAGAAGGGTGTCTAAGGACCATAGTCTTGGGGGTTCATCCAGTCTCTCTCAGACCAGTAAATGTGGTCTTTTTTTATGAATTTGAGATTTGTTCTACATTTTCTCCCCGTTCTGACTGGGACTTTCTATTGTGATCCTGGTCAGAGTGGTTTGTTGTGGTAGCAGGGCACCATCTAGTTCTTCTGGTCTCAGTTTGGTGGAGGCTGTGGTTTCTGCAGTCCACTAGTCCTTTGGACTACTTGTTTCCTTGAGTCTTTCATTTTCTTCACTCTCCTTTGCTCCAGACACAAAGAGACCAATAGTTGTATCTTAGAGGGAACCTAGCAAACTTTTAAGGCCCTAGAAGTTACTCACCAAAGTAGGATGTCGCACATTGTCTTTATAAACTGTATTATGCCAATTGACCTAGATGTCCCCTGAGACTACATCCGTAGTGTTTTTGTTGGCTGATTTTCGGAAGTAAATCACCGAGACTTTCTTCCTAGTCTGTCTTAGTCTGGAAGTGCTGCTGAAACCTGTTCAGCATCATAGCAACATGCAAACTTCCATTGACACCACCACCGACGAGCGGTGGCTGTACATGAGGTGCATTGGCCAGGAATCAAACCCGAGTCTCCCACATGGCTGGCAAGAATTCTATCATTGAACCACCAGTGTCCCCTGTCTATCTGAGCAACTCTACTAATTCGTCAACATCTGGCTTCAATGCTACGTCCTGCAGGAATAATTTCTCCGTACTATTTCCCCACCCCAGGCTGCACGTATTCTTCTCTCCCCCTGTGCTCACAGGAATTTGTTCATGCCTCTATTATATCACTTATCACACACTGTTTGTCTTTTCTACTACATTATAGGCTCACGAACAGCGGTATGATTGATTCTGGGTAATCTCCAATACTCATCCCACAGAAGCTGCTACGGAAATGTTGTTATATCCACATGCGAACAAATCAGTGCTTGCTCATCCTTGGTGGTCCTCTTCATCATATTACGCTGTGAAGCCAAAAATAGCCTCTAATTCCTGCTTATAAGGACCAAAGGTGGAAGAATTTCACTATACATAGTGTCTAGGCTAACTGAATGAGACATCTCAGACAGTGGAGGACCATAGAAAATGTTTATTGGTGGGGATGGTGTTGATCAGGCCATTTGTAAAAAGATTCAATTGAATCAAAGCTGCTATTCAAGGGATGTTTACCCAGCTGTAAACAAGCCTGCCACGTGTGCAAATAGAGATGTACAAAGCAGACCTATTACAGAATTGTCATTCACTCTGTGAAATAAATCACCTTCGGGTCAAGTCGTCCTCCCTACCGAGTGCACAACACACCAGGCACAAGGGAAACAGCTGTCACCATGTCCTGTAGAGTTTCTGTCCTTAAACCGCTCTAATTTGACTGCTTTTCTCCATCTCCGCTGCCGCTGCCCTGGCCCCGGCCAATTTCTTCTCTTTCATAGATTATTGCGATCCTTTGAACAGCTTCAGGCTTCAGCTTAGATAACACTTCCTTTTGAACCTTTGCTACTCTCCAAGATGGGGTTAGGTGACATGCTTATATGTTCCTATACATTATACTGTAACTGCCTTAAAAAAAAAAAAAAAAGCTTTATCGTAGTAAACACATACGTATAGCAAAACATTTGCCAATTCAACAATTGTTCACACCTACAATTCAGTGATACTGGTTATTTTCACCGGGATGCACAGCCATCACCACTATCTGTTTCCAGATTATTCCACCACTATTAACAGAAACTCAGTGCCCCCGAGCAGTGATTCCCTCTTTCTTCCCCATTCACATCCCCGTTATTGTTGTTGCTAGTTCGTTAGTTGCTGTTGAGGCCGTTCTGACTCATGGTGACCCCATGTGTGCAGAGTGGAACTACTTCATAGGGTTTTCAAGGCTGTGACTTTTCAGAAGCAGATCGCCAGCCCTGTCTTCCGTGGCGCCTCGGGTTCGGTTCAAACCGCTAACTGTTCGGCTAGTAGTCCAGCACTTAATTGTTCACATCACCCAGGGTTTCACACTCCTGGTAGCCACGAAAAATCTTCTTTGGTCTCTATATATTTGCCTATTTCATATAAAAGGGATCATACAATATTTGTCCTTTTGTGACTGACTTATTTCACTCAAAATAATGTTTTCAAGATTCTTCCATGTTGTAAGCGTGTAACAGGACTTCATTTCTCTTTACGGCTGAGTGATATTCCATTGTCTGTATAGACATTTGGCTTATCCATTTAGCTATTGACAGGCATTTAGGTTGTTTCCACCTTTTGACTGTTGTAAACAGTTCTGCAACGAACATTGGTGTACAAGTTTTTGCTTGCATTCCTGTTTTCCATTCTGTTGGCTATATACCTAGCAGTGGAATTGTTGGGTCATAAGGTAGTTCTATGTTTAACTTTTTGAGGAACCATCAAACTGTTTTCCAAGCAGCTGTACCCTTTTACATTCCCACCAGCAATAGATGAAGGCTCCAATTTTTCTACATCCTTGCCAACACCTATGATATGGATTGAATTGTAATCCCCCCAAAATGTGTGTCAACTTGATTAAGCCATGTTTCCCAGTATGGTGTGGTTGTTCTCCATTTTGTGATCTGATTATCCTATGTGCTGTAAACCCTCACCTTTATGATGTTACTGAGGCAGGATTGGAGGCAGTTATGTTAATGAGGCAGGACACAATCTACAGGATTAGGTTGTATCTTGAATCAGTCTCTTTTGAGATATAAAAGAGAAAAGCGAGCAGAGAGGAGAGGGACCTCCCGATACCAAGAAACCAGAGCCCGGAACAGAGCGTGTCATTTGGACCCGGGGTCCCTGCGCTGAAAAGCTCCTAGACCAGGGGAAGATTGTGACAAGGACCTTCCCCCAGAGCCTACAGAGAGAGAAAGCCTTCCCCTAGAGCTGGTGCCCTGAATTTGGACTTCTAACCTCCTATACTGTGAGAGAATAAATTTCTGTTTGCTAAAGCCATCCACTTGTGATGTTTCTGTTATAGCAGCACTAGACAACTGAGACAACCTATATA
>NW_004444039.1:4379644-4380429 GCF_000243295.1 Trichechus manatus latirostris | reverse complement strand
AACCGAGATATTGAGCTGAGATGTCTGAGACAGCTGTTGTGAGCTACTGAGAAATTGCAGATGGAAGGAGAAACTACCCCCATCCCTTCATCAAATCGTGTCAAAACAAATGGGAACAAGACGCTGTTCTCTTCTGATGTGAGTGAAAAGCACCTGTCACGGAAGTCATGCATTGAGTGAGAGCTTCAAAGTTTGTTGACAATGCAGAGTAGAGGGAGAAAGGAGGTGAAGTAGCATGAGCAGAGAAAGGGATGAGATACGAGAGGCCCAGGTGTTGAGACATTCACCATGTGGAAGGGACTGGGAAGAGACCAGACTAGAAGTTAAATTGGTGCCGCTGACTTCTCTGACCCCAGGAGAGCTTGGCATCAAAAACCTCATTCCCTGTGTTGATAAAGTACTAGAAGACCACAGAGAAGTTGGATCTGGGGCCATGTCAGATTCCCCCTCTTCTTCTCAATAACCCTTATTTGGTTGAAGGAGTCCCTGGGTGGTGCGAACAGTTAATGTTCTCGAATGCTAACCAAAACATTGGAGGTTCAAGCCCATCCAGAGGCAATTCAGAAGATCTGGTGATCTACTTCTGAAAAATTAGGCATTGAAAACCCTCTGGAGCACCGTTCTACTCTGGCACACATGGAGTAGCCATGAGTTGGAGTCAACTTGATGGCAACTGGTGGTGGTATTTGGTTGAGGCCAGAACATGCAGGGTGTGGCCCCTAGAGATTCTGGGGAGAGCTGAAATGACTGTGCTTTGGGGAGAGAAGAAAGAATTTTCCCGGGAA
>NW_004444039.1:4376468-4378041 GCF_000243295.1 Trichechus manatus latirostris | reverse complement strand
TCCCCACCAGCCTCAAAGACCTCTCTAGCCATCAGGGAGAAGACCCTGGAAAGTTAGCTGTTATGAAAGGCAATACAGCATGGGGTTTAATAGCATGGGCTTCCGAGTCAGGCCAACCATTTACTAGCTTCATGAACTTGGACAAGTTCTTTTTAACCCTTTGAGTCTCAGTATGCATCCTTTCTTCATAGTCTGTGTTATTGTACACATAATACCTATCAACAGCAAAATGGAAACCTAGGTATTTTATTCACGTAGTGGAATACTCTACAGCTACGAGAATATGGGTCAATTCACAAACATTACATTGCAGGAAAAGAGTACATATCATGTGATGCCCTCTATATGAAGTTCAAAGCTTGACCAAACAAGTTTGAGGGGGTGTGACCGGAAGGGAACTTGGGAGGCTGGTGGTCTTCTGTTTCTTATTCTGAGTGGTGGTGGCCTGGGTGTGTTCAGTTTGTGAGAAATCGCTGAGTTCCGCACTTATAATTTGTGTATTTTTCTCTGTGTATGTTCAAAACCCACTAAAACCAAACTAACCGTTGTCGAGTCAGTTCTGACTCCTAGCGACCCCACAGGGTTTCCAAGGCTGTAAATCTCTACAGAAGCAGACTGCCAGATCTTTCTCCTGTGGAGCGGCTGGTGATTTTGAATGGTCAACCTTTCAGTCAGCAGTCAATCGCTTTAACCATTATGCCACCAGGACTCCTATATATTAAAACCTCCCCCAAAAATAACCAAACAAGTTCATCCAGACTCATGGCAACCCCATGTGCTACAGAGTAGAACTGTGCTGCATAGGGTTTTTTGGCTGTAATCTTTACGAAAGCAGATCACCAGGTATTTCTTCCTGGTGACAGGGTCACACTGCCAACCTTTAGGTTAGTAGCTGAGTACCAACCATTTGCACCACCCCGGGATCGCGTATGTATATGCTACTTCCCTAAAAAAATAAAAAGAAAAATGCAGATCATAATAGTACCTAACTCATAGAGATGTAAGGATTAAATAAAATAATGAATGTAAAATACCTGGCAATACGAAGCGTTTGATATATGTCAGCAATTTGTTACTGTTGTTACATTATGTTGATGAAGGCGTTGGTCCTTACTTAGTCCCTCTCCCAAAGACTCGTCAGAGTTGGGTACGCCTGTCACCCGCCAGAGTTTTTACATAGCAAGTCATGTAAAGGGCCCAGTTCTCCATCAGAAGCAAACCCTTAGTATCTTGTCTTATCCAGAGGCATAGATTCTAATAGGAAAGAAAAAATAAAGAAAAAACTCAATCCTGAGTACTCAGATTTGGGATAAAGTAGTTTCATAAGTATTTTTTAAAAAATTGATTAAAAAACAAACAAAAACCTACCCTGTGTCCTCTCGAGTGTGCAAAAACAAGATGGTAGAAAAGAGCAGGCCAGTTTCCACTGGTTTCTTAATGCTCTCTGCCTCCTCTGGCTTCCTCGGATAAAACAGCAGCTTAGTCTATTGACAGACAAGAGCCTTTCCAAGTACCAACTCCATTTGGAGCTGTTGCTTTCCATTGTTGATTTTCTATAATACAGATGTTTTTG
>NW_004444039.1:4358161-4359114 GCF_000243295.1 Trichechus manatus latirostris | reverse complement strand
AGAAATCTACCTTGTCCCTCTTGCCACGCACCCTTCCCCCATCAATTCTCATTTTCTCGTCAGGCAGATTCGGTGACATACGAACAAAAAGAGGGTGGTACCACTTGGAATATGGGAATTATCAGGGAAATGGGGCATAGAATTCTGGAGTGCTGGGACTTTTCCAGTTTTTTTGTACCATTTATCATGTTGTACTGTAATTAGCTATTTGCTTTGCTGTCTGATTTACCAGACTGAGAATTTGCAAAGGGCAGGGACCATGCCTTATTTCATCTTGTATTTCTGATGTCCAACTGATATCTATGCCTAGTGATTGGAACATTCCATGCAGAGTTGCAATGTGTCAACTCTGCCTTGGGGGTGAACAGCATTACTACATGAAGTGGGTTGAATAGTGACTCCCCCCAAAATATGTCTGTGTCCTGAACCCTACAACTTGTGAACATGACCTTATTTGGAGAAAAGGTCTTTGCAGATGTAATTGTCTGAGTGAGTCCTAAATATGACAACAAGTGTCCTTGTAAGAAGCAGAAGAGAACACAGACACAGAGAGGAAGACTACATGAAGACAGAGGTAGAGCCTGGAGGGATGCTGCCACACGCCAGTGACTACGTGGGGCCACCAAAAGTTGGAAGAAATAAGGAAGGATTCTCCTCTATAGTCTTCAGTGGGAGCACGGCCCTACCAACACTTTGATTCGGGACTTCTTGCCTCCAGCTCTGTGAGGAAATAAACTCCTGCTGTTTTAAGCTACCCAGTTTGTGCTAATTTGTCACGGCAGCCCTCCGGAACTAGTACGGAGGGTAACCTGCCTTCAGGAAAAGCCACTGAAACCAACACACAGCTTGGCTCATGGCATTGAAAATAAGAGTCCTCGCAAAGGCTGTTTGAAGGATTGTGTCAGCAGAGCCTAGGGAACATGGGCTAAATTGCCAAGACAGGTGATTGCCCA
>NW_004444039.1:4342386-4357457 GCF_000243295.1 Trichechus manatus latirostris | reverse complement strand
TATGGATCACAAGAGAACATTGTCTGACTCACTTGCTTTGGACGCGTCATCAGGAGGGATCAATTGCTAGAGAAAGACATTGGGTTTTGTGAAGCAGAGGGCCAGCAAGGGCAAGGGAGACCCTTGCTATGATGAACTGGGACAATAGCTGCAACAGTGGACTCCAACGTGCTGGCGCTCATGAGGATGATGCAGAACCGAGCAATGTTTTGTTCGGTTGTACATAGGGTCACCATTAATCAGAGTTAATTTGATGTCATCTATCTCTATCTGTCTATCTATCTAAACAAAACACTTGCCATTTTAACCACTTTTTAAAAGAATTTTTATTGTAATGAAATATATACAACAAAACATTTGCCATTGCAACCATTTTTACGTGTTGAATTCAATGACATTAATGACATTCACCATGTTGTACAACCATCACCACTATCCATTTCCAAATTTTTTCATCACTCTTGGCAAAAACTTAGTGCCCCTTAAGTGATATCTCCCCACTTCCCCCTCCCTCCCGCCCCTGGTAACCGCTGATAAGCTTTCATCTTTATGAGCTTGTGTCTAAGTTATTTCACTCACCATAATGCTTTCAAGGTTCATCCATGCTGTAGCCTGTATCAGAACTTGCTTTCTCTTTCTGGCTGAATCATATTCCATTGTATGGATAGACCACATTTGATTTACCCATTCATCTGTTGATGGACACTTGGGTTTTTTGCACCTTTTGGTCATGGTGAATAATGGTGCAGTGAACATTGCTGTACAAGTATCTATTTCAGTCCCTGCTTTCCAGTCTGTTCGGTATACACCCAGCAGTGGGATTGCTGAGTTGTATGGTAGTTCTATGTCTCAATGGCGCCTTGAAGAGCCAAGCATCTACCCTCATCTTTCTTCAGGGACGAGGGTGGTGCACTGCAGGGGAATTTCAAAGATGTCCTCGGTACCAGGGGCCGGAGAGAGCACTGTGTTTCCTGCTACAGAGGACAAACGAGAGGCATTAGAATGTGAGGCAGGGTCGGGTAGTGGAGAGTGTGCAAGACCGACCATCGGAAGACAGGGCTGTTGTCCCAGCTCCACCAGGCGTAGCTGAATTCCTTTGCAGGAGTAACTAAACCTCCTCCTCTTTGCCATGAGGAAGTTGGACAGGTCACCTTCAAGATCTTTATAACCCTAAGAGTCTATGATTCCTGTTTGGTTATTAAACGAAATGGATTCAGCATATGGGAGGGTCTATTTACCAAGCCAACCAACCCAACTGGAAATCTTTTCCCATATACTCACACTACAACCAAAAATAAAATAAAATAAACCAAAATGAACATAGAAAGCATCTTCCCAAGGAAAGGACTACGTAATTATAGTGGGATACAATGTGGGTAGTCAGGGAAAAACTGTTGAAGGACCAAATGGGTGGGGATCGTAAAAGGACCTTCAAGGGTGTTGAGAACTGATCTAGTACTCCATCGTTTGTCATTTATCTGTATGATAATTAAAATTGGCTTTGTTTGGCTACATCTACCCCTTTAAATCAGAAGTTACTTACAGGCGAAGCCCATGCTTCCCTCTTGCCCTTCTCCCTCGAGTCAGCTAATGCAGTCCGCTGTCTGAGCTGGTGGTCACTAAGTGCTGGTGACTCACTGAGTATCACTCTCCGTCATTTGTACTATTGGCATCCAGAAAGCCCAAGACAAAAGCTTGGCTTGAATCTATTCACAAGTCACCGTCTTCTGCTCTTTTGTTACCCCTTCTTTCTTCTGCTTAACGTGCTGACTGTTAACTGAATGATTACAGGCTCAAGTCCCAGAGGTGCCTCCGAAGGGCCTCCCCAAAAACCAGCCCCTGAAAATCCTGGCTGCACACTTCTTCTCTGACACACACGGGGGTCATGATGAATTGGAGTCGACTCAAAGGCAACTGGTTTTGTTTTTCTTTTGACTACGGTGCCACCTGACTTCGCTATTCACGTCTTGTTTCCTTATTTCATGGAAAGAGACGAGAGTGACAAATTGTTTCCAAACTCTCGTGATTTCTGGTGTAAAAGATTTCTATTCCACTTGTAAGAAAAGGCAAAAATTATAACACTATGCATCTGTTTTTTTTTCTTTTTTTGAGATTACCAACCTTCTCTTAAAAGAAACAGACTATGAGGCATAGACAGGAAGCTAAACACACTGGCAGCGGGCCAGGCCAGGTAGCAGCAGAAATCCCCACCCACCTGGCCTGAAGTGGTGTTATACTTGGTAGAAACTGGCCTGGGGCCAGGCCTGCTTTGCTTTGATTGTAGGCAGTGTCATTTCTGTGTAAAATTCTCAACCATCACATTAACAAGCCATTTAACAGACGCTATAACCATCTTGGTGTTAGGGTGCTCATCAGACGTCTCCTCCTATGACGGGCCCTGAATGAGCGTTAAGATTTAACGGGATTGGTTTTGGCAGGCCGCTTCTCCCCATCTTCCTGGCAACCCTCTCCTTGTGCCCTCCATCATGACTTCGACCTGCTGGAGGAACACCTGTTATTGAGGACTCCACTGAATGGTGTGCAGGACTGACACACCAGCACAGACACACACCCACGCTCACATTCTTTAATTATGCTCCTGGGAAGACAAAGACAACCACAGAGTGCTTTTGTGGTTGAGCAAGATGAGGCTTTCACAGCTCCAGATTTCACTTGCTTATAAACAATTCTTCCGTAAAGAACCACACTCTACATATTTTGTCAGAGTAGAACTGTACTCCATGAGGTTTTCAATGGTTATTTTTTTCTGAAGAAGATAGCCAGGGCTTTCTTCCGAGGCATCTCTGGGTGGACTCGAATCACCAACCTTGTGGTTAGCAGCCAAGTGCATTAACAATTTACACCATATGGAGTCGCCGTAAGTTGGAGTGGACTCGAAGGCAACTGGTATTTTTTTTTTTTGCTTTTTAAAAAATAATTTATTGTGTTTTTGGTGAATGTTTACACAACAAATTAGGTTCCCATTTAGCAAACTCTATACATATTGCTCAGTGATGTTGATTGCATTTTTCACAATGTGTCAACATTCTCATTATTTCCATCTGGTTGTTCCATTCCATGAATCTAATTTCCCTGCCCCTCCCCCTTACCTTCTAATCTTTGCTTTAGGGTAAATGTTGACTGTTGGGTCTCCTATAGATGATTTTTTCAAATAGCTCAGTATTCACTGGTGATATTGTTTGTTATTTAGCTGAAAGGTGACCTTTAGTCATGGTGTCAGATCCAAGCTTAAAGGGTATCCCAGAGCAACAGTCTAGGAGGTTCCTCTAGTCTCTACCAGTCCAGTAAGTCTGGCCTTTAAAAAAGAATTTGTTCTACATTTTCCTCCCATTCTGTCTAGGACCATCCATTGTGTCCCTGGTCAGAATGGTTGGTAGTGGTAGCAGGGCACCATCTGGTTCTTCTGGTCTCAGGGTAGATGAGGACGTGGTTCGTGTGGGCTATTAGTCCTGTAGACTAGTTTCTTCTTTGATCTTTGGGTTCCGTCTTTCTGTTTGCCACAGAAGAGTAGAGACCAATATTTGTATCTTAGATGGTCCTCCCAGCTTTTAGGACCCCAGAAGCTACTCACCAAACTAGGATGTAGAACATAAACTTTATGAACTATGTTGTGTCCATTGACTGAGTTGGACAACTAGTTTTTTAATTGATGGACAAATTAAGGGGCATCCCTGGGTGGTGCAAATGGTTAATGCACTCAGCCGTTAACTGAAAAGTTGGAGGTTCAAGGCCACCTAGAGGCTTCTCGGATGAAAGGCCTGGCAATCAACTTCTGAAAAACCAGCCGTGGAAAACCCAGTGGAGCACAGTTCTACTCTGACACGCATGGGGACATCACGAGTCAGAATTGACTCGGCAACAACTGGTTTAACATACTAAAGAGCTTAGCAGGAAATCTACATCTTATTCGGACTGGTGGGCCCACATTTGGGTCAAGGGAATCTTAGAGGAGAACAAGAGAGCAGGAATTTTATTCTTTCATCCATTGGTTCATTCTTTCATTCATTCACCTTGAAAATGTCAGACACTGTGAGTACAGAGTCGCTTAAGGAGCAGTTTTTGCCTTGCCCTCTCCACCATCTCCATTTGCACACCATCTAAAGAATGAAGCAGATGTGCACAGAAATAATTTAAACCATATAAGAAACGTTGTAGTAGAGACAGAAACCAAACCACATCAGAGTACAGAAGAAGCAGCTGGTAACCGTCTGCAGATGACCAGGAAGCCTTTTGAAGAAGACAATGTTTGATCTGAGTCTTGAAGGGTAAAGAGGTGTTTGTCGATCTGGGTATAAATTACTTTGGCTCTCTGTCATTTGTCCCTTCCTTTCTGAGGGTCACGTCAGCTTGTCAAGAGCAGGAGCTGTGCGTTCGGCTTCTTTATATAGTGAGGGCCTGGCCCAGTGCTTGGCACACGGTAACCACATCACATATTTTAGCTGAATAAATGCACAAATCGATAAATGACACACACTGAGTTTCTTTATCTGGCATGCATTGGAGAGTCCAGGTCAAGATGTCATTCTGGGTTTAGGTGATAGCAGACAGGGCAGATAGTCACGGAAGGGCCTGGATGTCGGTCCACGTGGGACCTGGTAGAAGGGTGTTATGAATTAAATTGTGCCACTTCCCCTCCCCATCCCACCACCCAAAACGTGTTTGAATCCTAACTCCTGTACCTGTGGATGTAATCCCATTTGGTTATAGGTTTTTCTTTGTTACTTTAATGAGGCCACGGCGGTGTAGGGTGTGTGCTAAACCTAATCGCTTCCCAGTTATGAAAAGAACAGATTAGACACAGAAGCCAGCAGGCACCTACAAACACAGACGCTCGCTGATGATAGCAGAGGTGGATGAATCTGTAGGCTCGGAAACTCTGCAGATGGCCGGCTATTAGAAGCTGAAATAGAAAAGGAACTCCTGCTAGAGCCACGCCCTGAGCTTGGCTTTCTGAACTGTAAGAAAATAAATCTCTGTTCTTCAAAGCCACCCACTTGTGGCATTTCTGTTACAGCAGCACTAGGGGACTAAGACAAAGAGTGACCTCAGAGCTCTCCACGGGCACCGAGTCGACTGTGATTACCCCGCCTGTGGATAATAGAGAAGGACGACTACTTCACCCATCTGGTTTGGGATGTAGACTTCCAGCTGGGAAAATCTACCCACGAGGTGGCATCTGGGGATGTTCCTTTGCGCCCCTGTCTCTGTCCTGGACGGTGTGTGGTTAACCACGTGTTGGCCGCACTGTGATACGAACTGATGGAAAGGCAGCAATGACAAATGATTGTTCCTTTCTAAGCCTTCCCTGCCTCTGCATCCCGCTTTTATCAGCAGAGCCTGTTCTCATAAGCAGAGAAGACTCAGGAGGAACACAATATGGTGTTTGTTCATTTGGCCTCATTTCTTAACCTACTTGCCAAGAATTCCCAAAAAGGAAGGGAGAGAATATCAGAAGGGTCATTCTGCCATGTGAGGCTTCACATCAGCCTGAGGTAGTCAGATTTGTCTGGGACTTGGAAGAGGCGTCTTAGGAGGCATTGTGCTCAAACAAGAGCCCCAGACTAGGAATCAGAGAACCTCCGTTCTAGCTCTAGTCCCACCTTGGTGAGTGAGCGACCTTCAGCAAATTACTGAACTTCTCCACGATGCATTTTCCGTAACTGTTTTCAGAATCTGGCACTCGAACCCATCATGCATTTTTATTTATCAGACACTCAACATATACACTGAAATATACGTGTGTAGCAAATACAGTTTTCAAGTAAGAATAAAGAATACTGTTTTTCAAACATCTAGGCCAACAAATATTTTTGCTGACTACAATCCTTCCTAAATGTAGCTGTATCTCTGAAGTGTGCACTGTTTCTAAAGGGACAGAGGTATTAAATGGTGACATTCTATAGCTACAGTGGAGACATTTATTGCAGTCAGCTACATGACTGGTCCCAGGGCCTGTCTTTCCCGCAAATGGAGGAGCCAGGAGCCTGGATGTCTAATTTCTAAGATGCAGAGATCAGCTCTTTTATTCATTAGCTGATGAATTTCATTATGCAATTGAATATAGAGTTAAAAGACAAATATTCTAGACTCATCACTTTGGGGCTAAAAAATACTGATTGGCTTAACTCATACTAAGATGTGAATGACTGATTCTAACTTCTTTCCTTGGAGTGTGTTTTTAGTAACTGTAAGGAAAAAGAAACAAACCGATAGGGAAGGTGGTGGGAAGTGCTAGGGTGGGAAGGGCAGAAGAGGAAAGAGAAGAACATGGAAAGGGGTGAATGGAATTGCCAGTGATGAACTTCTCTCTTATTTCCTGCTTTTTCCTAAAGATTAGACGGAAATCAGTAGAACTGGGTCCAATTTCGGAGAATGTGATCGTCTTCTTGCTTCATGACCCAGGCTCATTTTTAAGACTGAGCACTACTTCGCCAGAAATCAGGTAAAGCGCCAAAGCAAAGCTCAAGATCTTCAGGGTCTTTATGAAATGCAAATAATTTTCTTTTTTTACATCATGCATTTTTTTCCCTTGACTCTAAAACATACACCCTCACTGTAGAACATTCAGATCCTACAGCAAAGTATAAAGAAGAAAAAAAAAAAAAAAAGCCTCCATTCCACCGCTGTTAACATCACGGAGCATTTTTTTAAAGCTTTCAAGGGAGTTTTGGAGACAGCATCCCTGGCCGTTTAGACAGAAGAGGCCGCAAAGCCACAGCGGCAGGACCAGAAGTGAGGCCTGACGGGCTGTGTCAGCAGAAGCTGGTACCAGTGCTCTGGGGGAAGAACAGCACCACCCTGCGTGTGTGCAGTGAGATGTGTAGACGTTGGGGAGAGGGCTTGGCATCTTCATCCATGACTTCTTTTTTTTTTCCCCATTGTCTGTTCTTAGGAAGTAGATGACCTGCAGAGTCTGTTTGCCACGTTCAAATCAGAAGTGATTTTTAAATTAGATGAGGACTGTGGGCAGTGGAGACCAGGTCTGTGTGCATGTGTGCGAGTGTGTGCATGTGTGCCTGTGTGTGTATGTCTCCATGTGCGTACATGTGTGTCTCTGTGTGTTTGTACTGTCTCTGTACGTGTGTTTCTCTGTGTGTGTCTGTGTGTCTCTGTGTGTGTGTGTCTCTGTGTGTATCTGGGTGTGTGTGTGTATGTATCTCTGTATGTATGTCTGCGTGTCTGTGTTTGTACATGTGTGTCTCTGTGTGTGTCAGTACGTCTGTGTGTCTGTGTACATGTCTGCGTATGCGTGTGCTCTTTTGCCTGCATAGAGCTCAAGTAACCAAACTGGGTGTGAGGTTGAAGGCTGTATCTCCAGCTTAGAGTTCCGTTTCCATCTTGAAGATTTGCAAATGAAGCTTTTCTTTAAAAACAAAGTCAGGTCACGGGTCAAAGATCCAAACCTGATGCTCGGGTCGGAGGGAGTTTTCAGAATGGCATCCTCAGCCCCCGAGAAACTGCTGGCGGTGCCGACTGCTGGGGAGCCGGGTTCCCGGTAATGGCTGCGCACCCCTGGCAGTCTGAGAGAGGGGCTGAGGACGATAGTAAGTATCATTTGCAGATATGGCGTCCTGGGGCTGGGCTGACCACAGGAGTCACCCTCCCCAGGACACTGGGACTGCTCCCAAAGCAGGCGTTTAGGAACTGCTTGGCTTTACATTAATTAATTCCCCAGCCATTCACCAACAGCAACAATCCCTTCAATTAAAGTCCAGGCCGGGAAAGCCCTGGTGTTTATTGGAAGCGACATCTGCATAGCAAAGTGTGACTGTGTTAATATGGAAAAGCACAAAGGGACCCAAAGCCCCTCTCCTGCCCCACGCCTTCCTGCTCTTGTAGCTTTTGAGGAAGAAAGGGGACTCGGTCCTTTCAGGGACACTTAATTGGTGCCTTTTCTCTTTGGTGGCTAGCTGTCAGTTTAAGTTTTCTCATCAGCTTTCCCTCCGGGGAAGGACTAGTTTTGATGTGGTTAGTTCTGTCCCATGTCCATGGGGTATTAAACAGAGGCTGATCAGCAGTCCCTGGGTGGTGCAAACAGCGAACCGAAAGGTTGGAGGTTCCAGTCCACCCTGAGGCACCTCGGAAGAAAGGCCTGGCAATCTACTTCCCAAAAGATCAGCCACTGAAAACCCTAGGGAGCACAGTTCTACTCCGACACACACGGGGTCGCCATGAGTCAGAATTGACCTGATGGCACCTGGTTGGTTGGCGCTCTTAACGTGGACATGGCCAGGTGAGGTTTAGCAAATTCTCGCATCGCAGGGGTAAGAATTTAGGAGCCGAGGAGACACTTGGAGTTTCCCAGATCTTAGTACTGTAAAAGCTGAAAGGGTGGGAAAAAAATGTTGAAAGCGGAGCTGATTGTAAATTCCATCTATTCTTTAATGAGACGTTCCACGTCACATGCTTTGCAGGCGGTAAGTGAGTGTTGCTGGCTGCTGACGGATGGGCTGATTAGATACTTGCCCTCTTGGTCTTCCAGACTGACTGCCCAGATTACCAGTTTACACCACCTCTTTCATTTCCAGTTCTCGGAATACCTTGCAAGTCTCTGTTGCCAGCACACAGATGCTGTAGCCTTCCCTGAACTGCAGAAGGCTGGGCCTGCCAGGAGCTGTTAGATGTTTTGCAACTCATTTACACATTGTAGCAAATCTTCATTAGTTGATACTGTCATTTTTGGCTTTTGATGTCTTTTTCTTTTTTGCTTGCAATTTTGGAAAATAGGCTTTTTAAATACCTCACCCTTTTCTAGAGATACAGTGTTCTGGGGGGTGCAAATGGTTTGCACTTGACTACGCACCTAAAAGTTGGCAGTTTGAACCTGCCCGGCAGCACCATGGAAGAAAGGACTGGAGATCGGTTTTCATAAAGACTGCAGCCAAGAAAATGCTATGGAGCAGTTCCACTTTGCAACACATGGGGTTGCCATGAGTTGGAATCAACTGGACGGTAATGGGTTTGGTTTTTGGTTTTGGTTTTTTTTGCAGATGATATCAAAACGATGAAGAGTTTCTGCCTCCTTACCCCATACCAGTAAAAGAGGATGACACGTGAGCACGTTCACAAGTCATGGGAAGGCAAGACGAAGACAGCCTAGGGCTGAAAGGGACAAGTGCGCAAGGGCCCTGGCGATTGGGAAGCAGCAACTAAGCTGCCCAGGGAAGACTTCCTTTGGTATTTGCAGCGGTCAGGGTTTCCTAACGCAGAGAGAGGACATTCTGGCTAACAGGAAGGGAGCATAATGACCAAGGACTTCCGGAGGAAATTACCGGAGGGTGTATGCTCCGGAAAGAGTGAGAAGTGCACTTTGGGGTTAAGCACAGGTGTGGACTGGAGAAGTCAGTGGGACCAGTTACTGAGCACTTCCCTAGCAAGGGCGAGAAGTCTGCCGTTACACTCTGGCAGGCGGGACAACCAACTGGTGGGGGTTTATTTTGGGGGATGGGGAGAGCAGGGTGGGAGAAAGGGTAAGGCCAGAGAGGCCCCCAGGGCACAAAATTTTGGGAGACACTCGCTCTCCTTATTATCATTCCATCTTTGGGGGAGGGGGTGGCAAGAGCGGGTGGGCAGCAGTTTGATGATTGTTCTTGTGTGCTGTTGAGTCGATTTTTCGAGTGGATTTCTCCAGTCGATTTCTGTATAGAGCGACCCTGTAGGGCTGCTCTGAGCTGGAATCCACTCACACAGCGGCTTTGTTTGTTTTTGTTTTTTTCTTGGTTTTTAGGACTATAGAACTGCCCCGTAGGGTTTCCTAGGCTGTAATCTTTAGGGGTGCAGATCGTTATGACTTTTCTCCTGAGAGGCGGCTGGTGGGTTTGAACCGCCAACATTTTGGTTAGCAGCTGAGCGTTTAACCATCGCACCACGAGGCCTTCTTCGTTTGATGATTCGAGCTGCATATTTAAAAGATGGCTCTGAAAACTCTTTGTAGGACAGAATCAAAAAAGAGTGTGGGGAGGCAGGTGGGATTGTGTAAATGTTGTATTAATACAGCCAGACACAAGAGAACAAATATTGTATGATCCTACTTCCATGAAATACCTAGGACAGGCAAATTCTCAGAGACAGAGTAGGTTAGTGGTTACCAGGGGCTGAGGGCAGGGGGGATGGGGAGTCATTGCTGAATGCCTGGTGAGTTTCTGTTTGGGGTGATGACAAAGTTCTGGAAGCAAATAGGGGTGATGGCTGTACAGCATGGTGAGCGTGATTAATGTCACCGGATGGTACACTTGAAAACGGATAACATGGCAAATTTTATGTTGTACGTATTTTACCATGGAATCCCTGGATAGTACAACTGGTTATGCATTCAAACCCACCCAGTAGCACTTAGAGAGAAAGGCCTGGCGATCTGATTCCAAAATGTCACAGCCTTGAAAACTCTATGGAGTACAGCTCCACCCTGCACGCTTAGGGTCACCATGAGTTAGAGTCAACTTGATGGCAACTTTTTTTTTTAAATTTATATTTTACTAGGTGAGACATTGGGGTTCAGTGGTAGAATGCTCACCTTCCATGCAGGAGACCCAGGTTCCTTTCCAGGCCAACGCGCGTCAGGCATGGCCACCACCCATCTGTTAGTGGAGGCTTGCCTGCTGCTATGATGCTGAACAGATTTCAGGAGAGCTTCCTGAGAAAGATAGACTAGGAAGAAAGGCTTGGTGATCTACTTCTGAAAGCAACCAAGAAAACCCTATGGATCACAAGGATCTGACCAACAACCAATCATGGGGCTGGTGCAAGACCGGGCATCCATTTGTTCTGCCGTGCACGGGATCTCCATGAGTCAAAGGCTGACTTGACAGCAGCTGACAACAACAACCACGTATTTTACTAAATTAAAAAAGAAAGAGTTCATAGAGTCAGAGACATGGAACACGGAAGGTGGGGAGCATGGAAGTGTTATTTTAAGAGTTAAAACAGAAAAGCAGCAAAAAGAATTGGGTGATGATCGCCACCCCACAATAGCTAGCAGTTACAGGGTCAGTCCTGACCCCACTGCTGTCGAGTCGATTCTGACTCATAGCGACCCTATAGGACAGAGTAGAACTGCCCCATAGGGTTTCCAAAGGGGCGGCTGGTGGATTCGAACTGCCGACGTTTTTGGTTGGCAGCCGAGCTCTTAACCCCTGTGCCATGGCCCAGACACGGATCCAAATGCATTGCACATACAAATTAATTTAATGTTGATGGAAGCCCTCACTGACTAGGGCCCAGAGAGCTGAGTTCTGGTCCAGCTGCCCTCTGACAAGTCGTGGTAGTCTCTTTGACCTGTAAAACGACAGAGTTAGATTAGATAATTTCGAAGATCCATTGTTGTTGTTGTTCGTTGCTATGGAATCAGCTCTGAAAACCAAACCAAACACTGTCCGATCCTGCATCATCTTGATGATCGTTGGTATGCCTAGTGCATCTCTGTGTCTTTTGAGTGTCTTCCAGCCTCCGGGGCTCATCTTCCAGCACTATTTTAAAAAAACCCAGAAACCAAACCTGTTGCCGTCGAGTTGATTCGACTCATAGCAACCCTATAGGACAGAATAGAGCTGCCTCCTAGGGTTTCCAAGGAGTGGCTGGTGGATTGGAACTGCCAACCTTTTGGTTAGCAGCTGAGCTCTTAACCACTGTGTTAATTCTGTTGCGACCCATAGAGTTTTCATTGAATAATTTTCAGAAGTAGATCACCAGGCCTTTCTTTCTAGTCTTAGTCTACAAGCTCTACTGAAGCCTGCCCACCGTCATACCAACCCACAAGCCTCCACAGTATGCAGACTGACAGATGGGTGGTGGTAAAGGCCCATCAGAGCTCTGAAATCCTGTGTGACTCACGCAGTATGCTGACGTTAGCTCAGCTAGAGCGAGAACCCAAGCTTGGGGACCCAGACCGCAGAGCACACAAGATCTCCCGCATCAGATGCCTTGGGAGGAAATCCCATTGTCCAGTCTCCCATCTTTCAGCGGCTAGTTTGTAGCCAGCTTCTGGTGTTCCTGGAGTTCAGGTGCCTTTGAAGACTGCGATTCCCAGCAATCTGATATTAAATTCTGCTTTCCCCCTGGCTCTTCTCTCCACCTTCTATTACCCAGCGCCCGGCTGGCCTGCCTCTCCCTCCCCCTCCTCGTGGTTCCTTTGTCGTTAACAAATCTCCCCAGACACTTGCACGGCCCCTACAGCAGATCGGTCCCATGGGAGGAAAGGTGGATTTAATAAGCTTTCCCTTAAATGGCCCCAAATCCCTTCCAGTGATTAGGGGGAAAAGACTCCTCACAGGGCACGGTCTCCCGGTGCAAGGAGGCACGAGAGGGAAAGAAGAAAGAAACTTCCCGAGATCCTGGGCCTCAGGGACCAAATTAAGAAAGCAGCGACGCTTATTCCAAATCAGATGAATGTCAGTGGGATGTTTGTCAAACAAACTTGTCATTATTTGTCATAATTTCAGGAAGTATCAGTCAGCAGTCACACTCGTGCATGTAACATAGTTATTTATAGCTGCCAGCCTACAGCTTTCACTAATACAGGGCCAAGGTTGGATGTTATAAACAGCTTTATTTATAATGATTGCGTGGCTATAA
This sequence comes from Trichechus manatus latirostris, assembly GCF_000243295.1. NCBI lineage: Eukaryota > Metazoa > Chordata > Mammalia > Sirenia > Trichechidae > Trichechus > Trichechus manatus. The sequence goes on along the minus strand of NW_004444039.1, from coordinate 4,344,866 downwards.
ATAGTTGGGTTCGCTGGGTGTAGCCGATGGCTCTTAGCTCTATCAGCCAAAGGCAGGAGGAGAGGACAGCGAGGACGGTAGCCTGATGGTGCGTGTTCTCCTCTTTTGGGCTTTGTGCCCTCCGTGGGGCTTTGGCCAGGATGCGCCATCCTCTTCCTCGATGCTTCTTCGGGAGCAAGGAGTTGGGCGATGGTAGAAGTTACTAAATTAACATCTGCCCCCAGCCCTGCAGCTGAAAGGGAGCAGGCACGAGTGTCCTTTGCGCAGCTGCACTACGATGAGCTAATTACGGTCTCCTGCTGATGCTGGGGTGGAGGGAGGTAGCCTGTTATTCTAGAGGGCAGACAAAGCTCTAAAGGCTTGTTTATAGCTTCAGATTGAGTTTGACCGACAGCAGTAGTCTCTTCTAAAAATACGAGGTTGTCAGGGATTTAGAAATTAACTAGTTTCTTGTGTCTAGCGAGTGGAGAGATGCGTGGGGCGGGGAAAGAGGAAGGGGAATGTGTATACATACATTTTACATGTAAAATACACACGTATGTCAGTTTCAGAAGCCATCATTATCCTGTTTGGCACAGGACAGTATGCTTGGCATCCCCCTACCCTCCAAATTGCTAGCATATTCGTCATGTTGAAATTTCTGGTTCTATACATATTCCCACCTGACCCCCCAAAAGCGGTACACCCAGACATTTAAGAGCGTTAGGCTGAATCTTAGCTTGCTCTTCTGTTTTTAAAAGGAAAAGGTGTGGCTGCGAAAAAACAATTATTGGATCTTAATTTGCAAAAATAGTTCTGGTTCATTTTATTGCTGTAATTTAATACTAACAATGATTTTCTGACACATATGTTTCAGCAGCAAGATCTACTTCCTATTCATTTTTCATTTCAATGCAGCTGAAGTGTGTTAGGCAGGATGATACAAACCGGGGAAGGAGCGCCCTGCAAGAAACTCATACGATGCTAGCATCTGGGCATTCTGTTGGGCACACACTGAGCCTCTACAAGAGTGACTAGGCACATCTATTGATTCGAGAGGGGGTGTGTGGGGTGGGGAAAGAGACAAGAAAGAACTTCTTCTTGAAAAAGGATTAAGTTTTGTTTCTTTTTTTATCATCCTCATTATTATTATTGCGATTAAGTCCACCTTAGTTGCCATATCACTACCCATCTGTCAGTTTGTCGTTCTGTGGTAGCTTGCATGTTGCTTAACCCGGGAAGCTATGTCACAGGTATTTCTAATATCAGTAGGATCACCCATGGTGGACAGATTTCAGCAGAGCTTCCAGACTAAGACAGACCAGGAAGAAAGGCCTGACGGTATAATTCTGAAAGATCACAGCCACTGAAAACCCTATGAAGCACAGTTCTACTCTGACACTCGTTGGGTCACCCTGAGTTGGAGTCTACACGATGGGAATGGGGTTGTTATTGGGCTGTGATCAGGTGTTCAAGGCCAAGGTGTAGAGAACAAAATGGAGCATGTGTGTTGAGGTGAATTGAACTGGGAACTCCAACATTTCCTCCCTGTTTATTTCGGGAAACACCTTTACCCAGACATGGGGCTCAGGCCTCGTCTGCCATGGAGTCTAATTCTGTGGTCACAGAAGGGGTGGCATTAAGTCTGAAGTAAAAGGATGAACGCGAGGGGATGGAGGTTACACCCAGCTTCTCCCTCATTCTCGTTCATTTCTCTGCAAGGCTTTTTTTGTTATACTCCCCTTAATGATTGTTTTTTCCGTTTTAAAAAGACAGAATCTCAACTATTATTTTAAAATGAAAAAAACAAATGTCCTTCCATATTGTGTATTGGGTGAAAGGGGGTTTTACTATTAGCATTATCAAGCATGCTACCTGGGAGAAAATTCTTGGAATTGGTAATATGTTTGGCCAGTCAGTAATTGCTTCCATCTCAGCCATATTATGACCATCTAGCCTAGATCTACATGTTCAGTTCAAAGAAAGAAAAAAAAAAAAAGAGCACAATAAAATTTTGCAATATATCATGTAAATCTAACAGAGGGCTTATGCTTAATTTTTTTGTTTATGTCTGTTTCTAAGAATTTTCCCCAATTCTGAGTTCCTGTTGACAAGGCTGTGGTATAAATGTATTAGCCTAGGCTCTCTGATCACTACTTCTTAGAAACGTAAAATTTTAGAGCTTCAAGACACCAGTAGGGTCTTCTCCATTTCTCTCCTTCTGTAAATGAGGAAACTGAGCCCAAAGGAAAAAGTGCCTTGTTCACAATCATTTAACTTCTAAGAGACAGAGCTGGGAGAGAACTAAGGTCTCTTGCCTCCCAGCAAAGAGAACTCATATTTGTTGTCGATCCGCCCATTATACAGGTGCAGCATAGTGGTTAAGAATGAGGGCTCTGGACCGTCCTGACAGGGAACACAACAGAGAGTCCCTGATGGAGCAGGAGAAAGGTGGGGTGCAGAACTCAAATTCTAGTAAGAAGACCAGACTTAATGGTCTG
>NW_004444039.1:4302585-4342286 GCF_000243295.1 Trichechus manatus latirostris | reverse complement strand
AACTAAAACAATTTCTGAGGCCAACTCTTCAGACAGGGATTGGACTGGACTGTGGGACATAAAGTGATACTCGTGAGGAGTGTGCTTCTTAGTCAAGTAGACAAAAGAGACCAAAGGGTCAGCTTCTGTCCAGAGGGGAGATGGGAAGGCAGAGAGGTTAGGAGCTGGTTGAATGGTCATGGGGAATCAGGGGTGGAAAAGAGGAGTGTACTGTCGCAGAATGGGGTGAGCAATTAGGGTCACATAACAATGTATGTATAAAATTTTGTATGGGAGACTAACTTGAAATGTAAACTCCATTTAAATACAACAATATAAAAGAAAAAAAAATAAATTTTTTTTTAAAAAAGAATGAGGGCTCTGGAGTCAGACAAATCTCGGTTTGAATCCTGGTTCTGCGACTATTTCTGAGACACTGGCATATTACTTCTCCTTTTTGAACCTCAGCTTTCTCATCCTTAAAGTGGGAACAACAATGATACAAGAGAGATGTTGGGAGGATAAATGAGATAATGCAGGTCAAGTGTTTTGCAGTGGTTCCTGGTACATGGGACATCTTCAGCATATAACCAAAACAACAATGAAAAATAAACTAAAAGCAAACAAAGAAAACACCCCTCCTCCGCCCCCCAAACTAGGCCCTTTGTTCTTTGGTCTCATAAGATTTGACTAAGGGGTGTTACTGGTTGTCTTAGACTGGGTTCTCTAGAGAAGCAAAACCAATGATATGTATATTATAAGGGGATTTATCTCAAGGAAATGGCTCACACAGTTGTTGAGGCAGTCAGGTCTCAAGTCCGTGGGTCAGGCATCAGGCATCAGGCTTCTTCTGACTCACATAGCTGCAGGGGCTGGCAAATCCAAGATCCACAGGTCAGAACATAGGCTGTTGGCTCATGGCTGTGAGGGCTGATAAATCCAAGATCAGCAGGTAAGACGGCAGGCCGCTGGCCCAAGTCCCAATAACTGGAGGTCAGATGCTGGAGCCAAGTGCAGGATCCAGAGAAGAGCAAAAATCAGCAAGCTTTGCCAGAAAATCCACATATATTGGATACAGGCCATACCCGCAAGGAAACTCCCTTTCAACTGATTGGTTGAAATCCATCACCTAAATCAATCAAACGTGATTACATTATAGCAGATCTCATCATGGAGGTGATTACATTATAGCAGATCTCATCATGGAGGTGATTACATTATAGCAGATCTCATCATGGAGGTGATTACGTCATCATACAACTGCCAAACTACATCGTAACTGCCAAACCACTGAGAATCACGGCCCAGCCAAGATGACACACACCTTAAGGATTACACTGTAAAACTTTCTCCTTTTGTATATGCTTATTTTTATGGGGAGTCCCCAGGTGGTGAAAATGGTTAACAAGCTCAACTACTAACCAAAATGTTAGCGGTTTGAGTCCACCCAGAAGCACCTTGGAAGAAAGGCCTGGCAATCTACTTCAGAAAAATCAGCCATTGAAAACTCTATGGAGCACAGTTCTCCTCTGACACGTATGGGGTCACCATGAATCAGAACTGACCTGATGGCAACTGCTTTTTATTTTTATGAGGGTTGGAGTCTCCCATTGCCCCCAGGACAAACACATGGGTGCTGTTCCCCATTAGGCATTGGGCATACAGAGGCAGATCTGATAGACGGTGGGTGAGATGGGGGGACAGTGAAGGAAGGGATCTAGGTGAGCAGTCACTGTGAACAAGAGGACTCTGATGTGCTTGGTTGGCAGGAAGCCCAAAGGAGGAAGGTGAGTGAGGGTCTGGGGTATCTGACAACTGCATTGGAATCCAGCCCACACCTGCTGCAGGTGCAGCTTTGCTCTGTGAGTTGCTTTGACCATCAGTAATAACTCAAGATGGGAGTGTTCTCCACCAAAAGGGACTTTGGACTGTCTGGCCCTGAGGACTGAGATGGTTGTAGCCCCACCCCTGAAGTAGGGACAGTGACTTTTAGTGCAACCAGCAGGGATACAGGTGAGAAATTTTGAGGAACTTAAGCATATTTGGGAGAGAGTTATTTATATAAAAGACTGTATCCCTGATGTTATGGATTGAATTGTGTACCCCAAAAATATGTGTTGTAAATCCTAACCTCTATGCCTATGGTTATAATCCCATTTGGGAAAGGGTTGTCACTGTTACGTTAATGAGGCAGGATTAGCGGAGGGTGTATCTTGAGTCCATCTCTTTTGAGATATAAAAGGAGATTAAATAAGCAAGCTAGAAGCAGAGATGGGGGAAGAGAAATGCCAAGACACATGATGATTGCCCAGGAACAGAAGCTCTAAGAGACAAGGACCTTCCTCCAAAGCCAACAGAGAGAGAAAGCCTTCCCCTAGAGTGAGCACCCTAATTTGGACTCCTTGCCTTCTAAACTGTGAGAAAATAAATTTCTGTTTGTTAAAGCCACCCACTTGCGGTATTTCTGTAATAGCAGCACTAGATAACTAAGACAGAATTTAGTACTGGGAGTGAGGTGCTTCTCTAACAGATACCTAAAATATGGAAGTGGTTTTGGAATTGGGTAATAGGTAGAGGCTGGAAGAGTTTTAAGGTGCCTAGTAGTAAAAGCCTAGATTGCTCTGAAGAGGCTGTTAGTAGAATTGTGGACATCAAAGGCTACTGTGGTGAGGGCTCAGAAGGAAGTGAGGAAAGCTATAGAGAAAGTCTATTGTCTTAGAGAATACATATTGAGCCAGCAATAGATTGTTGCTAGAAATGTGGATGTTCAATGTGCTTCTGGTGAGGCTTCAAAAGAAAATGATGAACATGTGCTTGGACAATGGAGGAAGGGAGATGCTTTTTATGCAGTGGCAAAGAACTTGTCTAAATTATGTTCAAATGTTTGGTGGAAGGCAGAACTTGTAAGTGATGAACTTGGATTCTGGCTGACGAGAGTTCTAAGCAAAATCTTAAAGGGGTTGTGTGGTTTCTCCTTGCCACTTATAGTAAAATGTGAGAGGAAAGATATGGACTTAAAAATGAACTGTGCAAAACGAAAACAAAACTTAAAGATTTGGAAAGTTCGGTTGTACAAACTAAGATCACATGTCCTGCAATTTTTACCAAGGATACCGCTACACAATTTTTCATTAAAGAGACTAAGCCTGTGACTGATGGATCTAACCAACTTCCACATATTATACTGAAAGGGACAGAGAAAACTCATCAGCTTATACTGCACAGGACAGAGAAAGAATGAAAGGAAAAAATGCTGTCTGCTTCTTGGATTTCTACAGGCAGGAAATAGAGATCAAAGGAGCTATATTTGTTGTCCTCCAAGAAAAGAAAAGGACCATCCCTAGGGTAGCTCAGAGATCAGCAGAACTGTTGGAAAGAGTATGGGAAACAGGGCTTTCTTGGTTTCAAAGGGTGGGGCCATGGTCTCCTGGGTTTCAAAAAGTCAGATCTCTGCCAACTCAGTTCCAGAGTGTGGGGCTGCCATTAAGGTGTGTCAGGGGGATAGGGCTGATGCCAAAGCTGAGGGGGTGAGGCTGCCATGTTTAAGGGTCAGAAGAATGGGTCCTGCCAGGGTCAAAGGGGTCGGGTTGCCACTCAGACTGGGAGAATGGGGCAGCCCAAAGCCGAAGGAACAGAATTGCCATTCCAGTGGGCCTGAAAGGTGAAGCTGAAGCACAGGGCTGAGAGGTTTCCACCGAGAATCCAGAGTACGTGGCCTACACCCAGTGTCTGGAGGGCAGGGCCATTGTCCAGATGGTCCCAAAGAACAGAGGATTATTTTCAAGCCTTGATAGCTAATGTAAATTGTTCAACTGGATTTTGGACTTGTTTGGTGCCTGTTAGCCCTTCTTTCCCTCCAATTTCTCCCATTTGTAATGGAAATGTCTATCTTGTGCCTGTTCTGCTATTGTGCTTTGGAAACAGATAACTTGTAGTCTAGATTTCCCAGGTTCACAGACGAACAGGAATCCTTCCCAGATGAGAATACACTGAAAGTCTCACCCATACTTGATTCAGAGGATTCAGCAGATGAGATTTTGGACCTAGAGTTGATGTAAGCTTTTGGGGATGACGTGATGGGGTGAACGTGTTTTGCATTTGGCAAGACATGAATTTGGGGGGCAGGGGCAAAGGGTGGAATTTTATGGATTGAATTATGTTTCCCCAAAATATGTGTTATAATCCTAACCTTTATGCCTGTGGTTATAATCCCGTTTGTGAATGGGTTGTGTTTGTTATGTTAATGAGGCAAGATCAGTGTAGGGTGTATCGTGAATCAATCTCTTTAAAAGAGATTAAACAAGTAAGCTAGAAGCAGAGATGGGGGAAGAGAGATGCCGAACCACTTGACGGTCGCCCAAGAACAGAAGCTCAAAGAGACAAGGACCTTCCTCCAGAGACGACAGAGACAGAAAGCCTTCCCCTAGCGCTGACACCCTGAATTCAGACTTCTAGCCTCCTAAACTGCAAGAAAATAAATTTCTGTTTGTTAAAGTCTCCCACTTGTGGTATTTCTGTTACAGCAGCACTAGATAACTAAGACACCTGGTAAGTCAAGCAAATAGAGACTTAAAACTTTAGAATTTGGAATAGTCGTGTAATTGTGATTTTACTTATATCCTTGGAAATACTGGATCTTGCACATAAAATTATCCCGTATAATCCTTCAATAATCTTGCAAAGTTGTTGTGGTATTTTGGAGATAGGAAAATGGAGGTTTAGAGATATTTGAATCACAAGCTCAAAGTCACAGACACAAAAATAAAGCCTTGATTGAAAGTAAATATCACTGGCCTCAAAGTCTATGTCCTGTTCATTGCTCTAGCTAATTTTAGCTGAATGCATTTTCCAGCTACACCTCCCTCCCAGTTTTGGTTCGCTGACAGACACGTGGCTGTGACTTCATGTGGCTGAGAGAAGTGCATAGGTTTGGAGAAGTGCGCAGATTCTGGAGCCAGGCTGCATGAATTAGAACCCTGCCTGCACGACTTACTGACCGTAAGACTTTGGGCAACGTAATTTACTTCTTTGTGCCTCAGTTTCCTCATCTGTAAAATGCGACTAATTATCCTTACCTCCTGAGGTTGATAGAGTCCCTAGGCTGTGCAAACAGTTAATGTAATGTGCTCAGCTGCTAACTGAAAAGTTGGAGGTTTGAGCCCGCCCAGAGGTGCCTAGGAAGAAAGGCCTGATGATTGGCTTCCAAAAAATCAGCCACTGAAGCCCTATAAAGCACAGTTCTACTCTGACACACACAAGGTTGCCATAAACTGGAACCGACTCAGTGGTGGATGGTTTTCATGAGACTGATGTGAGGACTGAATGAGCTGAGATGTGTAAAGAGCCGAGGACAGGGCCTGGCATGGAGTAAATTCTCAGCAAGGGTTACCTGTCATTGTTCCTGCCTCTTTCCCAGAAACCGCCATGCTTTCTCTGGCTCCAGCTCGGACATGTTCTTTCTGCGACGGGGCCAACTCTCCTGAAGTCAGCAGCCCTTGCTGCTCTTCCATTCTCCTTATGGCTGCAGGAAAGTCCCCAGGCTTCCTCCACAGTGACCGTGTCTGGGAAGAGATGAGCGTTTCCTGGCTCCCGGTGTGAATTAGGACAATTAGAGGTGGCTTCTGGTGGACGCCCTCAGTCCAAGCCGAGACGGAAACGCCGCCGTTGAAGGGCGGCTGAGGACAGTCCACTGACTGAGATCTCAAGACTGGAATTCCACCGAGAGGATCTTTGCTGTTGTTTATACTCTGCTGCAGGAAGCAAACACACTGCTTTTCCATTTTCCTTGGCAGGGTGTGCGGTGCTGGGTTGCTGCCAGCGCGTCTGCTGGGCCTGGATTGTGTGCCTCCCCCCATCCCCAGCCTCAGGTGCACGGTCCCCCAGCAAATGCCTCTTCTGGAAAAACGAAAACGTCTCAGCCTTTGCCGCTCTGCTCCCTTCGGTTCAAAACCCCGCTCTATCTGGCTTGCCCAGCCGCGCCTGCCGCGGCCCGCGCTACCTGGCGGAGGCAGATACCTTTGATGGCCGCGTGTGCATTGTGAGCCCAGCGCACGCTCCGCTTGCAAACAGGGGAGGGTGCGTTCTGCTTCGGTTTATCAGGGGGATTAAAACTGGGATCAATGCAAAAGACCCTGTAGGACAATGGAAAAGGGAAGCTCTGGGAGGCGGGAGCGGGAAGGGAAGCCGGGGGCTGGAGAATGAAGGGGGCCTGGCAGGACCTGTGAAAGAATCAACTCCGCTTTCATCTCAGAGTCTGATCTGTTTCTGAACCCTGATGGGAAGGATCATGAATTTTAAAAATGTGTCTCCAGCCGACAGCTCCAGTCATGAAACCCGCACTCTCTGAAGCTCCAGACTGCGGCGGGAGGCTAGACACGCGAGGGCTGGCGGCGACGGTGAGGAGCGGGCCCTTGTCGGGACACGCCGATCAGATGGAGTCCGAACACACCGTCCAGCAGCCTCCGGCCTGCACCGGACACCCCCCGAGGTCTAGTCCTTCCTCCCTGCCTGCGTGGGGAAGTTCCACAGGGCCCCCCATCAACGTGTAACTTCCGAGTGGCCTGAGGCCCTGCTGGCTGCCCTTGTCACTTGCAGTCACAAGGCCACTTGCTGCCCCCTTGCTCACTTACTATCCTGGTCCTGCCCTGACCACGGGGAGGACAGCGAGGACCAGAGCGTTGAGGAGGCTCCCGTGAGAGAAAGGGGGGCTGTTCTGAAAGCTGTTCAGAGAGGGGGTGCTGGAGGCTTTGAGGCTGAGGAGGGCCAGAGTCTGCGGATGGCAAGCTGACTTCTTGGGGGCTTTGCTGCCTGGCTGTGAGGGGGATGAGAAGGGAGTGGCTGTCCCTTCTAGACGGCAGTAGGTGATGGCGAGCAGTGTCCTTTAGCCCTGTGAGCATGGGCTCCACATAAAATTTAAGAAAACTGTGTTGTGGTTAAATATGTATAACAAAACATTTACCACTGTAACCATGTTTTTCTGTTTTTTAGTTGTGCTTTAGATGAAGGTTTACAGAGCAAATTAGTTTCTCATTAAACAATTAATACACATATTGTTTTGTGCCATTGGTTGCCAACCTTGCAACGTGTCCACACTCGCCCTCCTCAACCTTGGGTTCCCTGTTACCAGCTTTCCTGTCCCCTCCTGCCTTCTCGTCCTTGCCCCTGGGCTGGTGTGCCCCTTTAGTCTTGTTTTATTTTATGGGCCTGTCTAATCTTTGGCTGAAGGGTGAACCTGAGGTGTGACTTCATTACTGAGCTAAAAGGGTGTCTGGGCGCCATATTCTCGGGTTTTCCCCAGTCTCTGTCAGACCAGTAAGTCTGGTCTTTTTTTGTGAGTTAGAATTTTGTTCCACATTTTTCTCCAGCTCTGTCCAGGACCCTCTATTGTGATCCCTGTCAGAGCAGTCCGTGGTGGTAGCCGGACACCATCTAGTCGTGCTGGACTCAGTTTGGTGGAGGCTGTGGGAATCGTGGTCCATTACATTGTAATTATTTTTAAGTGTACAATTCAATGGCATTGATCACATTGGCCAACCATCGCCACTCTCCATTTTCGAAAGTTTTCCACCCCTCTAAACAGAGACTCAGTACCCCGAAGCAATCAACTCTCCGTTCCCCCCTTTCCCTAGTCCCTGATAACCACTAAGAAACTTGGTCTCATGTATTTGCCTATTCTAGATATTTCAGAGAAGTGGAATCATTGATGTCTGACTTATTTCACTCAGCATCGTGGTTTTCAAGGTTCATCCATGTTGTAGGCAGTACCAGAACCTCGTTTTTCTTTACAGCTGAATAATAGTCCTTTGTTTGGGTGTGGAGTCCCTGGGTGGTGCAAACGGTTAACGTGGCTGGCTGCTAACCAGAAGGTTGGAGGTTCAATTCCACCCAGAGATGCCTTGGAAGAAAGGGTCTGGCAATCTACTTCAGAAATACCACAGTCATTGAAAATCCTGTGGAGCACAGGTCTACTCTGACACATGTGGGGTGGTCACGAGTCAGCGTCAACTTGATGGCAACTGGGTTTTTTTTGTTTGTTTGTTCTTTGTATGAATGTACCACATTTGTTGATTCATGCATTGGTCAATGGACACTTGGGCTGCATCCAGCTTTTGGCTATTGTGAATAATGCTGCAATGAACATTGGTGTACAAGTATTGGTTAGTTTATCTTACTCTATAAAAAGCACATACTCTTAAGAAATGAAGCGTGGGCATTTTTAAAAATATGCCTGTAATGGATTGAATTATGTCCCTCAAAAAATGTGTGTATCAATTTGGCTGGGCCATGATTCCCAGTATAGTGTGGTTGTCCTCCATTTTGTGATTGTAATTTTATGTTCAGGAGGATTAGGGTGGGATTGTAACACCCTTACTAAGGTCACATCCCTGATCCAATGTAAAGGGAGTTTCCCCTGGGGTGTGGCCTGCACCACCTTTTATCTTACAAGAGGTAAAAGGAAAGGGAAGCAAGCAGAGAGTGGGGGACCTCATACCACTAAAAAAGCATCACCAGGAGCAGAGCGTGTCCTTTGGGCCTGAGGTTCCTGCGCTGAGATGCCCCCAGACCAAGGGAAGATTGATGCATCACGAGGACCTGCCTCCAGAGCCGACAGAGAGAGAAAGCCTTCTCCTGGAGCTGATGCCTCGAATTTGGACTTGTAGGCTACTGGACTGTGAGAGAATACATTTCTCTTGGTTGAAGCCCTCCACTTGTGGTGTTTCTGTTAAAGCAGCACTAAATGACTAAGATAATGTATTTAAAAAGCTTCTTAGCCAAGTTCTTTTTTTTAAGAACACTGAAGAACTGCAATTATGACTGATCTGTTTGTAAACTGAGAGTCGGGAATGTTGAATTTTTAGAAACAGGGATATTGGTCATGGAAACAAAGTTGCAGAAATTTCTTGAGCGGTAAAGCAGGCTAAAGCAGTACCTGACAGCCTCAAATAACACGCCCCTTTATAAACGGCAGTCCCTGGGTGGTGTCAATGGTTAATACACTTGACTGCTAACTGAAAGGTTGGAGTTCGAATCCACTCAGGGGCAACTCAGAAGAGAGGCCTGGTGATCTAGTTCTAAAAAATCAGCCATTGAAAACCCTACAGAGTACAGTTCTACTCTGACACACATGGGGTTGCCACGAGTTGGAACCGACGCAACAGCAACTGTTTTTTTTAAGCCCGGGAAACAGAGGCTCACGGCCCTGGGAAGAGAGACACCATGCACAGCCAATCCTGGAGAAGGATTAGGGGATTTGAGGTAGCCCCATGAGGACCCTTCACCTCTTGGGGCTCTGTGTCTTGCTTTGTCATGTCCTTCAACCCCTCGGGAACTGTGGACCCCTTTCCAGAGGTTGAAAGCTGTGTAGAGGGGGCTCATTGGTGTTTCTGTGACTCCTGGCTTTATCTACAGTTATGTGGAGATACTTTTTAGAGGGCGTGCTGGAGAAAACCAGTCTCCCCCTCATGCTTGGCACAGATTAGATTAGATCATAGATTTGCAAAGTCTCCTCGAAAAGACAGAAGACCAGCAAATAGGAGAGCTGAAGGCTGTGTTGGCGATTAGCTCCTCAGAAGTAGGTGACAGCCCTGCAGTGGCAAACCAGAGAGGAACATCACCAGGCAGCATGAACAATTCCCACTGAGCCCTGGAGAGCAGGTGCTATGGGGATGGCCGGGCAGGTAGACCCGATGTCGCTCAGGCACATTGATCACAGCTCTCCCCTTGTTCTGATTTCATACACAGTAAATGACCTTCTGAGAATCTGCCTCTGCGTGAAGCCTACCTACAGGAGAGAAAGCGCAGGACAGGGTGACACGTAGGTTGTTGGCTTGGCTGTTGTGCTTGTCTTGGCAACAGAGAGGAGTGGTCCAAGCGTGAACTTCACTTTTCCCAACCTGGTCCCGGCAGGATGCTTCCCACAAAGAACAATGGCAAGGAGAAGAAGGGGTCCCTTGTTGTCAACGAGGTGGCTACCAGAGAGTGCACCATCAACATTCCCACACCCATCCATGGAGTGAGTTTCAAGAGGTGTGCCTCTTGGAGGCTCAAAGAGACCTGGACATTTGCCATGAAGGAGATGAGGCTGCCAAATATGCGCATTGACACCAGGCTCAGCAAAGCTGTCTGAGCCGAAGGAATAAGGAACACCCCGTATCATATCCACACACAGTTGTCCAGAAGATGTAATGAGCATGAAGCACTATACCTGGTTACCTGTGTACTGTCATCACCTTCCAAAACCTACAGACGGTCAGTGAGGATGAAAACTAACCACTGATTATCGAATAAAGTTAGAAAGCCCCCCAAAGCAAAACAAAACCATGAACCTAGGAGTCACTCGCGGTTTGAAAACTGGCTCTTTCATTCACAATATGTGAGACCTGGAGTTGCAGGTTCTCTGGAAGGCTCAGTTTCCACTTCTGAAAAATGAGAAGTGTATCTGTTGAAAGTGTGTGGAGGGGGCTTAGCTTGAGGAATAAGGAAAATGCTTTGCTGAATGCCTAACCCACAGTAAGTGTTCAGTAATGATCGTTTAACAATAATGGACTCGAACATACCAACGATCATGAAGATGGCCAGGACCGGGCAACGTTTAGTTCTGTTCTACCTAATGTTGCCAAGAGTCTGAGCCAGCTCGGTGGCAACTAACAACAAGTCCAAACGACCCGAAGACATTGAAACTGAGTTTTGGGATATGCATGCTGTCTTAGTCACCTAGAGCTGCTATAACAGAAATACCACCAATGGATGGCTTTAACAAACAGAAATTTATTCTCTCATAGTCTAGGAAGCTAGAAGTCCAAATTCAGGGTGCCAGCCCCAGAGGAAGGCTTTCTCTCTCTGTTGGCTCTGGGGAAAGGTCCTTGTCGTCAATATTCTCCCGATCTAGGAGCTTCTCAGTGCAGGAAACTTAAGTCCAAAGGACGCACTCTGCTCCCGGCTCTGCTTTCTTGGAGGTATGAGGTCCCCCTGTCTCTCTGCTCACGTTTTTTCTATCTCAAAAGAGATCCGCTTAAGACATAACCTAGTCTTATAGATTGAGTCCTGCCTCATTAACACAACTGCCGCTAATCCCACCTCATTAACATCATAGAGATGGGATTTACAACACATAGGAAAATCACATCAGATGACAAAATGGTGGACACTCACACAATACTGGGAATCATGGCCTAGCCAAGTTGACACATATTTTTGGGGGACACAATTCAATCCATGACACATGCCCAAGGGCGAGGCCTGTCTGTGAATTTTCTGGGATGAGATACACTGTGTGAATCTTGAGAAACCAACAGTTTGTCTCCCTGGTGACACCTCGATCTCATCACTCATTTTCCTTTCTAACTCTTGATGGAAATAAGAATTTTAGAGCGTGAGCTCATTTGTGGGGAAAGAATATTACACGGCATCCGTACTTTAGTTGGTCATATTGCAAGGTGGACACCTTGCTGGGTGGGAGAACTGGTAAGAAACTGTAGACCTACCCATTGAAAATCGCTCCCAGACAGGCAAGTCTCACCTGTGCTGGGATCCGTAGTGAGGACATGTAACATACCTGTGGATGCCTCGTAGCACTCATCAGAACTTCATTTCTCTTTATGGCTGAATGATATCCCATTGTTTGTGCATACTACATTTTATCCATTCATCTGGTGGTGGCCATTTGGGTTGTTTCAACCGTTTGGCTGTTCTGAATAGTGCTGCTATGAAAGTTGACGTACAAGTATCGGTCAGTGTATCTTACTCTTCAAATAGTGCGTGCTCACCCTTGCCCTGTCTGGGGCAGCTACTCTGCATTTTTTGGGGATCCACTCAAGGTGGCTGCTGCTGGGACCCTGGAAGTGGTCCTCATGGTTGGAGGTGGGGTCTCCTTCTGGGGACACATTTGGGAAGGGTTCACACAGACTCACATGGTAGTAGGTGTGAGCTCTTTGCAGACCCAGAACCATCATTTCCTTTGACTCCTGGTCTTTGGAGTAGAAGCCCACCTGCTATTCTTATTCCCCTCAGTCTCACAGTGCATTCTTTCCGCAAAGCCCCTTGTCCCCCTCAGGCAGGTTATCCAAAGATTTCTACTGACATCGAATGGCAAAGCCAAAGTGCTGGGGTCTTGCTCCCTCTCCCTCCAGGTGGCCCGTCTGCTCCCGTAGAGATCTGCTCCATCTCCAGGCTCCATTTAGCAAGGGGAGTGGCAGGGAGGGCCACGAGAGTCCATCTGCCCACAGATCCCAGTTGGGTGAATTAATTAATGATTATAGAGTACTTTGAAGGTTGGAGGGCTAATTATTTAGCCAGCTCCTGCCTTCCCCCCAAGTCCCGTTGATGGTCTTTTGTCTCTCTCCCTCATGTGGCGTCCTTTGAAGTGAATAGGAGAGGATGAATCAGAGGTCAGTTAACAGGGCTGGCCATTGCAGATGGTCTGACGGGAGATCCCCGTCTGGACGCGCCCCTCTGCAGGAGCTGAGACGCTCTGGGGAGAACAGCAGCACACAGCACAGCGCTGCTTTCTTCACGTCAAACCCAGCCAAGGCTCCCGAAGACCCTGGCTTCCTAGTCTCCCAATTGAGCCTAACAAATAACAAGTCTTATTTTTGAAGATGTAGCTCGATGCGCTTGTGCTTCCAAGGTTCGCTCCCACTTTTGATCTGATATCTCTTATCTATTCATTCATTCGCCCCTCTCACTCTTATTACTGTTCTCCCAGAGCTTGACCCCATAGGAAGAACATGGTTAGCGGGTTCTGCTCCCACTCCTGGACTGCTGCTGGCTGCCATTGAGTCAGCCCCTGACTCATGGAGGCCCCATGCATAGAGGAGCAAAAGACTGCCTTGTCCTGTGACAGCCCAATGATAGGTTGTGGATTGGACTGTTGTGGTCCATAGGGTTTTCATTGGCTGGTTTTCAGAAGTAGATCACCAGGCCTTTCCTCCCAGTCTTAGTCTGGAAGCTCGGCTGAAACCTGTTCAGCGTCATAGTAACATACAAGCCTCCACTGACAGACAGGTGGTGACTGTGCATGAAGTATATTGGCCGAGAACTGAACTCCAGTCTCCCTCATGGAAGGTGGAAATTCTACCACCAAATCATCACCGCTTCCAATACCAGGTTGCAGAGAACTAATTCCAAGCTGTACAACGGGGGCAGCAAACCTGGGCTGCCGTAAACTTGTGAGGAAGAGACCGTATTGTTTCTCCCACCTGCCCTTTCTCCCAACAAACCAAGATTTTGAAATAAAATATATCTTCCTAGTTTTTAAAAAAATCTTGAATTTTGCATACTTTTTTATTCAGGGAAACCCAACTACAAAAAAAAATACTGCAGATAGTGGGATTGCATTTATAGATCCCTACCTGGTCCTGAAGAGCCCTGGTGGCCCGCAGTGGTTGAGCGCTCTGCTGCTAACCGAAAGGTCGGCGGTTCAAAACCACCAGCTACTCCACAGGAGAAAGATATGGGAGTCTGCGTCCATAAAGATTCACAGCCTTGGAAACCCTACAGTGTCCTACAGGGTCACTATGAGTCAACTTGACTGCAAGGGGTTTGTGCTTACCTAGTCCTGAGAGTGATTGTCTGTGGAACTATGTGCTTATTAAGGAGATAGAAGTGTGTGGCTGAAATAGCCTAAGTTAATTTAATTCATGCATTCATTTATCTATATCTATTTAATGGAGCCCTGGTGGTGCAGTGGTTAAGAGCTCGTTTGCTAACCAAAAGGTTGGCAGTTCAAATCCAGCAACCACTTCTTGGAAACCCTATAGGACAGTTCTGCTCTGTCCTATAGGGTTGCTATGAGTAGAGATAGACTCTGGGGCAGTGGGTTTTTATAGTATTTTTTGAGAAGCTACTCTGCTGTAGAGATGATAGAGATACAAGCAGGAAATGACACCCAGTTCTAAAGGTATTTCCAGTCTAGTAGGGAGAAAAGCAAACCCTGGTGGTGTAGTGGTTAAGAGTTTGACTGCTACCCAACAGGTTGGCAGTTTGAATCTATTAGCCACTCATTGGAAACCCTATGGGGCGGTTCTACCCTGTCCTATAGGATCGCTATGAGTCGGAATCGACTCGACAGAAGCAGTTTTGGTGTTTTTTTGGTTAGGGAGAAAAGCATGGAGACATATCAATACAGCAGAGTAATATTTTGAGTTATTGTTTTGTATTTTGCTTATTTTTATGTTCCCTCAGATCAACAGGTAGCAGGCCCTTTGCATGTCCTTGCCTGGGGATATTTTCAGGGCAGAAAACAGAAGTTGCTTCAAGTCAAAGGCTTTTGTGAAAACCCCAGACTCTTTGAAGAATGGATGCTAGGTGTCCCAGAGGTGAAGAGGAGAGAGAGAAGCTTTTGAGGGCAGCAAGAGGAAAGAGAGTGACTCTGGGGGCAGGGGACTGAGTGAAAAAGGGCTGTGAGAGCAAGGAAAGGGGGAGGAAGACACAGAAGCAAGATCAGGAAGGGGCCGGCCAGTGTGGCATGCTCAGAGACATCGCGGAGGCCAGGGCTTTGCAGCCTCGCCCCAAATGTGAACAGGAGCACATGTGAGCTGGATGGCCCTGGGAGCTGGGACAGTGGGGGACTCTGGGAATCAGGAAAGGTGGACAATGGCCAGCAAATGGAGGTGGCTCCCCAGTGCTTTGGCAAAAGAGGAGACCTGAGAGAGGAAGCCCAGCCCCCTGGGGTCAGGGTGGGGAGGGGGGATGACTGTGGTGGGATTTCTGCCACCCACAGGATAGGAGCTCAGAGTGGGATTTAAGATGACTTAAAAAAATAATATATTCTACCCACTGGAGTTACGAACTCTGATACCATACCTGTGGCTGGGCTCCTACACAATAGAAATAAATGGGATTTGGCTCCAAGGGTGCCGGGAGCAAATATGAAGGCAAATTTAAGTCAGCTAGGTTGAGGAGGGGGAGGGATGTGCTTAAGGAGCGCTTTACAGACCATGGCTTCACAGACATGGGTGGTACAAATGGTTAAGGCGCTTGGCTGCTCACTGAAAGGTTGGAGGTTTGAATCCACACAGAGGCACCTCTGAAGAAAGGCCTGGCGATCTACTTCCAAAACATTAGCCATTGAAAACTTTACGGAGCACAGTTCTACTCTGACACACATGGGGTCACCATGAGTCGGGATTGATTCGACAGCAACTGTTTTCTGTCTTTCTTTTTACAGAGGAGGTGCCAAGGATCCTGAGACTTGAAGGATGAGTGGGCAGAAGATGGGGTGGCAGGGATGGGAGCTAACAGCATGGGTTTGCAGAGGGAGGGGGGGCAAGGGAGAGATTCTTCCTCTTTCACACACACAGGGGCGCACTGTCCAATAGGCAAGGTAAGCACGGTGCTTCCCTTGCTTACCAGACAATCTGCAGTGAACAATTTCACATTTTTTCACCACATCAAAGATTCTGCTTCTAGGCATGGCTGGCATCTGTCTCTCTCCCAACCCCACAGCACCTTCCTGCAGAATCAAAGCCTCTTTTCACATTTATAATCCCTGACAGGGACGGGTGACCCAGTGAGCAAGGTAAGCATGGGCTTACTTGTGCTTACTTACTAATCTGTAGTGACCAATTTCGTGTGTTTTTCACAAAGATCACATTATCAAAGATGTGGTGAAACCCACGTGAAATTGGTCGCTACAGATTAGGGAGTAAGCACAAGTAAGCCCGTACTTGCCATGCTCATTGGATAATGCATGCCCATGCACACACACACACACATATACACACACAGCCCTGGTAGAGGGAAAGCAGAGCAGGGCACATTGGGGAACTCCTGGACATTGTCAGGTAAGCTGGGAGGTGGGAGGCTGGCCTACTGTAGGTTTTATCTGGTAGGTGATGGGAGTCACTGAGTATTTTTGGCAGAGGGTGACCTAATCAGATGGGTATTCTAGAAAGATCACCCTGGCCACCATGTGGAAGATGGATTGAGCCCAGACTGAGAGAGCCACCTGGGCCCCTGCCTCCCGCTTCCATTGTGGCTGCAGGTGAGACACAGCTTTTGCCTGTCTGGGAAGCGCCCCTCTCCCAGCTCCCTGGAGCGCCTTACAGGCAGCTCTGCCGGCTGTGGCACGTCATCCATGTGTACTTGGCAATTTTTGTTATTTTGAACATCTCTGCTCTTATCTCACAGCCTGAAGGGAGGGACAAGGCAAGGGTCACCAACAGGCCTTTTTTCCAAGTTGTGGCAGAGACATCTCCTGTCTAAGAATCTATGGGTGGCGGGTGGCGTAAGCGATTTGTGATCAGCTGCTGGAAATCCTGGTGGCCTAGTGGTTAAGAGCTCGGCTGCTAACCAAAAGGTCGGCAGTTGGAATCCGCCAGGTGCTCCTTGGAAACCCTATGGGGCAGTTCTACTCTGCCCCATAGGGTTGTTGTTATGAGTCAGGATCGACTCGTCGGCAATGGGTTTGGTTCGGTTTTGGTTTGCCAATCTAAAGGTTGGCAGCTCAAACCCACCCAGTGGCACCACACAAGGAAGGCCTGGCGATCTCCTTCCCGTAAAGATTACAGCCAAGAAAACTGCACGGAGCAGTAACACATGGAGTTACCATTAGTTAGAGTTTTTGGTTTTCTCCTTCCCAAACACACACCTACACCTACACACACACACCCATGCATATACTATACCACACCAGACCATTCGTAATTCCTCACACAAACATGGCAGAAAAAATCATCTGTGATAATAAATTATATGATATTTATAATTACCATCCCCTTCAATCTCCTAAGGTCCTGGCCGATGGAGCTCCTTGTATTTGTGGGTGTCTGCACCCCAGAAGACAGTTGACATGGCAGAGCGAGAGGAAGCAAGCGAGAAAGTGAAATGTTTCTGGCTGGGAAAGGGGAGCAGATAGATCTGGAAATCTTGCAGGGCTGGGGCATTTGAGCCTTGGAGGGAGTAGAATGGAAGAAAAGAATAACCAGGGTCGAGTCCCTCAGGATTTAGAAGGGGGAGGACACAGATGTGGAGGGGAGAGTTTTGGAGAGAAGCAAGGCCTGCTGGGTGATGTGAATTGTCCCTTCTCTTACTCCCTGAAAGCTTTTTTTTTTTTTTAATTGTACTTCAGGTGAAGGTTTACAGAACAAACTAGCTTCTCATTAAACAGTCAGTACACATATTGTTTTATGACATTGGTTAACAACCCCACGACATGTTAACCTTCTCCCTTCTTGACCTTTTTTCTTTGGTGAAAATATACATAGCCAAAGATACACCATCCATTTCAAAAATTTCTACGTGCACAGTTCAGTGACATTGATTATGTTCTTCCAGTTGTACCGCTATTCTCACTTTAGATGAAGGTTTACAGAACAAAACAGTTTCTCATTAAACAGTTAGTACACAAGTTGCCCTATGACAATGGTTAACAACCCCACTACATGTCAACACTGTCCTTACTCAACTTGGGTTCCCTATCACCAGCTTTCCTGTCCCCTTCTGCCTTCTGGTCCTTGTCCCTGGACTGCTGTGCCTCATTAGTCCCATTTTGTTATATCCCTAGGAAAACTTTTAAAATCATTGTCCCTGGATGCTTGTGGTATTCGCCTTCCCTTCTTTCAAGGTGGGTTGGGGGGCAATGGAGTACCTGTCTCCACATGGCTCAAGGTGAAATCAGAGGCAGCCTGTGGGAGGCAGGCCCCCACCCTTGGTTACCTGAGTAATCCAAGCCCAGGCCCACAGTCCCTTGTTCATGCTATTCCCTACGCTGGGATGCCCTTTGGCCCTTGTCTGCCTGGCAAAGACCCTCCTCATTTTTCCGGCATCCCCACTTCTGTGAACACTTCTCTGTGGCACACTTTGTGCTCGACTACTAACTCAAATGTTGGCAGTTGGAACCCCCCCAGCAGCACCACAGAAGAAAGACCTGGCGATCTGCTTCCATAAAGATTACCGCGAAGAAAGGCTTATAGAGCTCAGTTCTACTCCATAAGACATGGGGTTGCCATGAGTAAAAATAGACTCCACGTCACTGTGTTGTCTTTTTTCTCTGGTAATCCCATTGAGCTGCTCAGATCCCTCTATTGTAATGTTTATCTCACTGTTAAAGGTGTTCTCATTCCATTCAGTCTCCTCCTCCCTGAGGATGGAACCGGGGTTGTAGTTGATCTTGGTTACCACGGAACCCTGGACGCGGTAGGCACCCAGTGACTGCTCGCAGAAGAAATGAAGGCATGAACTATGGGCTGTGGGGGTAACAGGATTCGAAAGCGCGAAGGTACCGCGCACCAAGAAGGAAATGAGATAAAAAACGAGGAATGCGAGCCGGGAGGACAGAGGAGTTAAGGGATCGCATTCATTAAAGCACCCCTCAGAGAAGTCTCATTTCCATAATTAAAATCCAAATAAACCCGGAGAATGAATGGCGAGTGAGCCGGTGGACAGAGTTGTAGATAAGGCAGGAAACACAAATCCAAGACGAGAGAAGAATGGGATTAAAGATAGGTTTGTACTAGAATTAAAAAAAAAGGATGAAGTTGGAGGTGGGAGAATCAGAGCCGGAAAAGGAGAGACTGAGGGGGCATTGGGGGAGAAACCAGGAAGAATCGAGTTAATCAGAGGTGGAGGGGCTCCTGGGGCGCCGGAGAAACCAGTAAAATCCGCTGGCCCACTCCAGTCCAGAGACACGTGGGTCGTTGGGTGTAGGGACCTGAGTCTAAAATCTAAAGAGGCAGATGTGTGAGCCTGTTGGCAGCCGGAAGCAGGGGGCTGGGGGAAAGGGCCGAGGATGGGGCACACAGCCCTGAAACTCGGCTTTCCTTCTCGCGGGAAGGGAGGGAAAGGTGAATGATAATACCCTGCAGACATAAATTAATAATGCTAAGCTACCTCACCGGGGTGTTATGAGTGTTAATTAATTAATTATTGTTTGCAAAGCACTTTGAAGGTGGAAGGCTCTATAATTATTAGGAATAAAATGTCAGAGATAATCATCGGGCAGAATGCAATGACCTCATCAGCACCTCATTTGCATGGCATGAAGTACAGCCTGGATTTGAGGAGGCTGTGCCAGAGGGGAGACCTGCTGGGCAGGACATCCGCCCAAGGCAACGCCCCACCTCCTCCTGCCTGTGTCTCTCTGTCAGCCCCGGAGTTTCCGACCCTACTCCCTCGGCAGAGGGTTCTTGAGAAACTGTGAGGTGGTAGTTTTACCAGTTGGAAAGCTGCATGTGTAATAAGCTGAGGCGTGGACAACTTCACGAGGGTAGGATTCCAACCGCAAAGGCCCCGCAGAAGGGACCCTCCTTACCCTGAGCAGCTTTCACTTTGGCAAGTTGTTTTGTTTGGCTTCAGAGGAGACTAAATTTTGTCTCACTATGGTGGCTGGTGTGTTGCTGGGATGCTGGAAGCTATGCTGCTGGTATTGCAATCCCCAGCAGGGTCACCCACGGTGCGCAGGTTTCCATGGAGCTTCCAGACCAAGACAGACTGAGAAGAAAGGCCTGGTGATCTACTTCTGAAAATCAACCAGTGAAAACCTTATGGATCGATAGTGTGATCCGAAGCTGACCACGAGGATGGCACAGGACCGGGCAGCGTTTTGTTCTGTCATGCGTGGGGTCACCACGAGTAGGGAGCTGACTGGACAGCAGCTAACGACAGCCCCTGGGGTAGGGTAAAAAAACCGTTCTGCCAATAAAAGTCCCCTCCATACCAGTACGGAAGAGAGAGAGAAAGTAATTTTAATATTGGGTAAGCAGTATCAGAAGTGACAACAAAAATCTGGACAGCACACAAGTTTATAGCCCCCAGAAGAGAAAGAACAATAAAAACTCAACTTCTTCAGAGTAAGAAGGCTCTCTTAGATTTGTCTTATGTATACCTTCAGGCATGCACACCTTGGGAACTCCTGAGCTAATCCAAAAAAAAACTCAAACTCATTGCCCTCATGTTGATTGCAACTCACTGCGACCCTATAGGACAGAGTAGAACTGCCCCACAGGGTTTCCAAGGAGCGACTGGTGGATTCGAACTGCTGACCTCTTGGTTAGCAGCCAAGGTCTTAACCACCTGAGCTAATGAAAAATGAAAAAAAACCCAAACCTGTTGCTGTCGAGTCAATTCCGACTCATAGAGACCCTACAGGACAGAGTAGAGCTGCACCATAGGGTTTCCAAGGCTGTAAATTTTTACAGAACCAGACTGCCACATCTTTCTCCAGCTGAGTGGTTGGTGGGTTCCAACCACTGACCTTTTGGTTGCAGCCAAGCGCTTTAACCACTGCATCACCAGGTCTCCTTCTTGAGCTAGTACCGGAGGTGATTCCGGAGGTGGGTGTTCACAGTTCCAAGGGTCAGAATGCCCACGACCTTGCATTGTAAAATCAAAAGGTTG
The DNA here is from genome assembly GCF_000243295.1 of Trichechus manatus latirostris. Taxonomy (NCBI): domain Eukaryota; kingdom Metazoa; phylum Chordata; class Mammalia; order Sirenia; family Trichechidae; genus Trichechus; species Trichechus manatus. The sequence goes on along the minus strand of NW_004444039.1, from coordinate 4,321,973 downwards.
GACCTTTTGATTCGGCCCAGTACATTCTGAGTGGAGTCCTTGAGGGGTGCAAACAATTAATGCGCTCATCTGCTAACTAAAAGGTTGAAGATTTGAGTCTACCAGATGTGCCTCGGAAGAAAGTCCTGGCAATCTACTTTCGAAAAATCAGCCATGGAAAATCCTTTGTATCACAGTTCTACTGTGACACGCAGGGGTTTGCCATGAGTCGGTGTTGATTGGACGGCAACTGGTTTATGAGCAGTGCCTGCAAGGATACACTCTCCAGCTTCCAGGAATCTAGAAATTTTTCCTTTTCCTTCAGGTGTTTCCCAGGGTTGATAGGGTTTTCTGTCCTCTGATAGGGGCCCTGCTAATGTGTCCCTAGTGGCCTGACTTCTGTCTGGATGTGAGGACATTGAAAGCAGATCACCTCTTTCTGTATCCACTGGGCCTGCATATAAGAGGTAGGCTGAGTTGAGAGGTTGCTGGGAGGTGGGGCCTGTGCTGTTTCTTTTTTTTCCCCATCCAAACCCTCTCTCCTGCATCTGGCTGGTGACTTGGTCCTGCTGACTACAGAATTGGTCACCAGGGTTCATCTAGCAACTTCGTTCCGTTACATTCATGAAAGGCTGCCTGGACTGGACGAGGAGGCTGGTTTGGAATCACATGGACAAGCTGGGGACTGGCTCTACTTTCCTCCTCTAACAAGGTCCCTAGGTGGTACAAATGGTCTCCAGTCAAATACTAACCTAAACGTTGGTGGTTTAAACCCACCCAGCTGTGCCACAGAAGAAAGTCCTTGTGATCTGCTTCTGTAAATGTTACAGCCAAGAATACACTATGGGACAGTTCTACTCTTGTCACACGTGGGGTCACCACCACTGGATACAATGAGTTTTTCTTCTATCTGATGAGGGCAACGACTTCTCCTCTAGGGTTGTCAGTGTTAAATGGGAGAGTCTATGGGGAGCATGTAGGAGGGGCTCAGCAGGGCGGTTATTAGTAATAATTAGGAGCTCAACAGAAAATCTAACCGAAAAACTGCCCTCCGAGTACCAAGGCATCTACTCACACAGAGCGCTTGCCAAGCTCCTCCAGCTCCTCTACCCCGGCCAGTCCCCCACCATGGCTGGGAATGCTGGAGTCAAGGGCTTTGAACTGGGACTTCAGAGAGGAACTGAGCTCTGTTCTTCAAACAGGTTTATAAAGAGATTTTGATACAAGACAACAATACTTGTTGGCAGTGCCCAGTTATTGTCCTTCCCTTTGTACTTTTATTAGGAAATAATTTCCCGGCTCATGTGGCTCCTGCTGGTGCCCTTGTTTCTCGGGTTCAATGGGATCTGCCCACTGAAGGGCCTGCCCTGTGTGCCGCAGCGGTTTTACCAGCTGGGGACCTGAGAAAGACATCACCAAAAGGGTCCTCGCAGCCAATTTACCATCTGCCCCACCCCTCCTTAGCCCCCTCTTTGCAGCAAAAATGCAATTTGTTTGACCTCTGAGGAGGTTTAAAATCCCCGCTTCTCAAGTCCTCCCATCTCTCCCTACCGTTATTCTTTTTTAAGAGGGAGGAGAAAGAAGGAACCATGGCCAGAAAATAAAAGAACCCATTAAGCCTCCCTTTCTATCATGCCCTGCATTCTGGCTGGCAATGAGGAGTCTCCATAGATTAAAAATAAGGACCCCATTTCAATGGGGGGATAGAGTAAGACCCCATAACAAGGGTCTCCTCTCCTGCGCAGAGGTAGGGCATGGTTTCCGGCAGCGATTATTTCTTCTCTCCTTTTTGCTGTGGTTTCCCCATAAGTCAGTACATGTGACAGTGAACCTACTATGTTCCAAGCACTGTGGCAACTGTGGGAAATTCTGATACAGAAATGACTCTCACAGGGGACCCTCCATTCACATATCTTAGCATGGGTGGGGGCGAGCTAGGGAGAGAAGAAAGAGAGAGCTGCTGCTGAGTCAGTGCCAACTCCTGGAGACCTTAAGTACAACAAAAGGAAGCTTTGCCTGGTGCTGTATAATCCTCAGTCTCCAGGGTGTTTGAGCCCATCTTTGTGGCTACTGTGCCAGTCCATCTCACTGAGGTTCCCCCTTGCCCTCTACTTCACCAAACATGATGTCTTCCTCTAGCAATTGATCCCTCCTGCAGGCAATTCAGACAATGTTCTGTTGTGATCCATAGGGTTTTCATTGGCTACTTTTCAGAAGTAATTTCCAGGCCTTTCTTCTTTGTCTTGGTCTGGAGGCTCCACTGAAACCTGTCCACCATGGTTGACCCTGCTGGTATTTGAAATACCAGTGGCACAGCTTCCAGCATCATGGCAACATGCAAGCCCCCACAGGACCACAAACTGACAGATGGGTGGTGGAGAAGGAACTTAGAGATCGTTGAGTTCAAAGTCCTCATTTTCTCCAATGAGGTTTGGAGGTAAAATATTTTACCAAGGTAAAATAATAGGTTGAGTGATGGAGCAGGACAGGAACCCAAGTCTGCTGGCTCCAGAGGCCAGAAACCCTGCTCCGCACTGAGCTTGCTGTATCCCTCAGGTCAATTCCATTCTGTGGTCACCTGGGAGGCCCTGGGATCCCTGACCAACCTGGGTGGTGAGGTTGATTCCAACCCCCTTGCTCTGTTTAAGGAACAGCAGCCATGCACAGGGAGCCTGTCCTGACCAAGGCTCACTCAGAGTCACCCTGAATCACTGCCCCACGAGCAGAGCACCGTGAGTCCAGGACTCACACAGCTGATGCTATTTCTCCAACTCCGAAGTGTGTTGCTGACCTGGCACTACTCACTTGGCCATTAACAATTTCACTGTGGCCAAAGGAAATAGTAAATTCTTCCACTGAAAAGCCACAGAGCAGGAACTGACTTCAAAACTCACAGTTTGAGCAAAATGTGCTGGACAACAGGAGCAATTTACTTGTCACGGATTGAATTGTGTCCTCCCAAAAGGTATGTCAACTTGGCTAGGCCATGATTCCCAGTATCCTGTGATTGTCCACCATTTTGTCATTTGATGTGATTTTCCTACGTGTTGTAAGTCCTACCCCTGTGATGTTAGAGGCAGTTATGTTAATGAGGCAGGACTGGCTCTACAAGACTAGGTGGTATGTTGAGTCAATCTCTCCCCCCTCCCCCTTGGAAACCTCATGAGGCAGTTCTACTCTGTCCTATAGGGTCATCTATGAGTTGAAATCAACTCGACGGCAAAGGGTTTGGTTTTGGTTTTGGATATGTGCCATGCTGACGTGCAGGGTACACAAATGTAGCTATCAAGCTAGAAAAGAATAAAACAAAACAAAAAACCCCACCTCTGGTCCTGATTTTAATGTCATCCTTAAAAACCCCTCCTCTTCTTGTCCCCAAACTAATTCCGAGTTCTTTTAATTCATTTTTCTAATGTTACTCTTGTGAGTCAACTCCTTTTGAGATATAAAAGAGAGAAGCGAGTAGAGAGACGCGGGGGCCTCATACCACCGGGAAGCAAGAGCCAGGAGACTGGCTTGTCCTTTGTACCCAGGGTCCCTGTGCTGAGAAGATCCTCGACCAGGGACAATTGATGACAGAGACCTCCCCCAGAGACGACAGAGAGAAAGCCTTCCCCTGGAGCTGGCACCCTGAATTTGGACTTCTAGCCTCCTAGACTGTGAAAGGATAAATTTCTCTTTGTTGAAGCCATCCACTTGTGGTTTTTCTGTTATAGCAGCACTAGATAACCAAGAAAAGGACATACCTAGAACAGGCAAATGTATAGAGACCAAAGTTTATTAGTGGTTACCAGGGGCGGGAGGGAGGGGAAGAGGGGGAGTTACTGTTTAGGGAGCACTGAACTTCTGTTAACTGTGGTGGAATTATCTGGAAAAGGAGAGTCATGATGGCTGCAGAGAATCACACAATCAGTGTCACTGAATTAGACATGTAAACATTGCTGAACTGGCAAATGTTTTGTTACATATATTTTTACCACAATTTTAAGAATAAGGAAAAATAAGGCAAAAAGTAAAAAGACAATGACGTGGAATTCCATTATTCAGAAATTGATTAAACAAATGAGGATTTATTAAAAGTATTAATTTATTGTATACCAAAATTAGTGTGAAGAGCCCTGGTGGCGCAGTGGTTAAGCGCTCCACTGCTAACCGGCTCCTCGGAAGAAAGACCTAGCGATCTGCTCTTGTAAAGATTACAGCATAGAAAACCCTAGGGGCAGTTCTACTCTGTCACATGTGGTTGCTCTGAGTGGGAATCGACTTGACACCACCCAACCACACAACACAGCAAAGGCAGTGTGGTCTTGTAATGAGATCTAAATTCCAAGTTGACCACAGTTTACTTATTTCAGTCATGACTGCTAATCTCATTATCTTCACTTGGACACTGTCGTGGATTGAATTGTGTCCCCCAAAATTCTGTCAACTTGGCTAGGCCATGATTCCCAGTACCGTGTGCTTGTCCACCATTTTGTCATTTGATGTGATTGTCTTATGTGTTGTAAATTCTACGTCTGTGACGTTAATGAGGTTGAGGTGGGATTAGCGGCAGTTACATTAATGAGGCAGGACTCAATCTACAAGATTAGGTCGTGTCTTAAATCAATCTCTTTTGAGATATAAAAGAGAGAAGTGAACAGAGAGACGGGGGATCTCATATCACCAAGAAAGTAGAGCCAGGAGCAGAGTGCATCCTTTGGACTTGAGGTTCCTGCACTGAAAAGCTCCTAGACCAGCGGAAGATTGATGACAAGGACCTTCCCCCTGAGACAAGAGAGAGAGACTTCCTGGTGGCTCTTGTCCGGGGTAACATGCTCTGGGTTTCTTTGGAACTGAAGAGGAGAAAGTGCAGGGTCTGCCCCCCACCTAATTTCTGTGCATGAATTTGGCCTCTTAATTTATGTGGCCTGCTTTAAGAAGCTCATCTACCCTGGGGCGAGGTGATCCTGTTCCTCACTTAGTCATAGGAGCCAGGGAGTATAGCAGATGGAGTCTGGTCCGTCACCGGGTGTTACTGGCTGACACCCTGACTCCCAGACCAGCGAGTGGATCCAAAGTCTTGTGATGTCTGTTGTCAATTAACTGGAGGGTTAGGTCACTACAGACAGTGAGAGCGGTGTCTCTGAACTGCCAAGCCCTCTAGGCAAAGGCTGCTAGCATGCTGGGAGCCTTCCCACGGAGCTGCCAAATGAGTTAATACCTCGTGACACCCAGCAGCTGGCCAGGAAGAGCCCAGGCACAAACACACCACATGAGGGTCATGTAGTGGCCGGCAGGGTCAGGGAGAGGTGCAGGCCTAGCTCTCCAGAGCTCAGAGCCAGAAAGGCAGGGCAGTGGAGGCCAAAGAATATGGGCATTGAAGTCACTCAGCACTGGATTCAAATACTGACTCTGCCATTAATTAGTCAAGCCACCTTGGACAAACGCCTTAATGTCTTAACACTTCAATTCCTCATCTGTTAATGAAGACAACGATAACAGCTACTTCATGGGGTTGTTGGCAGGCTTAAGAGAGATATTAGAACCCCTGGATGGTGGAAACAGTTAACGTACTCAATTGGTAACCGTAAGGTTGGAGGTTCTAGTCTACCCAGAGGAACCTCAGAAGAAAGGCCTGGTGATCTACTTCTGAAAAACCAACCGTTGAAAACTCTATGGAGTACAGTCCTACTCTGATACACATGGGGTCCTCATGAGTCAGAATTGACTTGACCGGCCACTGGTTTATTGGAAGAGAGCTATTAGATGCAAAGAAATCAGACAAAAAGGCAAAAGTAAAAGTCACCAGGGTCTTTGTTCTACTTCATCCTCTACACATTGAGCTTGTTTCTGCATAAATGCTTCACTTCAATGTCCGAGAAGAGTCTCCAATAAGGGCAGAGAGAGACAAAACAGAAAGAGTTTTGGAGTACAGAATGGCAGAGAAAAGACAATCCTGGAGGAAAAATGTGGAACAAAACAACCAAAGGCATCAGCAGTTCCTAACAAATTACAAGAATCGCAGAAACACAAAGCTTTTGAGGTCATGCAGTCCAATCATCCTTAGACATTTAAGAGGGACTCTTGCTCTTGGTTAAGTCTCCTGAGTTAGACAGTCCTGATCTCCACTCCCAGCTCTGCCATTGACTAGCTGTGACTGGGCAAGTCATTTAGGTTCGCTAAGCCTCAATTTCCTTGTCTGAGAATAGGAAGGATAATAATACCAACCCACAAGGTTGTTGGGAGCAATAAATGTTGGCCTCCAGACCACGTTATGAGCGAAGTTGAGGACTGGGGTGCCAACGTACTGTATTATTACCAAATAAGCAAGGTACACACAGGGTTACTTGTGCTTACTTCCTAAGATATGGTGGAATAGTTCACTACACATTAGTAAGTAAGTAGAAGCAAGCCCATGCGTACCTGACTTCCCGCAAACCTGTGCGTGCCTTGCTTACTGGTTAATCTGCTCCCGGACACATACCAGGAGTGACAATGAATAAGGGAGACCAGCTCACGTGTCTCCACCGGCGCTGACTCCTTATGATCCAGATCTTGACTTAATGGTGCCATACGGCAGTGAACACCGTTTTTCTTTGTACAGAGCCAGCGGACCTGTGGTGATTGAGTTCCATTAAGTGACAACAGCAACAACTCAGAACGTTCTAGCCTACGTCACTGAAGTCAGATCCTTGACGTTAATTTCCTGTTGCTCTTATGAGTTGATTTCCCTTCCTTTTGGTTCCTGAAAAGCCAGTTTTGAAAACATCCTTTGTAATAGGTGTTTCAAAAACATTTAAGCATTGGTATGGGTCTGTTAAATTCTCACAGCTCTGCTGGCAGGTAAAACACATTTACGGATTTAAAAAAGAATCCATGCTGTTTGCTTTTTGGACCGTTGGGGCCATTCTGCAGAGATTTTGTCCTTAAGGCCAAAAAACTTTTGGGGGCGGATTTCGTTTCCATGCCCCGCTTTCACGTTGTCCTTCCTTCTATGCAGTTTAAACTGCAGACCTATTTACATGCCTCTAGCAGAAGCTGGTCTTGCTGGAAATCTATTGCTTTTTTTTAACCAAGAATATCTATCCACTTTTTGGTTGTCAGTACTTCAGAGGGATTTTGCTACCTCTGAGCTTTTCTTCTTCTTACTGTTATCGTAAGCTGCCATTGAGTCAGCTCCTGACTCGTGGTGACCTCAAGCTCAACAGAACCAAACGCTGCCCTGTCCTGTACCATCCCCATGAGTGGTTGTGGATTGGACTGCTGTAATCCATTAGGTTTTCATTGACTGATTTTCAGAATCAGACCACCAGGCCTTTCTTCCTAGTCATTTTAGTCTGGAGTCTTCACTGAATCTGTTCAGCATCATTGCAACACACAAGCCTCCACTGACAGATGGGTGATAGCTGCGCTTGAAGTGCATTGGCCAGGAATTGAACCCAGGTCTCCTGCATGAAAGGTGAGAATTCTACCACTGAACTACCAATGCCTTATTTTCTTAGTGTAACCTTGTCCAAATGTTTGAATGTCTAAAAGCTACTGATTAAAAAAAAAATCCAATTTCAGATTCCACAGGATGGGGTCCTGGCACCAACTAATTCTCATTAACTGTCCAAGTAAATATCCCAGACCCAGAGTTTTTGCTAAGGGAAAAAGATCTAGACTAGAGAGCAGAGAGGCTGAGGTAGAGGGTCTAGCTCTGCAGGAGAAAAAAGGAGAAGGGGAGGGCAATATGTTGAGAATAAAGAAGTACTTGCAGACGATCTAGGTTAGACAGAGGAGGGGAGGAAGGGGCAACTGTGACTATCAACAGTCAGGGGAATCAAGATGTTTAGTAGAAAGATCCTCTGGGGTAAAGTACCTGGAGCCAATGCATTCCAGAGGCAGAAGAAGTAGGCAGAATGACATGGGAACTGGGAACCACTGGGGACACAGGACCATCCTAGGAGGTTTCTTAAAGTGATTCATCTCACATTCTGACTTGTGGTTTTGGGACAGCGAGACAGCAAAGAGTGAGCCATCTGAACACTAGTTGACGTTTTCAACAGGGAGTAGAGTCATAAAATGATGTCAGAACTTCAGGCCATGTGTTTAGACTACATTCTGTTTTTCTTTGTGGGCATTCAGTTCAAAGAATCAGTAATTTTTCAATGATTTTCAAGGAATTCTCCCAGGCATCCATAAAGAGACAATAACCCCCCATAACTGAATGCCTGCTCTAACCTTAAAGTCAGACTGTTCTCAAACCCCCCATGCACATAGGAAGATGCATCTCTCAGCATCCATTGAAAACTTGTAAAGAAGGTTTTTTACCTTTACTCCTTCCTGGTACTGCTGTCAAACTAGGCTCCACTTCAGAAGACAGACAGTGGGAGAAATTCTGAGTCAACTCTTTTTGGCTTCAGCACTGTTCCCTGCTGATCCCTAAAGTAGACTAGTGATCTCTTTCATTTTTTCCCTTGTCCAGTGTGTCAAACAAACTAAAATGCGTAACATGCACAGTTTGGATGAATGATGAAGTTCAACGTGTGGGTTCTTTTCTGACTCCACTTCTTGGAGGTAAGTTGTAAACATTGTCACCTTCATGCATGTGACTCTGATGGTTATAAAGGCTGCGACTCTGAAGGTTATGAAGCTCTCGTGAGATGAGATGGACCCAGTGTAACTGCCTGAATGTGCTCTTCAAAAGATGGTGGAGGCAATAAAAAAAAAAAAGGAGGGAAAAAAAGAAAAGATGGTGGAGGAAGAAGCTCTTGAATTGCTGGCTGCTTCGTAAGAGTTGCTGAGACTATATTTACCCTAAAAAAAAAAAAAGTGTGGTGGTGCAAATATTAATGTGCTCAGATGCTAACTGAAAGGCTGGCCTTTCGAGTTCACCCAGAGGCACCTTGGAAGGAAGGCCTGGTGATCTACTTCTGAAAATCAGCCATTGAAAACCCCATGGAGCGCAGTTCTACTCTGACACACCTGGGGTGGCTATGAGTTGAAATCAACTCAAGGGCAAGTGGTACTGGTATATTTGCCCTGCTCCCAGCAAACCTATTCTTTAGTTTCATATATCTCAGACCTGGTTGTGGTAGGCTGAATAATTGCTCCTCAGATTATCTCACATTGTAACCCCTGGAACATGTGAATGTTACCTTATATGGCAGAAGGAACCTTGCAGATGTGATTAAGTTAAGGATCTTGAAATGGGAGATTATCCAAGTGCACAGTTTCAGTAGTCACAAGTGTCCTTTTAAGAGAGAAGCAGATGGACATTTGACTGCAGAAGAGGAGAAGACAATGTGGCAACAGTAACAGAGACTAGAATAATGTGACCATAAGCCAAGGAACGCCAGCAGCTACCAGAAGCTGGAAGAGGTAAAAAGGGATCTTCCCCTAGACCCGCCAAAGGAACCAGCCCTGCCAACACTATGATTTTAGCCCTGTAAGACTCATTTCAGACTTCTGGCCTCATAGACTATAAAAGAATAAATTCGTGCTGTTTTAAGCCACCAAGTTTGTGACAATTTGTTACAGCAGCAATAGGAAACTAATACCCTTCTTGTCTGATTTGCTAAAGAATGAGGGAACATGTCTCTCTGGTTCTGCCCTGGCTGCCTCTGCAACACTAAAAGGGCTGCCTGTGTAGGCATGTCTGCCTGCCGCATGTAAAGCACAGGAACAGTGTATTCTTGGTGAGGTGTTTGGTTTAGAGATAGATGCATGTGTTTGTAATCTGTAAACTCAAGCCATTTCTCAGAGCAGAGCGCTTTCTGAGGATAACAGCGAAGGTGAGTAGATGATGGCTCTCCAGTGGAATAAATCAGTATTTGTGCTCTGATCTACCCAAGTCAAGCCAGGTGAAGGGATAACTTGTTCAACCATATCTTAGAAACATATATAGTTTTGTTGTTGTTAGGTGCCATTGAGTCGGTTTCAACTCATAGCAACCCTACGTACAACAGAATAAAACACTGCCTGGTCCTTTGCCATCCTCACAATTTTTGCTGTGTTTGAGCCCATTGTTGCAGCCACTGCGTCAATCCATCTTGTTGAAGGTCTTCCTCTTTTTTGCTAACCCTCTACTTTACCAAGCATGATGTCCTTCTCCAACAGGTCCAAAGTACATGAGACTAAGTCTCTCCATCCTTACTTCCAAGGAGGACTCTGGCTATATAGTTTTAAAAGTAATAATTTCAGAGAAAAAACAAATAAACAAAAAGTCCCCAAACATTTTGGAACTTCCGGACAGTAGGTTTTAGAGCCACCTGAATTTGAAGATCCGCTACTCCTTTGTTGGTTTGTCATACTGTGATGCTGGAAGCTATGCCACTAGTATTTCAAATACCGGCAGGGTCACCCAGGTGAACAGGTTTCAGTGGAGCTTCCAGACTAAGACAGACTAGGAAAGGCCTTGCAATCTACTTCTAAAAATCAGCCAAAGAAAATCCTGTGGATTACCAAATATTGTCTGAAACTTTGACTTGATTACTGTGAATGTGTCATGAGAAGGGATGGATTGCTGGAGACAGACATCACATTTGGTGAAGTAGAGGGCCAGCAAGGGCAAGGGAAAGCCCCAATGAGATGAATCAACACAACGGCCTCCACAATGGACTCAAACATACAAATGATCGTGAAGATGGCGCGCGATGAGGCACAGTGCTCTAATCTGTCATACATGGAGTCACTGTGAGTTGGAGCTGACTCGATGGCAACCATCACCACCACCAACAAACTGGAAGACGCTTCATAAACCCTGATCACTTGTCTAGGGAGATACACGGATTTTTCTAGGAGTGACTGTGCCTTGGTGAGGTAAGAGCAAGCAAGGAGCTGACAGCGGGGCTTGCCATGTTCCCTCTCTTTTCCTATTACAGTCACGTTTTGCTTCTTCTCTGGTTTCACACTCACTCCCCAATATCCCATGAGACCTCCTGGTTCTGTGTGTCACTCACTGAGTGGCAGGCATGATTAGCTAACTGCATCAAACCATCAGTGTAGTTGAGTCAAGACTATACAGCCCTCTGTCCATCCGGGCCAGCTTCTTTCCCATCACGTTAACCATTCACTTTAACATTTGCCTCTCAGAGATGGTACCCTCCTTTCCTGACAGAATCATTGCATTTCAGAGTTAGAAAGGACCTTTATTAAGTGAATCTATTCCAACCCCAGGAGTTCCTGGATAGTGTAAATGGTTAACTCACTTGGCTACTAACAAAAATGTTGGAGGTTCAAGTCCACCCAGTGGTGCTTCAGAAGAAAGGCCTGGCCATCTACTTCTGAAAAATCAGCCACTGAAAACCCTATGGAATTTGTTAAAATCCAACACCCTTTCCTAATAAAAACTCAGCAAAATAGGACTAGAAAGGAAATGCCTCAACATAATCAAGAGCATATGAGCCCTGGTGGTGCAGTGGTTACGAGCTCAGCTGCTAACCAAAAAGGTGGGCAGTTTGAATCCACCAGCCATTCCTTGGAAACCCTGTGGGGCAGTTCTACTCTGTCCTATAGGGTTGCTATGAGTCAGAACCGACTCGACGGCAAAGGAGTATGGTGTTTATTTTATTTTGTATACCGAACCAACAGCCAACATTATTCTCAATGGAGAAAGACAGAGAAGCTTCCCCTTGAGAATGGGAAAAGACAAGGATGCCCACTAGCACCACTCTTATTCAACATTGTACTGAAAGTCCAATAAGGCAAGAAAGGGAAATAAAGTGTATCCAAATTGGAAAAGAAGAAGTAAAACTATCTCTATTTGCAGATGGATGACATGATCCTATACATAGAAAATCCCAAAGATTCCACAAGAAAGCTACAGGGTCTAATAGAAAGATTCAGCAAAGTGACAGGGTACAAGATCAACACGCAAAAATCAGTTGGGTTCCTTTACACTAACAAGGAGAACTCCAAAAGGAAATCAAGAAAACAATACCATTTACAATAGCCCGCAAAAGAGTAAAACGCCTAGTAATAAACCTAACCAGGGAAGTGAAAGACTTATACAATGAAAACTATAAAACACTACTGAAAGAAACGAAAAGAGACCTACATAAATGGAGGAACATTCCATGCTCATGGATCAGAAGACTTAACATTGTGAAAATGTCAATACTACCCAAACTGAGCTATAGATATAATCAATCCAAATCCAAATCCTAACATATTTCTTTACTGAAATAGAAAAACTAATCACCAACTTTATATGAAAAGGAAGGAGACCCCAAATAGCCAAAGCAATATAGAAGAAGAATGAAATAGGAGGCCTCATGCTTCTCGATTTCAAAACATACTGTACAGCCACAGTAATCAAAACACTGGTTCAATGACAGACACATAGACCAATAGAAGAGAGTCAAGAACCCAGAAAGACGATTTTTGACAAGGAGTCAAAATTCATTCAAAGGGGAAGAAACAATCTCTTTAACAAATGGTGCTGACAAAACTAGATACCCACTTGCAGAAAAATGGAACAGGATCCATACCTCACACCATACACAAAAACTAACTCGAATGAATCAAAGACCTAAATGTTAAAATGAATCTATAAAGTTCCTGGAAGGTAATATAGGGACAAAATTATGAGACCTAATCTTCTTTAGAAATAGATTATCAAACACAACTGAAAATGTGCTAACAATAGAAGACAAATTAAATAACTGGGATCTCCTAAAAATTACATACTTACACTTATCGAAAGACTTTAGCAAAAGAGTAAAAAGAGATCCTCAGACTGGGAAAAAATCTTTGGGAATGACATATCTGATAAGGGTCTGATTTCTAAAATACATAGAAAACTTCAACAACTCAACAACAAAAAAACAATCCAATTAAAAATGGGCAAAGGACAGGAACAGACGCTTCATCAAAGAGGACATTCAAGTAGCGAACAAACATATGAAAAGATGCTCATGATCATTAGCCATTAGGGAGATGCAAATCAAAACTACAATGAGATACCATCTCAACTCTGCAAAAATGGCATTGATCAAAAAAACAGAAAACAAATGCTAGCGAGGTTGTGGGGAGATTGGAAGCCTGATCCACTGCTGATGAGACTGTAAAACAGTACAATCACTATGAAAAGGTGCAGTGCTTCCTTAAAAAGCTAGAAATAGAAGTACCTTATAATCTGGCAACTCCATTCCTAGGTATATACCCTATGCGTCTAAGAGCAGTGACACAAACAGACATATATGCACACTTATGTTCATTGCATTATTCAAAGTAACAAAAAGATGGGAACAACCTAAGTGTCCATCAGTGGATGAACGGATAAACAAATCGTGGTACATACACACAATGGAATACTACGCAGCTATAGGGAATAATGATGAATTCTTGAAACATATTATAACATGGATGAATCTGGAGGATATTATGCTGAGTAAAATAAGTCAATCACAAAAGGACAAATATTATATGATCTCACTTGTATAAAAAGAACAGATGTAAATACAGAAAACAACGTTCTTTGGTGGTTACCAGGGATGGGAGCCGGAGGGAGGTGGAATCAATTTTTAGACAGTAGACACTTGTTGTCGTTGTTGTTTTTAATTTTGTTGTGCTTTAGGTGAAAGTTTGCAGAGCAAATTAGTTTCTCATTCAAAACTTTATACACAAATTGTTTTGTAACATTGGTTGCAATCCCCGTAATGCGTCAGCACTCTCCCCATTTCCACCCCAGTTTCCCCTTGTCCATTTGTCCAGTTTTCTTGTCCCTTCCTGCTTTTTCATCTTTGCTTTTGGGCAGGTGTTGCCCATTTTGTCCATATACTTGATTGAACTAAGAAGCACATTCTTCCCGTGTGTTATTGTTTGTTTTATCCCACCCCGTTGTTGTCGAGTTGATTCCGACTCATAGCAACACTATAGGACAGAGTAAAACTGCCCCATAGGGTTCCCAAGGAGTGCCTGGTGGATGTGAATCACCCAACTTTTGGGTAGTAGCCGAGCTGTTAACCATTACACCACCAGCCTGTCTAATCTTCGGCTGAAAGTTGGACTTTGGGAGTGGCTTCATTTCTGAGTTAGCAGGGTGTTTGGGGACCACAGTCTCCGGAGTTCCTCCAGTCTCTGTCAGACCAGTAAGTCTGGTCTTTTTTTGTGAATTTGAATTTTATCCTACAGTTTTCTCCCACTCTGTCTGGGACCCTCTATTGTGATCTCTGTCAGAGCAGTCAGTGGCACTATCTATGTCTTCTGGGCTCAGGCTGGTGGAGGCTGTGGTTCATGTGGCCCGTTAGTCCTTTGGACTGAATTTTCCTTGTGTCTTTGGTTTTCTTCATTCTCCATTGCTCTGGATGGGATGGCACCAATAGATGTATCTTAGATGGCCACTTGAAAGCTTGTAGGACCCCAGACGCTACTCACCAACATAGGATATAGAATATTTGCTTTAATAACGATGCTATACCAATTGACCTAGATGCCCCTTGAGACCATGGTCCCCAGCCCTCAGCCCCAGTAACTTGGTCCCTCAAGGTGTTTGGATGTGTCTAGGAAGCTTCTATGACTTTGCCTTGGTCAAGTTGTGCTGACTTCCCCTATACTGCGTATTGTCTTCCCCTTCAAAAAAGTAAACACTTGTGTACTATCTAGTTAGTGTTCTCCCCTCTCCACCCTTCCCCTCCCTCATAACCATCAAATATTGTTTTTTTCTGTGTGTAAACCTTTTCTTGGGTTTTTATAATACTGGTCTCATTCAATATTTGTCCTTTTGTGATGGACTTATTTCACTCAGCATAATGCCCTCCATATTCATTCATGTTGTGAGATATTTTGCAGATTCATTATTGTCTTTTATTCATCGTTGTGTGTTTGTACCATATTTTGTTTATCCGTTTATCTGTTGACATGCACTTAGGTTGTTTCTATCTTTTTGTTGTTGTGAATAATGCTGCAACCAACATGGGTGTGCATGTGTCTATTCGTGTGACAGCTCTTATTTCTCTAGGATATATTCCTAGGAGCGGAATTGCTGGATCGTATGGTATTTCTATTTCTAGCTTTTTAAGGAGCCGCCATGTTGTTTTCCATAGTGTTTGTACCATTTTACATTCCCACCAGCCGTGCATAAGTGTTCCAGTCTCCCCACAACCTCTTCAGCATTTGTTATTTTCTGTTTTTTTTGTTCGTGCCAGTAATGTTGGGGTGAGATGGTATCTCACTGTGGTTTTGATTTGCATTTCTCTAATGACTAATGGTCGCAAGCATTTCCTCATGTGTCTGTTAGCTGCCTGAATTTCTTCTTTGGTGAAGTGTCTGTTCATATCCTTTGCCCAGTATTTAATTGGATTATTTATCTTTTTGTTGGTGAGGTGGTGAAGTATTTCATAGATTTTAGAGGTTACACCCTTGTTAGATACGTCGTAGCCGAGAGTTTTTTTCCCAGTCTGTAGATGCTCTTTTCACTGGTTTGGTGAAGTCTTTTGATGAGCGTGAGTGTTTAACTTTTAGGAGCTCCCAGTTTATCTTCTGGTTTATCTAGTTCATCTTCTGGTGTTTGTGTATTGTTATGGTTTGTATTGCATTTGCACCATGAATTGGGCCCCCCAACATTGTCCCTATTTTTCTTTCCTTGATCTTTATTGTTTTAGGTTTTATATTTAAGTCTTTGATCCATTTTGAGTTAGTTTTTGTGTATGGTGTGAGGTATGGGCCCTGTTTTATTTTTTTGCAGATGGACATCCAGTTATGCCATCACCATTTGTTAAAGAGGCTGTCTTTTTCCCATTATCAGCTGCCCATAGGTGGATGGATTTATATCTGGGTTCTCAATTCTGTTCCATTGGGACAATTGTTATTTTTGGTGATGGGAAAGGCAATGCCAAATGCAAGTGACATTTACACAACTTGATCAAGTAAATGATGACACGAAGAAGAACACAAGAATAGGGGACATTTTTGGTAAATGCTGTAACACATATAATTCTGAAACAACAGCATTAACTACCAAAAACTGCTTGAGTAGTTACATAGGTAGCTATGTATCCATATATGTGTTTAGAAAGGTATATGTGTATGTATGTATGTGCACATACAGGTTTATCTGTAGGCATAGCTATATACATATATTTCTGTGCTGCGTGTATATTCATATAAATAATAAGGCACAAAGACGGCACAGTTATACATACTTCCCAGCTATAACCAAACACCGCATGGGATTGGTTTGCTGGGTTTGAAGGCTTAGGACCATAGTCTTGTGGGACAACTTGGTCAATTGACATAACATAGTTCGTAAAGTTTATGTTTTACATCCTACTCTGGTGAGTAGCATCTGGGGTCTTAAAAACTTGTGAGCAGCCATCTAAGATATAACTCATCTGGAGCAAAAGAGAAAGAAGGAAACCAAAATCTCAGAGAAGAAACTAGTCTACAGGACTAATAGCCCACACGAACCATGGCCTCATCTATCCTGAGACCAGAAGGACTAGTCTGGCTACCACTACCAACCATTCTGACCAGGGACACAATAAATGGTCCTGGATAGAACGGGAGAAAAACATAGAACAAAACTCTAATTCTTGAAAAAGATCAGATTACTGGACCAGTAGAGACCAGAGGAACCCCCAAGACTGTCACCCTGAGACATCCTTTATACCTAGAACTGAAACCACTCCCAGAGATCACCTTTCAGTTAAATAACAGATTAGCCCATAAAATAAACAACATTACCCATGAGTACTGTGCTTTTTTTAAAAAAAAAAAAGAATCAACTCTATGACTCTACGAGACCAAATAGTCAACATTCACCCTAAAGCAAAGGTAAGAGGGTAAGGGAAGGGGGGAAGGAATCTAGATTAATGAAAATGGAAAAACCAGGCAGAAATAATGAGAATGTTGACACGTTGTGAAAAATGTAACTAATGTCACTGAACAATATGCAGAGAAATCATTAAACGGGAATCTAATTTGCTGTGCAAACTTTCACCAAAAACACAATAAAATATCATTAAAAAAAGAAATCTCTATGGAGTTAAGTTGTACCCTGACACTCATGGGACCACTAGGGGTTTGAATTGACTAGACAGCAATCGGTATTTCAGTTCCCAGGAAATAATTAAATTGGGCTTCAGACAGTCCAGAGAAGCGGAATCCACAGTTCTAATGCACACTCCAGGCAATTCTGAGACACATAGTCCTTGGGCTACTATTTGAAAAATGTTGGCAAGTTTGGTAAGTCAACCAAGTAGAGGCAAGCTGTTGGGACCTTCATTTTTTGGAACAAAGTCTCCTTGATGGTTACTCAAGTGTCTCTTTTTATTCCTGCAGAAGTAGAAAAAAACCCTGGAAGACTGTCCTTCCAACAGCAACACACACATCTGCCTCCTTGGGCTTCTGCGTGGCACATCCTTGTTGGTTTTGTTAAACCTGGGACCCATGGGAAAATACGGGTGCTCACTGGGCTTGCACAAAGGCGGCAGCTCAATCCCAAGAACACTTCAGTGAGATGCTGATCTATCTGGGGGAAGGAACAAGCAGTCAGGAGAACAGAGAGACCCATTTAACCAACTTAGAAGATGGGCATTTCTGATGAGAGCATTAACCTTCTCTGGGCTGGCTGTCATTTCCAAATGACAGCAGCGTGGCTGGCATTTCCAAGAAGTCTTTCATCTCTAAGAGACGAAGCGGAAGCAAGGGTCACATGTAATGTATTAAAAGCAGAGAGGAAACCTTTAAGCAATTTGGTACCCTTTCGCCTGTGGTTTTGTCCCCACTGAGGTGCTGCATATTTTAAAAGCCTAATCTAGGAGAGGTTTTAAAAGAACAAGTTAAAAATATTAATAATAAAAGTTTAGACCTGCCTTCAGAATGTCAGAAACTGCCTGCCCTGGTGGGTAGGCAGGGGATGAGTTCTTTTGGAAATTGGACCCTGAATCATTGAGGATTCTTTTGGTTGTAAGCGACAGAAAGCCGTGTATTTGCTTACAGAAAAAGGGAGGTAGATGTCTCAGGTATACCAACAGTCTCATCACAGATGTCGCTTTAGGCCCAGTTGAACATGAGGCTCAGTGATGTCCTGAGGATCTAGTTTGTCTCTCTCCTACCTCTGCTTCCTCTGTGTGCACTTGATTGCCATGCAGTCTCTCTCTTTCTGCTTGTGAAAATGTTACCAGCAACTGGGCAATTCACACTTCCAGGTTCAAATCCAGCCACTGTGAGAATCTACTGCTCTGATTGCTAGCATCAAAGTCTGGGAATTAGATCTCCTTGGTACTAACTGGGAGTCTCTGAGTGGCACAAACAGGTAAACACTTGGCTACTAACCAGAAGGTTGTAGGTTCAAGTCTACCCAGAGATGCCTCTGAAGAAAGGCCTGGTGGTCTATTTCCAACAGGTCACAGCCATCGAAACCCTTATGGAGTGCAGTTCTACTCTGAAGTGCTTGGCGTTGTCATGAGTCACAGTAGGCTCTGTAGCAATCGGTTTGCTTCGGTTTCTGGTTTGGTCCTAGTTGGGTGATGCAAATGGTTAATGTGCTCCCCTACTAACTGAAAGGGTGGAGGTTCAAGTCTACCCAGAGGCATCCCGGAAGAAAGGCCTGGGAATCTAGTTTTGAAAAATCAGCCATTGAAAACCCTATGGGAGCACACTTATGCTCTGACGCACATGCAGTTGCCATGTGTCAGAGTTGACTCAATGGCAACGGGTTTGGTTGGTTGGTTGGTTCTAATTGGCCTAATTTGTCATCTCTGGGACAATTACTGCACAGGAGACATTGATGTGTGCCTCTCAAACTTTAATATACATATAATTCGTCTGCAGATTTTATTAACATGTAGATTCTGCATTTTTAACAATGCAGAATGCTAATGCTGCTAGTCCAAACATCACGCTTTGAGTAGCAAGGATATAGACTAGGCTTGTTGGCTTCATCTAGGTGAAGTTTCCCATCCCTATAGCCTGAGGGTAGACTCAGCTTCACTGAGGACAAGAGCTGAGAGTTGGGGTAGGTGAACGTGGGGATGGACAGTTTGGATTCTGATGGCAAAGCCAAAACGTTTCTACTCTGGGATTTCTGGACTTTTTTCTTAACTGTAACCAGGGCCAGATGAAGGCATGTGAGCGCTGTAAGCATTGATATTCTGTGGTGCCCCTTCTCTGCCTACTCACACATTCAAACGGAACATGTGAGTTATATATATACATGTCTACACATGTGCGCGGGTGTACGTGTCTTAGCTATCCATGATGTAACGTCTTTTTTTTTAATTTTATTTAATTGTACTTCAGTTGAAGGCTTACAGAACAAATAGTTTCTCATGAAACAGTAGTACATGTTGTTTTATGACGTTGGTTAACAACCCCAACAACATATCAACCCTCTAACTTCTCAAACTTTTTTTTTTTTGGTGAAAATGCACATAGCCAAAGATACACCATTTCAAAAATTTCTACATGCACAGTTCAGTGACATTGACTACGCTCTTCCA
>NW_004444039.1:4288294-4296621 GCF_000243295.1 Trichechus manatus latirostris | reverse complement strand
TTACTACAGCCACCAGAGTGGGTCGGTAATCAGTGCAGGGCAGGTTCCAGTAGGCCGTGCCTGTGCTGCTTGGTGGTGTGATGTCAAGCGCATGCTGCAGGTAGGCAGGATGCAGCAGGGAGATTGTTATGTATGGAGCTAAGATGGATATGGGAGAGAGGAGAAAGGAACAGGAGCCAAAAACATACAAACAAACAAAAAAGAATGCTAGGGAAGCTTGCCGTTGGAGTGGAGAGATGAGAAACTATGAAATGGAGAAAAACAGAAAAGGGAAGAGGAAGAAAAGAAAATAATGAATAAATAAAAATCAGAAATGTTAAAGAACCACAAAGTTCCCAAGGATCCCACCAGTGCAGCTATGAGGTCTGGGGAAGTCGCTCTCAGGTGTTGCAGTACAGCCGGGCTAGAAGGCATAGAGGTATACAATGCCAGGTATTCAGGGAACAGAAAGAGAAGGAAGATATAGAGAGAAGAGAAACTGAGCAATGAAGAAAGACAAAAAGGGAATAAGAGGGAAAAGAGAACAAAACAAATTAAAAAAAAAAAAAGAACAAGAAAGGCCCCCCAAAAAAACAGAAAAAAAAAAAACCAACGAAAAAAGAAATGTCCTCAGGGATCCCTCTGCACTTCTGTGGAAGTTGAAGGGGAGTTCCTTGTCACGCAGCTCAGCCTGGCCAGAAAGGGCTCCCAACTCAAGAAAAGTAAAAGAAAACAAACAAACAATTCAAAACAAACAAATGAACAAAAGCCCCAGGATCCCACCAGCGCGGTAGCCCAGACTGGGAAGCAGCTCCACACTCGAATGGAGCTCCAGAGCCCCTCAGGAAGAACAAAGATGGTGCACGGAGCCAGGTACTTGAGTGAAGGGAGGGGGAGGCGGCAGAGGCAAGGAAGAAATCAAAAGAAGCAGAAAAAAAAAAAAGCAACACCAGTAGCCAACAAATAGCACGCAGAGAGCCAGCTAGTGCAGGCTGGTGTTTCTGGACAAGAGACTGTGTCCACGGGAAGTAGAGGGGGCCAAGTGTGGGTGAAGAAGTGTAGAGAGTAGGAAAGCATATATCGCAAATTACCAGAGCTCTGC
This sequence comes from Trichechus manatus latirostris, assembly GCF_000243295.1. NCBI lineage: Eukaryota > Metazoa > Chordata > Mammalia > Sirenia > Trichechidae > Trichechus > Trichechus manatus. Next base: position 4,295,540 of record NW_004444039.1, on the reverse strand, counting down.
AGCACCTCATGAAGAAGCAAAGATGGTGCACGGAGCAGGGTTCTCGTTTTCAAGGAGGGGGAGGTGGTGAGAGGCAAGTAAGAAATCAAAAGAAGCAGGAAAAAAAAAAAGCAACCAGCAGCCAACAAATGGCACCCTGAGAGCTGCCCGCTTGGGTGTGTGGAATCCAAGCAGCCAGCGCTTCCCTGTCAAGAGACCATGGCCTCAGGAAGCAGAGGAGACCAAGCTGGGGCAAAGAGAGGTGGGGGGTGGGAAAGCGCACACCGCAAATTACTGGCTGTTTTGTCTCCCGCTGGATGCTCCATGATGCTGCTTTCTCGTACCCCCGTTTGCTGGTCTCCGATCGGAGTCCAAGATGGTGGATCCACTCTGCGTTAGCTGGTAGGGGACCTCTTCATGAATCTCTCCTTGCTCTCCGTTCTCTGTCAGTTTTCTCACTCCATTTGGTGCTTGGCTGAGTTCTTTATCTCTTCATTTGATGTTTTAGGGTTTCAGGATTGTTGTATTCTCTGTTTGGCTTAGTTTTTCGGATCTTTGCTGTGGAGGGATGGCGAGGTGCTTCTGCCTAGAGCGCCATTTTGCCGGAACTCTCGATGTAATGTCTTTTTAAATGCAACTGTAATATCAGCAATTGAACGCAAATATGGTTTATGCCATTTTAGCAGAATGTGATGAACCAGATTATAAAACTTTTAGTGGATGTGGGGTACTAAGGTTTTTACTATATACCACATTTTCTACAAAAAGAATATTGCACATGTTCTACAACAAAGAAAATGAGTCCGTGAACTTGGTTGTTTCAACAATCAGTGGAAAATACTGTTGATCGCCCACAAAGAAAAGCGGACTTTCATCAGTTTTACTTGGATGCGTCTGTGTGAATGACAAACATATTTTAAAGTTAAATCTATGAAAATTATTACAAAACTTAGGATATAACTCTGTACATAAATACTATACAGTTAAAAAGTAACTTAGATTGAATTAATTGCAATGGTTGACTTGCATGTCATCTGGGAGTGGAGTTCCCATTGATTGTTTACCAGGATGTTTGCAAGAGCGTACCGTTCTGTTTGTATCTTGGCAAAGAGCATTGCTGGCCCTCCTGGCTGGAGTTGCTGGATCAGCAGCCGTGGATGTACAAGAAGGCCCTCTCAATATGGATCAAGAACTGTTATCCATTACTATAATCTGTCTTTGCCCAGTAACCGCTCATGTTAGATCCAATTGCATATTGGGTGAATGTAGCAAGAGTTACACCTGACAGCCTATCCCCACCTCTTGTTTATTAGAAAGAAATATTACACTCCCAAAAGACCTGCCAAGATAAGGAGTTTGAATCCCACAAGAGGGGACCGTAGGAGACAGATGTCAGTGAAGGTGTTGAAGTGGTAGGGGCCTCATTGCTTAAACAGCCTTGCACGTGGGTGCCCTTGTGACCCTTTGTGAGCTTTTTTTCCAGCCAGCACACTATCACGCACTGGAGCTGGTATCAATTTTATTTAGTACGCTGTCAGTTCCCTTCCACTATGGCGCTGCCTTTTTCTTGTGTCCTGTCTGGTTGGCATCCATGAGGCTTTGTTTTGGACAACTGGTACTCCTGTTTTGTTGATGCCCTAAGCACATGCTTACCTTGCTTATTGGGTAATCCATCCTTGACTGTAACATAAAACTCAGCCAGTGATGTATGGGGATGTCTGAGTTGGGCCTGTGCCTCATTAGTACCCCTTGGGGCAATGAAAGAAGAGTGAATTTTTCTATTTTCCTTCAGTGTGCTCAGTGACCTTTAGATGAAAGACAAACAAATAAAACAATTTTTTAATCTGTGCATGATTATCATCATTACTATTAATTATTAATTAAGGAAAGACTTGTATGGCTTGGTGTGGGTAGAGGTTTTGTTTAAGCAGCAGCCCAGAGTGACCTGGAAAGGAAACGGAAGGAGAAGCATGAATTATAAATACAGATCCTGCCAGAGGAAGCTGATGGAAGCAGGAGTGCTTGGAATGGAGGAAGGGTCTCAAGGCTGCAGGCTCCGGAACTGCAGAGTGGAGTTAATGCACAACCCAGGATCTAATACACAGGAGTGAGTTAATGCTCCTTCGGGGACCAGAGTCCATGCCGCCAGCAAGAGAAGATCAATGCAAGGGCAGGAACCACAGGTTGGTGGATCTTTGGAGGAGCTTGTTTCCTGGACGCCTCTTATATAAGTAGAGAAAAATCACTGGCTTAGGGTTTTCGTAAATGACTATGAATTTTATGGTAAAGAGATAATTGGACCTGGGGTAGTATATAATTTGTTAATAAACTATGATAACAAAAGATGGTATTCCAGAAAGTGTTTATTTAGAATGTGGCATTTAATGGGATTAGTTACATAATTTAGATACTTGCATATCAAAATGTAGTAAATAATAATAATAACCGCAATAATCCTAGCTTGATGGGGGCCCAGTGGGTTATGGAATGCTCTGGTCAGGTCACCAGATAGGGAACTGTAACTAGGCTCCTTCTCTGGTGATTTAAGAAATGAAGGCACCATCCCTTTTGAGCTTTCTCCGTGTTTCCTTTCCTTCCTTTTTTGTCTCAGCATCCTGATGCCTCCAGCTGTGGCAGGCAAGCAGGCAGTTTCTCACTGGTTCCTCCTTGCACACCCATTTTTATCTCTCCTGGAGCCTGAGCTGTTACTGTTTTGCTGCTGTGACCCCTGGCATTGCACAAGTCCCTTACTTGTGTCCTAGCGGGTGAGTCCTGCTCCATCTCTCTCAAATCCCCATGGCAGGGGGACATCACGACCTCAGCAACAGGAAGTCTCTACAGCTGGAGACACACTTTCAGAGTGATCCCCTCCTATCCCCAAACATATCCTGCTTTCTGTAGTACAAGAGTTAAGTTGTATAATTTTTTTGTTTGCTTGTTTGAATTCAGCCAGCTAGGTGATTCTAGAGTGTTCCTTCTATGGGTTCTGAGTGTCTAGAGACCCAAGACCTAGAGACCACCTTCTACCGTCCTCAGGCTGCTGCCCTCTGAGCCCAAACTTCCTTCAGCAGAGAAGCTTCCAGCTTTGGCTTGCATCTCAGCAATGCCGTCCTCACTTGAAGGGAAGTTCTCTTTCTTTGCAGATGTTCCTCCCCACTCCTCCCTTCCTCACCTCATGGTGTATTTTAAAAGGCCTGGGTGGTGCAAACAGTTAAGTGCTCGACTACTAAATGAAGGTTGGTGGCTCAAACTCACGTGGAGGTGCCTCAGAAGAAAGGCCTGGTGATGTGCTTCCCTAAAATTACAGCCAAGGAAAACCCTGTGGAGCAGTTCTACTCTGTAACGTATGGGGTTGCCATGAGTCGAGAGCCCACTGGATGGCAACTGGTTTACTGGTTTTAATACTTGCTCAGAATTAAGTACAACAGAAGACTCAAGATCAGACTGCTTCCCAATTCTCAGTTTGGGTGACAACTTAACAGTGGGAAGCAGCTATGAAACAATTGTGAGTTCTCACACTCTGTGGCCTTACCTGTAAATGCAACTGGCCTTCAACAACCAAAAGAACTCCTTGCCATGGAGCGGATTCCGACTCATAGCAACCCTACAGGACAGAGTAGAACTGCCTCATAGGGTTTCCAAGGAGCGCCTGGTGGATTTGAACTACTGACCTTTTGGTTAGCTGCTGTAGTTCTTAACCACTGCACCACCAGGCTTCAGCAACAGAGGAGAGAAATACGCTCCCAGAGACTAAAGAAGAGCCTGTGTGAGCCCACAGCACCCTGATTTTCTTCACCACAGCCTTCGTCATACTCTCTTATATTTGTGTTTTTAAATTAATAATTAACTAGTTAATTAATTAATTTCAATAACTAGTTAATTAATTAATTTTAACTCTGGTAAAATACATATAACATAGAATTTGCGATTTTAGCCATTTTAAGTGTACAATTTAGTGACATGAATTACATTCACCATTTGGTACAACCATCAGCACTGTTTTCAAAACTTTCTCAGCCCCTATCATGGACTGAACTGTGTCCCCCAAAAATATGTGTCAACTTGGTGAGGCCATGATTCCCAGTATGGTGTGGTTGTCCTCCATTTTGTGATTGATATAATTTTCCTGTGTGTTGTACATCCTAATCTCTGCCTGCGGTTAATAAGGCAAGATGAGATTATGTTAAAGAGGATTAGGGTGGGATGTAACACCCTTGCTCAAGTCACATCCCTGATCCAATGTAAGGGGAGTTTCCCTGGGGTGCGGCCTACACTACCTTTTATCTTACAAGAGATAAAAGGAAAGGGAAGTGAGCAGAGAGTGGGGGACCTCATACCACCAAGAAAGCAGTGCCAAGAGCAAAGAGCATCCTTTGGACCTAGGGTTCCTGTGAAGAGAAGCTCCTAGTCCAGGGTAAGATCGATGAGAAGAGCCGACAGAGAGAGAAAGCCTTCTCCTGGAGCTGATGCCTTGAATTTGGACTTCTAGTCTACAAGACTGTGAGAGAATAAACTTCTGTTTATTGAAGCCATCCACTTGTGGTATTTCTGTTATAGCAGCACTAGATAACTAAGACAGCCCTCTAAACAGAAATTCTGCTCATTAAGCCATAAGTTCCCACTCCCGCTCACCCAGCCCTTGGTAACCACTAACATACTTTCTGTCTGTATGAATTTGCTTTTTCTAGATATTTCATGTAAGTGGGAAGAATTGCTTTTAACTTGTGATTTCCTTTATTTATTAGTAAACTCCTTCAGGCCAAAGATAACATCTGCCTCATTCACTGTTGCGTTCCCAGAGCTAAACACAGTGCCTGGCCCATGTCGGTGCTCAAAATACACGTGCTGAATTAGTTCATTAGTTACTCTTTACAGGAAAGGGGTATGAGGGTGAGCAGAGTGCTCTGTTCTGCTTTTAAAGCAGCAATCCATTGTTACGGGACATTTTGAAAAACAGTGAGTGAATTTTCATTGTTTCAGAACATAAACAATAAAACTAAAAAGAAAAAAAAAGGCGGAGTTCTTAACAGAAATACTGAGACACTAAAGGATCCCAAACCTCTACTTATGTAGAATTTAATTATTTAATTTTAATTCCCTAAAGAAAAATTAAAGTATGTATTATTCTTTTTCTTAAATTAGCTTCTTTTGAAAATATAACATAGAGAAGAGTGCCCAAGTCACATGTATGCATCTTGATGAATTTTCACAAAGTGAAACAAACTTCGGTAACCACTCCCAGATCAAGAAACAGAACCCAGCCACATACCAACCCCCCCGTGTACCTCCAGTCACTTCCCCTACAAAGATAACCCATATCCTGCCTTCTATTACCATGGATTAGTTTTGACCATTTTTGAATATTATATAAATGGAATTTTTACAATGTGTTCTCTTTTGTGCTCAGCTTCTTTTCATCCATGGTCTTGCATGTAGCAGATGTTCATTCCTCTTCATTGCTGTGTAGTTTTCCATTGTATGAATATGCTACTGTTTATTCACTGTCTTAGACTGGGTTCTCCAGAGAAGCAAAACCAGTAAAGCATATAAATATATAGAGAGACAGACATTTATATCAAAGAAATAGCTCACTCGGTTGTAGAGGCTGGAAAGTCCCAAGTCCATGGGCCAGGCTGGAGGCTTCTCCTGATTTACGCAGTCACAGGGGCTGGTAAAGCCAAGATCAGCAGGTCAGACAGCAGGGCTCTGGCTCACAGGCTTTGAAGGCTGACGAATCCCAAGACTGGTAGTCAAGATTGCAGGAAAGCTGCTAGCTTAAGACCCAAGAACTGTAGGTCAGACTAACAGAAGCCAGCTGCAGGATCCAGAGCAAGTAAAAGCCCCGCGCCTTGCCAGAAAGTCCACCTACATTGGACGAAGGCCACACCCCCAAGGAAACTCTCCTTCAACTGATTGGCTACTCACAGCAGATTCCACCATGGAGGTGATCACATTATATCAAATCTCATCATGGAGGTGATCACATCATTAAATGACTGCCAAACTGCATCATAACTGCCAAACCACTGAGAATCATGGCCCAGCCCGGTTGACACACAACCTTGACCATCACATCCACCTTATTGTTGATGGCATCTTCGAGTTTCCTGATTTTGTCTATTAAGAATAGTGCTACCATGAATATTCTTTAATTTCCTTTGGTGCCCTTTGGGTATATGTCATGGATTGGATTATGTCCTCCAAAAAATGTGTATCAGTTTGGCTGGGCCATGATTCCCAATATTGTGTGATTTTCCTATATGTTGTAAACCCTGCCTCTGTGATGTTAATGAGGGACGATGGGTGGCAGTTGTGTTAATAAGGCAGGACTCAATCTACAAGACTGGATTGTGTCCTGAGGCAATCTCTTGAGATATAAAAGACAGAAGTGAGCAGAGAGAGAGAGGGACCTCATACCACCAAGAAAGTAGTGCCAGGAGCAGAGCATGTCCTTTGGACCCGGGGTCCCTGTGCAGAGAAGCTCCGAGTCCGGGGGAGCATTGATGAGAAGGCTGACAGAGGGAGAAAGACTTTCCCTGGAGCTGATGCTCTGAATTTGGACTTTTGGCCTACTTTACTGTGAAAAAATAAATTTCTCTTTGTTAAAGCCATCCACTGGTGGTATTTCTGTTGTAGCAACACTAGATGACTAAGACAGGATATATACCAGGGAGTGTAATTGCTGGGTTATAGGATATGTGCACTTTTAGCTTTAGTAGATACTAACAGTTTTCCAATATGATTAAACCAATTTGCATGCCCGCCAACATTCAATGAAAGTTCCAGTTTTCCCATTTTCTTGCCAACAACTTGGTATTGCTGTCTTTTTAGTTGAGCCATTCTGGAGACTGCTTAATGGAATCTTTTTGTGGTTTTGATTTGCATTTTCCTGATGACTAATGGGGTCAAACACCATTTCATATGTCTATTGGCCATTTGGGTGTCTTCTTTTATGATTGCCTGTTCATGTCTCTGTATGTTATTCTTAATATAATTTTGGTTTGTAATATTTGTTCGTTTCTTCGATAATTAAAAGGAGAATTTTTCTTGAGGGACTTCAGACCTTATGACCATGGCTTGTTTTCTTTTTCTTTATTTTATTTTATTTTTTATTGTTGTAGTTTACATGAAGTTTACATTTCAAGTTAGTCTCCCATATCAAAATTTATACATACATTGTTATGTGACTCTAATTGCTCTCCCCATACTGTGACAGCACACTCCTCCTTTCCACCCCTGATTCCCCATGTCCATTCAACCAGCTCCT
>NW_004444039.1:4255222-4288194 GCF_000243295.1 Trichechus manatus latirostris | reverse complement strand
CTGATTCCCCATGTCCATTCAACCAGCTCCTAACCCTCTCTGCCTTCCCATTTCACCTCCGGACAGAAGCTGCCCGTTTAGTCTCTTGTATCTACTTGAGCTAAGAGGCACACTCCTCACAGGTATCACTTTATGTCCCACAGTCCAGTCCAATCCCTGTCTGAAGAGTCGGCCTCAGAAATCGTTTTAGTTCTGGACTGATAGAGAATCCAGGGGCCATGCTTTCCGAGGTCCCTCCAGTCTCATTCAGACCATTAAGTCTGGTCTTGTTTTCTTTTCTTTTTTAAAGTACCAGAACATTTTCTTCTTAAGAAATCTTAAGGAGAAAACTAATATGCAAAGTAGGTCAAGCAGAGAGGTTCTAATAAAAGGAAGGATGAGGAGCTCAGGACTTTGCCATCCATGTCCTACCCACGACCCCTCGTGTATTCCATTGAACCACTTTGACCCCACTGCTTTATAGCAAAAATAGTCGTTAAGCATCAAGGAAAGAAGCGCGCTAATAAAAACCCTCATAAATACTGTCTCAAATGTTTGCTAAAATGAAACAATGAAGGTAACAGCAGAAGTATGAATTGGAATGGTATTTTCACAACTTGAATGGATTATAATGGGCATTATGCTATTAATTCCCATTTATGCTCTCTTGCTCAATGGAAACTCTTCATGATCTCCTTTCCCCATAGTTACAAGATGCTTTCAACTTTGTTTTCATTAATTGCAGAAAATATGCACTCCAAGAGGCAATGTGTGAGTGTGTGTATGTGTGTGTGTGTGCGTGTACATGCTTGCGCGCCTGCCTTTCATCTAAATGCTCAGTACTTTTCTGATTTTATGGCTTAGTCTTGGTGACTCCCATGTGCTGGATCTTGCCTTGGTCTCACAGAGACAAAAATACTTGGATATTTCAAATGGAACAATTTTGCAGTGAGTTTTATTTAACACAGCTGGGCAGGCATTTTTTGTTGCCAGTGCCAGAACCCAGCGCCCATGAAATGAAGAACATTTTACTAGCCCCTTGTACATCCTCCTTGTCTCCATGCCTCACCAGACCCAAGAGGACGATTCAGGGGCTGCCTCCTTCTCCTCTCCCTTTATCTCTCCCACAGCTTCATACCCAAACCTGTATTTCTTCACAGCCATCTGCTTCACCTCCCTTTTGTTTCCCAATCCTCAGTTTCTTTTTTCTAATTATCCCCAACAGAAGTGACTGGCAATCCGTAGATGTAGGAATCAAAAGACGTATGGAAATAAATTTGCATACAATGGAATCTGGCCCAGAGAAGGAGCTCCAGGTGGCAAGTTGTTACTGTAATCTTTCTAAAAGAGAGGTATCGTGGCAGTATCTGAAATGATTTTCTATATTTATTTGAAGAGTATTAGTATATTTCTGGAGTCTCTGGGTGGCATAAATGCTTAAGCGCTCGACAGCTAGCAAAAAAGCTGATGGTTTGGACACACCTGGAGGCACCTCGAAAGACAGGTCTGGAAATCTGCTGTGGAAAGCTCACAGCCTTGAAAGTCCTATGGAGCAGTTCTACTTTGCACCCGTGGGGTTGCCATGAGTGAGAATTGACTCTGTACCAACTAAAACAACAGTATACGTCTTCTATTTGTAGGAAAATATGCTAGTTTTCAGCTTCATAAAAGGTCCTTTTAAATATTTATTTAAATGGCCGATTTTTTGGAAGTAGATAGATCACCAGGCCTTTCTTCTGAGGCACATCTGGGTGGACTTGAACAGCCGACCTTTAGGTTAGAAGCCAAGCACATTAACCATTTGTACCACCAGGGACTCCAAAGATTTATTATAAGTTTAGAAAATAATTATACTTCTCTGGCAAAACTTAGGAATTAGTGGGAAATACTAGGTGGTTCCTGTTCATTAAATTAAACCAGTCATTTTATTAGAGGACTCCAGTCACCCATCAGATCTAGATAAGCATAAGTGAGTACATATACATCAAATCCAGTTCCCTCAGTGTAATGAGTCTGTAGAATAAAGAACAATGTAAGACAGTCTACAGTTACAGTTTTCCAAGTATGGTCCATGGACCTTAGGACTGTTGTAAGAAATACGACAAACTGGGTGGCTTAAAACCACTGAAATGTATTGTCTCAAAGTTCTGGAGCTAGAAGTCCAAAATCAAGGTGTTGACAGGGTTGCTTCCTGCTGGAGGCTCTGATGGAGCTCCTAGCCTTCCAGCCATCCTCGGCATTCCGAAACGTTGCTTCAGTCTCACCTCCATTGTCACGTGGCTTTCTCTGTATGTCTTCTCCCCTTCTCTTCTCTTGTAAGGACACTTGATTTAGGGCTCACCCCAACTGAAGATGCTCTCATCTCAAGATCCTTAACTTAATTACATCTGCAAAGACCCTCTTTCCAAATAAGGTCACATTCACAAGTTCGATAGACATGTCTCTTACGGTTGGCACCATTCAACCTACTACAGACCCCTAGGCTCTTTCAAGGTGTCCATGAAGTCAAAACTATTTTCATAATACTACAAAGCTGTCATTTGCTTTTTTCCAATGCGATGCCATTCACCCTGTTGATGCAAAAGCAATGTGGGTCAAATAGCTGGTGCTTTAGGACGCGCCAGGGCCGCGACACCAAACTACACTAGTGGTCACTGTGTTCTTCACCACATGCGCAGAAAAAAAGAAATGCCAGTTTGTCTCTGAAATGACGTTGATAAAGCAGTAAAAATAATTATTTTTATTCAATCCCCCACCCTTCACACCTTTGTACTATTTTATCTGCTAAACAGGAGGTAGCAATACAGCGGAGCACCCTGGTTGTCTCGGGAAAAGCACTCATTGTAGGTTGAACTAGACACTTTTTTTTTTTTTCATGGAACACTATTTTTACTTGAAAGACCAAATGACATAAAAATTACCCAAGAAATTCACACATGGGTATTTGGTAGATATTTTCTCAAAACTGAACAAAGGGGGTCTGTCACTTCCAGGAAAATAACTGACAGTATTTATTGCCAAAGATAAAATGTGAGCTTTCAAGTGAAAATTAGAATTTTGGAAAACTCGCGTTCTTCACTGTAAACTTGACTACTTCCCAATCCCTAAAGACTGTGGATGAATTTGATTGTGGTATTTACGAATGCAATTTTTTTTTTTTTTGTATTTCATAATGAAACCGGTTAACATTTGAAAGATCTGCATATTTTGGTGAATCAATTTTTTTTTTTTCCCAAATGGTCACTGCATGATGTTACAAAAACATGCATGGGTAAGAGATCCTTTTCAACTGCAGGACAGACCAATGGATTTTAATGTAATGGGAGATACTAAAAACAAATCAACATTGCTATGGTTTCAGATTCCTCATTTCATTACCTTTAAGAAACTACCATTGTCAAGTTTTGGTGTAGTATCAAAAAATAATATATACAATTCTGTGAAGAGGTTATTTAAATACTCTTCCTTTCTACAGCGACATATCTATTTGACTGTGTGAGGCCAGATTTTCTTCATACGCATCAATCAAAGCATGTTATAAAGTCTGAGGGCAGCTATGAGAATCCAGTTGTCTTCTATTAAACTAGATATTAAAGACATTTCTAAGAGTCTAAAACAAAGTCACTCTTCTTAATTTTTTTGTTTTAGAAAAACAAAATATTTTTATTTTCATAAAAATATTATTTATGTTAAAGTATAATGGGCTTATTGTTTTTAAAAGAATAAATAAATATGTTTTAGATTTCATAGTTTTCATTTCTAACACGGTACATATGAATAGATATAACCAGCATAAACAAAAGTTCATTAGGGTCTGCAATAATTTTTAAGAGTGTAACAGGTTCCTGAGACTGCAGAGTATGAGAACAACTGTCTTGTGTGATCACAACGCTCAACTTCTCATAAAGTGACCTTGGACTAAAGTGTATGTGTGCACGAGTGCATGTGTGTGCACGCGTGCGTGTGTGTGTGTGTATGTGTGTGTGTATGGTGGGGAAGGGTGCTAAGGTAGGAGCTTTTGCATCATAAATATTATAAGAGAAGGAGATATAATGACCGTTGTTAGGAGGAGGCTAACTCGAGACTATTACATAGAAGATTTCCAATGATTTGTTTTGGGAAAATGTAGAAGATTCTGGGTGGTTGTGACAGAAACAAAGAGGGAATTTAAAAGGTGATTCAGACATACAAAACGTGATGAAAGATACGAATCCTCTTCCACTCCAAAATGTATTGTGGTAGGCTGCTTCCAAGATGGCTCCCAACAATCTCCGCCTCCTGCTATTTGTGCCCTTGTGTAAACTTCTCCACTTGAGTATGAGCTGGACCTACTGGCTTGGTTCTAACCAATAGAATACAGCAAAAGTGATGGGATGTCACTTATGAGATTAGGTGACAACATGAGTATAATGTCTGTTTTGCTCTCCTTCTCTTACTCTAGCTGGCTTGTTTTGAGGGAAGCCAGCCGCCATGTTGTGAGCTGCACTATGGAGAAGCCCATGTGGCAAAGAACTGAGAGAGGCCCCAGCCTAACAACCCACGAGAAACTGAATCCTACCAACAACCATGTGAGTGAGCTTGGAAGCAGATTTTCCACCAGTGGGGCTTTTAGATGAAACAAAGTCCCTGGCCCACACCTTGATTGCTGTATTGTGAGAGACCTTGAGACAGAGGCATCCAGCTAAGCCAGGCCTGAATTTCTGCCTCATAGAGACCTCAAAATAATAAGTGTTCGCCGTCTTCAGCTGCTAAGTTATGTGGTAATTTGTTACACAGCAAGACAACTATACCTGTATATATGCATATTCATGAAAAACTTGCATATAATTTCAAGACCTTGAGACACTCTTGAAACTCATTAATGGAGACTCTGTGGACTTTATTAATAACCCTGCTCTAGGAAAATCCTAAAAAAAAAAAAAAAAAGACGGCAAAGAAAGAAAGAAAATAAGAACAGCAGAGCGGGGAGTGGAAGGGAACAACTAGCAGGAAAATCCAGATAGTAAAATTAGAGACAAATCAGAGAAGTGAAACAAGGTCCTGAAGCTTTAGTGAGAAGAAAGTTTCACTAGAACTTTCCAGAGGGACAGATCTCAGGAGGATAGCGGCTACATTGGTGAGGCAAACACTTTCATCATGAAATAAAATTTGGTGGATTGTTCACCAAGAGAAGAAAAGACCCCTAGTCTGAAAATTTAGGTGTGGGGGAAGAAAATTTTCAGCCCAACCTTGTTTGTGGAAAAAGTGTTAAACAGCAGACTGAGGAGCCTAAAGGCAATATCTGTGGACTAAAAAATGTTTATGTATTAGAATGGACTCTCCAAGTTTCAAAAGGGCTTCTGTTAACTCGTGATTTGGAATCCAGAAGTTGATCTTGGCTTCAGGCATGGCTGGATCTAGGGAATTAGATAATGTCGTCAGGTTTCTCTCTGCTTATCTTGGTTGACCTTCAAATGTTCAAAGGTTAGGTGGGGATGGGCAAGACTTCAGGGAGAGCTGCAGGCTTCGTACAGCCAGAGAGCAACACTTAAAAGAAGGCATTCTCTTCCTCTCGATGTCTACATATAAAAGCTAGGGAAGGTCTCTGGTGGTTTGTCTTCAGAAGCCAGTGTCCCCCCAAAATCTCCAGCACTATATGGTTTGCCAGAGCTATAATTAACTAAAGGAAAAGAGGGTGCAGTAGTTAGAAAAGGAGAAACAAGTTCTGAGCAGATAATACGACATATGTCTACCATAAAAAACCCATTGCCATCGAGTTGATTCTGACTCATAGTGACCCTGTAGGACAGAGTAGAACTGCCCTACCATACCGAATAACAATAAGCAGAGGCTGGGAAAATTGTTTAATGTTTAAACAATTATGCCAGCCTAACTCAATAACTTGAAAGTTAACACAGCTGTATAGTATTTACGTCTCAACAGTCCCTCACTACAGGAAATTTGGGTTGTGCATTTGAGTTGACTTGGTATGAGGGAGTCTAATGAACTGAATTGTGGCAGGGATGCATTGGAGATGGGGTTTGGGGATGAAACCATGAATTCAGAGGCTCAGATTTTTTTAAGGAAAACTCCAGCCCCTTCTTTGTCTTGTGCATAAGCATCTGCTGCTTTTCTTCTAGAATACAAAGTGGAGCCCATATCCGTTTGAATGAAGACTGAGCAACTATTGCAGCAAAGGCTTGCTTGCAGATGCTCTCTCATGTGACTAGGCTGAATTTCTGCCATCTTCTAGTATCCCTGGGAGAGGCCTGGCTCATCTGGGAACTCCCAATATTTTCAGAATTGGGAACTTGGTTCCAAATGACAGAGATGTAACTCCCAAACACGCAGAAAGAGGTGGTGCCAACTGTTCAATTTAGATATTCTTAGGCTGTAAAGAAAGACTTATGATTTACTAAATGGAGAATCATTGTGAAAAAAAATAACAGTTCAGCTGAGCCCAACAGTAATGCAGAACTTGGCAGGGGAGACCTCTTTGGTGGACTATCTTTCTTCCCAATCTGCCTGCAATTAAAGTGTCACGGTGGCGTTTGGTTGGAATTGGGAAGATGCTAAATAATAAGACATCAAATAATTGCTTTACGACAAGGTATAACACATTTCTAACTTTCATAATATTCTTCAAATTGTAATTATCACCGTGATGGCATGTGAACAATAGAACTGTTAGTAGTCAACTTGAAAAATTACATCGTACTAATTTGCTTAGTTTAAGAACTGATACTCTGATTTTTAATTAGAAAGGCAGGCTCTTGATTACATCCAATGCCTCTGTTCTAAGGCCAGTCCCTTCAGTGAGCTTCTGCTAGTTTACTCCTAGCCTTGCCAATGGCTTCCTTGCCTTTCACTTGCATGCTGTAGGCACACAACATTTCATCGATGCTCTCAACTCATGAATTAAGCAAAGCACATGGTGCCCCCCGATCTAAACTCAAGGAATCTAATTGTCATATTTCCCACTTGATAAGTTTATCTCAAGAACCGTATCAGATGTTAATAATGCTCCCCATTCCCAACTTGTTTAGGCTTTGCCCTTTTCTCTAGTATCTGTGCTCCATACGTTATTTCTGTAGTTTCACCAACAGGCTACCCAAAGCCTATGGCTCATGAAATAAATATTTTGGGTACCTGTCATATTTGTGTTCCATTCCCGGCCTTACATTTTGCATGCATGAATACCCCGAAAATTACAAGAGAAAAAGGCAGGAGAAGTGAAAGCTAATCGTTTTCATAACCATACTTTCCAAAGCTGGAAAGTACAGACTGCATTTGCTTTGGCTATTCTGGAATATTTCCACGGATTTCTGGAAATTACTGCCTTGGCGATCCTGCCCAATGTTGACTTTTGGGAAGGAGGGCAAAGAAACATTCACGTGTCCCAAAAATGTCCTTCTGGTGGCTTGTCTGCCAATTCATTCTGGCTCAATAATGATCTATTGAAAGACAATCATGGGCCACCACAGAGGCGCCGAGGGCACAAAGACGCATGAGATGTAATTCCTGCTCTCTAGAGTGTTATGGTGGAGGAATGGAGCCAGAATTAGGAGGCCAAGGGAACTAGCACCTACGTCTTTTATCTAGCGCTGCTATAACAAAAATATCACACAACGGTGACTTTAATGAACAGAAATTTATTTTCTCACGGTTTAGGAGGCTAGAAGTCCAAATTCAGGGCGCCAGCTCTAGGGGAAGGCTTTCTCTCTCTGTCAGCTCTGGAGGAAGGTTCTTGTCTCTTTTCAGCTTCTGCTCCTAGGCGATCTTCATGTGGCTTGACATCTCTCTTCCCTATTCTGCTTGCAGCTTGCCTGTTGAAGCTTATTTACATCTCCAAAGAGATTGATTTAAGACACATACTACACTAATACAGTCTCATTAACATAAAGAAAACCCATTCCCAAATGGATTTTAACCACAGGCATAGGGACTAGGATTTACAACACATTTCGGGGGTCACAATTCATTTCATAACAACCCATTGATTGTCCACCTCTAGTGAGACACTTCCAGAGCACACTCGTATTTCCTCCTGTAACCTTGAGACACTTCCAGAGCACACCCATATTTCCTCCTGTAACCTTGAGAACGACACTATGAACCTGGACATTGCTGTCCTGCTCTTAGAACTGCAGGCATTAACTATTTGACCAGGCCACACAACTAGGATTAAAATTAGGATTCAAATCCACATTGGATTTCATGCTTGTGTTTACTAGATCTTTCTATTCCTTCCTCCAACGCTGTTCAGCTGGGCCTATTGTTAAACCCCCAGAATTCCATTTCTCTTTCACTGGGTAAGTCTGAAGCTGATAAGGTCAAGAACGGTTGGAAGAACATGCTTTTCTGGAGCTCTAAAAACTGACCAATCCTTATAGGCGTGAATTTCAAATCTCTTATGAATCTATTGGGATTTGAGTTCATTTAAAGCTGACTTTCCATTTCTGAAGAAAAATACATACATAATAACAGCATGCACACATGTGGTGGCTTTTTAGCAAAATATCTTTTTAAAAGAGATTATGATAAGACTGAAAGGGCTTGGTGGCCCATAAATAGCTTTTTACAAGGTAACATTTAGAAGCATTAAAGAATCAGGAATTAAAGATCTAGGGGCTTAGAAAATTTTCAATGCATTCCACAAATCTCACATCCCATCTGGATCTGCCCAGCATTATCAGCAGAATCTTTATTAAACTCAGTTTGTCAAGTAGATTTCATCAAATTAAAGGGCTCAATAACGTGCCTAAAATTTAACATTACAGAAACCGCTCCTAAACTGAGGTAGGCAATCTGATCTAGTACAGTATTTCAAGAGTCCATCCGAGACACTGTTGGATGTGAATGCAGATTAATCAGCAATTTGTGTTAGTAAACACAAAGCTAACATTCATTATTTAAACACACAGGAATAATTGTATGAATACAAGCATGTAGCATGAGGGGCAATTGAGTTATTTCATGAATAATTATATTGGTAAGTCTTTAGTTTTATTTATTGTTTAGCCTGAGGGTCTTGGTCCTCCTCTCTGGGCTCAGTCTGCAGCTGGCACACACCCACAACTGCCAGTTCATGAGAAGTATGTCGAGGCTGCAGGGTGAAGCCTGTGTTTGTTTCAGAAGGAACCCGATGACGTCACGTTGGCTTCACACTCTGTTGATATCCCGTTGCGATCCCCAGGGCTTTCATTGGCTGATTTTCAGAAGTAGATCGCCAGCTCTTTCTTCCTAGTTCACCTTAGTCTGGAAACTCTACTGAAACCTGTTCAGCATCCTAACAACATGCAAACCTCCACTGACAGACAGGTGGTGGCTGTGCAATGAGGTGCATTGGCCGGGAATCGAACTCAGGTCTCCTGCATAGAAGGTGAGAATCCTACCACTGAACCACTGCTGCCCTTTTGACCCACATACTCTAGAAGGCCTAAAACAAACAAAAAGCAACAACAACAAACAGTTGGCAATGACTCCAATTCCTAGTCATGGCAACCCTGCGTGTGTCAGCGAACAACTGTGTTCCAAGGGGTTTCAAAGGCTGGTTTACTGCAACCTCAAACGTTTTGGTCAGCGGCCGGGTGTGTTGACCATTTGCACCATCCAGGGATCCCCTAGAAGGCCTCGGAGCCTGTGAAAGAGCATGGTCTCCCTGCTCAGTTAATGCAGTCCTACTTCAGGGATTGGTTTCCAGGTCTGGTTTCCAGGTGAGCCAGGTTGGAAAATTCAATGGGAGACCTTGGGACACTATAGATGTTTTTGCTTCCCACGTTGGTTGATTAGCCCCATATGTGGTGTTTGATTAATATCGGAGTACTCTAATTAGCAATGGCTAATAGGACCCACATGCACCAGGATATTGATTTCTGCCTCCAGAGAACTAATCTAATTGTGCTCCTTATCATTAGCGAACGGTTGTTGTATTGCAATGGCAAACTTGCCTGTGTACTGGAAAGGCTATCCCATTAAGACCGCTTTGGAATGGGGAAGAGAGGATAATGGACACAGTCCGGAAACTTCCTTCCAAATGGCCTTAGGGGAAAACACCATATTTTGTCTCTCTGAGACTGTTTTGATCCTGAAGGGGAGACAGCAACAAATATTCAGGAAGAAGTTTTATTTTTAACTTTTCCAGAAAGGGAAGCAGAGGATTGCACTCAAATGTGTCATTTGGACCGCAGAGGGAAGGAAAGAAAGCAAAGACATTGCTGGCATCTCTGGGCTTCTGGAACAGTAATCTGTTGGTCTGTACCCGCCTTCCTCCACCTTCCAAAAGAGGACATCGTGCTACTATAATAAAGCCATCTCCACTGCTCTCTTTGGTGGGTCCTTATTTTTTAAGGATTGTAATGCAAAACATACACAAAAAAAGGTAATCATATTGATAATACTGACTTTGCACTAAAAAATGTCCGCACACACAAACATGTCTACTTACACGGGTTTTATCACCTTCTGTAAACATTGCCAAACTCATGTTTTCAACGGCACTTTTAAATCAAGAGCACCATCTAGTATAAGATGGTCTCCTTCATGTCGCTGAATGTAGCACTGGTCTTATTTTGTTTAAAAATATTGAAAATATAAAATCTGATCAGCTGGAAATTTTCTTTGGAAAAGCCCAAAGGGGCAATAAGAGAAGAATAATCTGGTAGCTCTATGTACTTAGTGCCTGTTGGGGGCTGACCACCCCCTATCCAATATTAATCACTGCTGCCTTTGTTCCATCATTCTTATGAGCATATTGCGATTATTTGTTTATCTGTTTGTCTCTCCTACTAGACTGAAGAGTCCTGGGAGGCAGAGCTTTTATCTGATCCATCAGTGCAAAAACTGGCACATCTTAAGTGCTTGATACCACATTTCTGAGCCCTGGTGGTACAGTGGTTAAGAGCTCAGCTGCTAACCAAAAGGTCAGCAGTTCAAATCCACCAGCTGCTCTTTGGAAACCCAATGGGGTAGTTCTACTCTGTCCTATGGGGTTGCTATGAGTTGTAATCTATTCAGTGGCAAAGGGTTTGTCTGGGTTTTTTGTGTATTACAGTGGGTAGGAGCCCATTACATTGGTAGCAGCCTTAACCCGTCTTCTGAGGTTCCTTGGCTTCTCCAGTATCTCTCAGAGCATCTCGTGGTAACTCACACGACTGGTAATTTGAAGCTGAACCAAGCCTGCGCAGCTGCTCTGTCCCACTTCACCAGAATCTGCAAGGTATTTCTCTTGTCTCCACAGGAACAGGATCTCCCATTCTCCTTGGGACAGTGCTGTACCGCTATTTGGACATGCGGGTGAGGTGGATGGATTTCCTGTCCCTAAAAAAATGACACTGTAGCAGAAGTGAGGGGAGAATGGTAGGCAACGGAGTTAAGTTTGGGAAGTCAGCTGGGAGCTAGATTATGTAGGCGCTTGTAGACATGCTAAGGAGTTTGGATTTTATTCCAAACACAGCAGGTGATAATAACTAACAGAAGGTCTTGGTTTGATCAAATTGATTTAAAAGACCACTCTAACTGATGAAAAAATAGTGGAATAGCCCAGCAATACGATCAGCTGGGCACCAGTTACAAAACTCTCACAATAGCCAAGATAACATGATGGTGGTCTGTGCCACGGTGGTGATAACAGAGATGGAAAAAAGTGGGTGTGTGTCTGTAATCTACTAGCATCTGATCTCGTCTAACTTCAAGAGGATCTTGAATCAGGATCAGCCCAAAGCTGATTCCTATGAGGTGGAGGTCAGACATACCTCCACTCTCCAACTTTCTCAGCATTTCTAACATCAGCCTTTCTTCCCATGACCCTCTCCACTTCTCTGTTGGCTTTGATAATTTGTTGCAATGGCCACACAGAACTCACAGACCATACTCACGGTTATGTGGTTTATTAGGGAAGTAACAGGCTACAACTTGGGATCAGGATCAACTTGGAAGTAACAGGATACAACTCAGGAGACAGAATACTGTTCTTCAATCAGGGTAACTTCCAACCAAGAGAGCTCTAAACTTCTTCTTGGCTGTGCCCACAAGCAGGCCCTTCTCTCGGCCATGCTTTGCTAGGGCAAGTGTCACAGCTCTTTAGCTCTGCTGTCAACTGCCAGGAAGCACCCCACTCTGCCAGCAAACCTCCTGCCTGAAGGGGCTCAGTACTCTCTCTTGCTCTGTGGTTCAGCAAACCCACTGCAGCCCCCTTTCACACGTCTTGTTCCCACTGCTTGTACTGCTGCTGGGCTTTGCTGTGGTTGCCGCCACTTCTCACCATCTTCAGTGTTCTAGCTCTCTCTCCCTCCTGGGTCTAGGAGATTCTTAGGGTAGGTCCGGCTTCAAAGGATGTGCTCCTTTCCAGGCCTTTCTTGATGGTAGTGAGGTCCCCCTCAACCTCTTATGCAAGCCCACTCTTTGTCAATTTCAAGGCATGCTTTTCCCGCCAGGACCACAAACTGACCAATCCCCTCGGTAGACCACAATCGCTTAATTTGCATAGTAATCGACCAATTCGCAAAAGGTCACTTAATCTTATTGGGTGGTTTTCTGTACCCAGTTTGCATAGTAGACTAGCCAATCCCTTTCAAGACTGCTGCCCAGCCAATCATTTTGGCAGAATTATAAACCTAAAGCCAGAAAGCCCATTGCACTGCAGCATTAGAGATAGAACCAAGGCAACTTTCTGAGAGATTGTTTATGAGTTGGGAAGAAAACAGAAGAAATCAATTCTACCTCGTTTTCAGTTGAGCCGATCGGTGAGTGTATTTGTTCCCTGTGCAAATGTAACAAAGCACCATAAACTGGGGGCCTTAAAATGACAGAGACTTGTTCTCTCACAGTTCTGGAGGCCAGAAGTCTGAAGTCAAGTATCAGGAAGACCATTCTCTCTAATGTTTCTAGAGAAGAACACTTTCTTGCCTCTTCATAGCTTCTGGTGGTTGCCAGCAATCCTTGACTTGCTGCTGCATCACTCCAATTTCTGCATCTGTTGTCAATGGCCTTCTCCCCTGTGTCTCTCGTCTCTGTGTCCAAATTTCCCTTTTCTTATAAAATACGAGTCACTGGATTAGTTGTTGTTGTTGTTTGGTGCCGTCGAGTCGGTTCCGACTCATGGCAACCCTATGTACAACAGAATGAAACACTGCCAGGTCCTGGGCCATCCTCACAATCCTTGCTGTGCTTGAGCCCACTGTCGCAGCCACTGTGTCAATCCATCTGGTTGAGGATCTTCCTCTTTTTCGCTGACATTCTACTTTACCAAGCATGATGTCCTTTTCCAGGGACTGGTCCCTCCTGATAACATGTCCAAAGTATGTAAGATGTAGTCTTACCATCCTTGCTTCTAAGGAGCTTTCTGGTTGTACTTCTTTCAAGACAGATTTGTTTGTTCTTCTGGAAGTCTATGGTATATTCAATATTCCCTGCCAACATCATAATTCAAAGCTGTTAATTCTTCTTCAGTCTTCCTTACTCATGGTCCAGATTTCCCATGCATATGAGGTGATTGAAAATACCGTGACTTGGGTCAGGCATACTGCACTCCTCGAAGTGACATCTTTGCTTTTCCACTTTAAGGAGGTCCTTGGCAGCAGATTTTCCCAGCGCAATATGTCGTTTGGTTTCTTGACTGCTTCTTCTGTGGACATCGATAATGGACCTAAGTACAGTGAAATCCTTGAAAACTTCAATATTTTCTCCGTTTATTACTGAATTAGGGCCCACCCTAAATCAGTATGACCTTATCCTGACTTGATTGTATCTACAGAGACTCTGTTTTCAAATAAGGTCACATTCATACGTTTCAGGGGTTAAGGCTTCAGAGTGTCTCTTTGGGAGACATAATTCAACCCTTAATAGCGGGTAAATGTGCCAATTCCTTAGAAGGGGAATGTTGGTGGAGGAATAAGTTTGGAGTCCAATCAATGGTTCTTTTTAGACTTTTAATCTAAGATAACTATCGAATAGCCAGGGGTCCCTGGGTGGTGCAAATGGTTAACGTGCTGGCTGCTAACCGAGAGGTTGGAGGTTTGAGTTCACCTAGAGGTGCTTCAGAAGAAAGGGCTGGTGATCTACTTCTGAAAAATCAGCCGTTGAAAACCCTGTGGAACACAGTTCTACACTGGCATACATGGGGTTGCCATGAGTCAGAGTCGACTCGAAGGCCACTGGATTTTTTAGTCATTGGGTAGCCAAGTGGCCATGTCAAGAAAGCAGTTGCATATGTAAGTTTTGAGTTCAAGGAATAAGTGAGGCCTGGAGATACACAAAATAGCCACAGTATTGGATTAGATTGCTGAGGGAAAGAACAATCCATAGCCAAGTTCTGCGATGCTTGACCCTGGAAGGAAGATGAGAAAACAAGCTTAAACGAAAGCATCTAGTGAGGTAGGAGGAAAACCAACAAAAAGAGCTATCTTCGCGTCTAAGAGAGGAGAGAATTTCAGGCAGGTGGAAGTAGTCCAGTGGGATGTTGGAAGCTTAACTAAGAAGACAGAGAAAGGTTCATTGTTTGCATCCATTGTCCATTGTTTCAGGCCAGCCTGGGGCTACTTCCCAACTCCCATTTTGTATTCCAGGGCAGTGGGACTAACCTCCATGGGGGTCAGCTCGTGGAAACACAGGAGTCTTAACATTCATGAATTTCCCAAGGTCTGTTTTATTAGTCTTTGATAACACAGTGGGCAAGACACCCATATTCTAGTACACGGGAACTACAAAGAGCTGGTCCGGTTCCCCTTCATTGTGTCCCTCTTTCAGCCTAGTGTTAGGATCACGCCTGACTGTCCTTCTGTCCTCCAGGAAAACAAAGGCTCATTGGCACAGGGTCCTCTGGATCCAGATAGAGAAATGGCATATTCCTGCCACTCCCTCGCTAAAAAAAATAAGGACTACAACAAAAGGAAAGATAAATAAATCAACAAAAGCTTTGGCTCCACCGTAGGTAAACATTCACAATTAGAGAAGCCGTTTATTCCCATTCGAAAAGTGACATCCCTGACTGTCATTATCCAGCGTCAGCCCTGAATAATGGGTGGGTGTTTGCTTTACATCTGGGTAATTAAAGAGTCCACCCAGAGTGTTTATTCCAAACACAGGAACAATCTGACCCAAAGATGAAGGAATTCAGGTCTCTCTTCTACAGAGAGTTTCAAAAGGACAGTTTTTTTTGTAGCTTCCAGCCAAATTACTGCCTCCAGGCCTAGGATAGTGTCTGGCGTATACTATGCGACAGTTACTGCTTGTTCCATGAATGAAGGAAAGAGGAGGCTGAGTGATAGAGTGGGAACTACACTCGATTTAATTAGAAGACCTGGGTTCTTGGAAAGTCATCTATAATCTCTGAACCTGAACCTTCTCAAATGTTCCCCTTAAGAGGGCAGGAGTTTTAAAGTGATGTCATGTTCAAAAAGCACAGTTCAAAAAAGATGCTCAGCTTCATTGGTGATTGTTGCGGTACGCTGCTGTTGGCTTGGCCCCCGACTCATGGCCACCCCGAACACAAGTAAACAAAATGTACCTTGTCCTGTGCCATCCTCATGATTAGTTGAGGATCTGACCATTGAGATTCACAGGGTTTTTATTGGCCAATTTTCAGAAGTGTATCGCCAGCCCTTTCTTCCTAGTCCACCCTAGTCTGCAAGCTTTGCTGAAACCTGTTCAGCATCATAGCAACACTAAGCCTCCCCCTATGGACAGGTGGTGGCTGTGCGTGAGGAGATGATGACAGATGTAACTGTCAAGTCCCCACATATATATGGTGTTTTTATTTCCTCTGCTGTGCAAACATGGCTTAGTATCCTAAATGCATCTTCTTTTATCTCATTCCCACAAATAAAGTTGCATCTTCATAATAAATATGCACCTGCTTTCCTCTTTAGAAACTAATTCTTAACTAAATAAAAAGTAAATTGATGCCCTTAGCCAATACGAGAAGCACCTAGAAGTAACTTTCGATGCAGGGTTGAGAAGTTCTGTAGCGACAGCCAAGTACTTAGCGGTTCGTTGCGGTTGTTGTGAGTTGCTGTCAAGTGGGCTTTGACTCACGGCAACCTCATGTTTAACAGAATGAACGTTGCCTGACCCTGCACCCACTCATGATTGCTGGTATGTTTGAATCCGTTGTTCTGGATGTTCTGTCAATCCGTCTCACAAAGTTTCCCTCGTTTTCATTTTACTTTACCAAACATGACGTCCTTTTCTAGCAGTTGGTCTTTCTTGATGATGTGTCCAAAGGAAGTGAGTTGATGTAGTTTAGAGTAGGTCAAATCTGTGCTTTTTATCACCCATTTAAAATAATTTTAGCATGTGAAGCTGTGTATACACAGCACTCTCAATGAACTTTTGATTTAAAGGGGCTGGATTCAGGAATTGTTTCTTAAGTAGAACGTCACGGGTAAACATCTGGAAATGATGTTCTGTCAACCTAAAAAGTGAAGTCCATTTTTTTAATCACTGATTTTATGAGTATTGTTGATTCTCATAATAGACAGAATAGATAATCTGATCGGTTCTGTAGTAATTACCTATTGCTGCAAAGCAAATCACTCAAAAACTTAGTGAACTGAAATAACAGACTCTCTGGGTCAGGTATATGGGAGTGCGTTAGCTGGGTGTTTCTGACTTGACATCTCTTACGAAGTTGCAGTCAAACTCTCCACTGGGTTTTTGGTCATCTGAAGGCTTGACTGGGGCTGGAGGATCTGCTTCCAAGACGGCTCACTCTCATGTGGTTGCTGGCAGGAGGCCTCAGTTCCTTGCTGGCTATTGGCAGGAGGCCTCAGTTTTGCACCATGTGGACCTCTCCATAAGATGGCTTGTGTGTCCTCACAACCTGGAAGCTGGCTTCCACTATACAGAGTGAACTGAGAGAGGGAGAGAGCGAGAGAAAGAGAGAGAAAGCCAGGAAGAAGCCACAGTAACTTTTATATCCTAATCTCTGAGGTCACATACCATCATTTCTTCCACATTGTATTTGTTGGAAGTAAATTACTAAGTACAGCCCACTCTTAAGAGAAGGGGAATTAGACTCCACCTTTTGAAGGGAGGAGCCCTGGTGGTGCAGTGGTTAAGAGCTCAGCTGCTAACAAAAGGGTCAGCATTACGAATCTACCAGCCACTCTTGGAAACCCTATGGGGCAGTTCTACTCTGTACTATAGAGTTGCTATGAGTTGGAATTGACTCAATGGCAATGCGTTTGATTTTTTTGGTTTTGTTTTTGAAGGGAGAAGTATTAAAGAATTTGTGGACATATTGTAAAACCAACACAAATTCTTTGGTATAAATTGCATTTTTCTACTGTTTATATTCCAAACAAAATTTGAGTTTTTCACAATAAGGTACAGAAAAGTTCAGTTTCTAAATCTAGATTTGGATCCAGAATTTCTGATATATAATTCCATGCACAGGCAGATCATATCTATATAATGATAGCAAAAAAACAGGGTTCTTTTTGCTGTACTGTAATTACTTTTCCAACTTCTGGCTACTTACATGATCTCAAACATCTGGATTTAAATTGGAAACATTTCATCAAAAAGTCCAAAAGTTTCCAAATATAGTAAAAAAAAAAAAGAAAAAAAAGAAAGCTATTCCAAACGCTTGGTGAATGAGTAATTCTGCATAGCTGAATGAATAGCCCATTAAAAATTTAACTCCCTTCCCTAATTTATAGTATTCTATGTGTGGAAAGTTTCTAACATAAATTGAAAGTTTGGACAGAGGCAATAAGATATTATAGATGTCAGAAAGCAAAGTGAGATGTGAACAGGGCACCAAAATGCAAATTTTCAAAGAAAATATCTGAGAACTTATTATACAACTTCTGTGCCCCTCTTTCAGAGTCCCTTCTACCAGGCTGAGGTTAAATCAGAAGGGGTTTTATACAGAAGGTTTTAGAGTAAGGCATTTGCGTTGTGAAACCAGTCCCCCTCGAGGTAGGAGAAGCCATCAACTGGAAGACTCAGAGTTGATAAGAGTCCTCTGCCAGAGAAAGGCACAAGGAAGTGGTACCTGGTTCATGGCTATAGACCTTGTATTACCTAAGAGAGCCAGAAAAGTCATGCAGATTGCCTGAACCTTCACCCAGGAGCAGTGAAATCATTACTTCACAGAACAGGTTTAAAGGGACAATGCTATGGAGACCCAGTGGTGCAGTGGGTAAGAGCTCAGCTGCTAACCAACAGGTCAACCGTTTGAATCCACCAGCTGCTCCTTGGATACCCTGTGGGGCAGTTTTACTCTGTCCTATAAGGTCGCTATGAGTTGGAATCTACTCGACAGCAATGGATTTTGGGTTTGGTTATGGATTTAGTTGTGTCCCCTGCAAAATATGTGTTGTAAATCCTAACCTCTATGTCTGTGGTTATAATCCCATTGGGGAATGGGTTGTCTTTGTTATCTTAATGAGGCAGGATTAGTATAGGGTGTATCTTGAGTGAAACTCTTTTGAGATATAAAAAGAGATTAAACAAGCAAGCTAGCAAGCCAAGATGGGGGAAGAGAGGTGTGAAGTCACATGAAGATACCCCAGGAACAAAAGCTCAAATAGACAAGAATTATCCTCCAGAACCAACAGAGAGAGAAAGCCTTTCCCTAGAGCCAGCACCTTGAATTCAGACTTCTAGCCTCCTAACCTGTGAGAAAATAAATTTCTGTTTGTTAAAGCCACCCACTTGTGGTATTTCTGTTATAGCAGCACTAGATGACTAAGACAGGGAAGGAAAATAAAGATAAAGAAGTGTTTATGCTTACCCCTCATGGATCATCTTCTGTGTTTAACACATGGTTTCCACTTTTTTAAACAAACTATGTTGTTTTTGTCATCGAGTTGATTCTGACTCATAGTGACCCCATGTGTGCAGGGTAGAACTGTGCCCCATAGGGTTTTCCAGGCTGTGACTTCTCAGAAGCAGATCACCAGGCCTGTCTTCCAAGGCACCTCTGGGTGGGTCCAAATCATCAACCTTTCGGTTGATAGTCGACTGCTTAACTGTTTGCACATCCCAGGGACACACAAACAAAATATGGTGAGTCATTAAGAAAAAGTTGCATTATTTTCAAGGTGATTAACGCAACAGTGAAAGAAACTTGAATTTGTATCCTACAAAGTTTTCGAAGCAATCAAATACAGTGATGCCCCCAAGTTTTATGGAGTCCTCAAGATGTATAAGGTTATTTGCCACAGACTCATACTTTTATGTGTTTCCAGTTTACCTGACACCTGATTTCATTGCTATGTTGTCAGCTGTCACTTCTCACTTTTTTCTGTACGCTTCTTTATGTTATCCTCTCTGTTTTTAACAGTGTTTGTGAGACAAGCTCTTTGGAATTATGTATTAAATGAGATTAAATAAGATCATGATCTTTTTTCTTTTCTTCTCTTTTCACCAATGTTACGGAAAGTTTCCGGAAAACTGACTTATGGCTAAAGGAGTTCTGATTTAACTTTTATATTAGGTGGAAAGCAGAGACATGCATGCGCTATATATTCACTGATACTAATTACTTGTTGGATATAGTTGGCTTCATTTTTCTCTACATATTTTTTATTAATTCATTCATGCAGCAAGAATATATTGAATGCCTTCTATGTGCCAGATGCTGAGCTCGTATCCGTTAACACCGGCATGCATTGAGTTATGTAGTCAGGTGCTTCTATTTATGTTCCTGGGCCCAATTTTAAATATGTTCTGTAACTGGGACCAAGAAATGGTTTTTCCATGTCTTTTGAGAATGGCAATTCTCTTATGCCACTTAAGCAGAAGAAAAAGCAAAGCATTTAGCACCAGATGAGGGATGATTCTAACCCCACAAACGACAGAATTTGCTGTGTGGCCTGGTAGTCATAAAACTAACACTCGACTTTTATGTGATATTTTTAATTTTCTACATTACTTTAATAACTACCTTCATATTTTACTTTCATAACAACCTTCTGAGAGCAGTCAGACAGCCACTCTGAACTCTGTTACAAATGAGGGTCGGGGTCCCACTGGCCCATAGCTAGTGACTGAGTCAGGGCTAGAGTTCCACCTCTATCCTCTGAAGTCTGGTCTATCTCTCTTACAGCAGAGCTCTAGACTCCACCTTTCTGCTTCTTAATTTCTATTTATGTAGTATTGGTTGATTTTGATGCAATGAGGACGAAGTATCTGGAGATGTAACTGGATTTCCTTACAGCCAAGTCGTTTTCCCAGAGCTTGAAATGTATTGCCAGTGCTTTTGTTCTGGAAGTTGTGTATTTCTGACCTTCTGCTCTGCTTAATAAAAGAGTTGGGATACCAAAAATGGAACTTGAGTCCAAAAATGGTTTTTGTTCTTCAAGCCCTTGGCATAGGTCTCCAGCAGAAAATCTCTGCCCTTTATGTGGCAGGAAGCTGAGGGCAGGGCTGCTGCCAAAGGCTAAAAGCTATGGGAAGAGTAATTCCCTACCACTGGGGTCATGTTCAATGCTTCTGCTTGGGCAACAAGGATGGATTGAGGCCAGTGAAGGCCCAGGAGGTTCTAATTGTTATAGACTTCCATAGCAGAGTAAACCCACACAGTAAAGATAATTTACCTCCCAAGGAGCCCTGGTGGTGCAATGGTTAAGCGCTCAGCCTCTAGCTGAAAGGTCAGCAGTTCAAACCCACCAGAGGCTTTGCAGGAGAAAACACCTGGCAATCTGCTCCTGTAAAGATGACAGCCTAGGAAACCCTATGGGGCAGCTGTATTCTGTCATACGGGGTCACTATGAGTCGGAATAGACTCGATGGCACCCAACAACGATTCTCCCCACTTCCGGAAGCCTGGATGCTAACCAGGGAGCTGTCGGCCCCTTTTCTGGTTAGCACTGGGGACGTCAGTGATGAACAAGTCATTCAGGCTGGAACACACATTTAGGGTTTGCAGCCAACTCCAGCATTTCCCTCATTGCACGTATTGTTTCGGGACAATGGTGTGATCAAATGTTTCCTAATTTCATTGTGGACTTCCTCTCTCTGATGAGTCCCTTTCTCCCAGCTCTAAATAAAGAAGATGCTAAAAACGTGACACACGCTACAGATGGGTCACCCACATCTGGGCTTTCAATTTTAAAAGGCAGATGTGAGGGTGGTGAGGACTGTTAAGCAAGAAGGAGCTGGCTTTTCCTATAGAAGGAGCAAGTGAGGAAAGGGGGGTAAAGAGAGGAGGGAGTAAGGCCGAATTATCCACCATTGTTATTGTATGACAGGCATATCCGTTGGGACTAATTATAATAATGATCCCAGTCTACAACTGCCTCAGAGCTTGAGTGTTCAAGCCTCTCCTCTCTATGCCAAGTTCTCAGATTTGGGCACCTGGATTGCACCTATGAAGTTGGCATTTACCAAAGAAACCCATGTGCAGATGGAAATTTGCATGTGAAAACCGGGTTAATTGTGTGTGTGTTAGCAGGAGCTTCTGTGCACAATTATCAGCCTCTCCTCGAGATGTCGGGACCAGTTTCTGGTTATTTTGGAAAATGGACTTTCAATTTGCTGGCACAGATTTGGGTTCTGTGAATGTATGAGACACGTACCCGGGTTTCAGAGAAGCAGCTATGATGAGTCTGTTATGTTCTAACTGGGCATCTGTGATGTGCTCAGCAATGCAGCATCGTGACTAAGAGCACAGTCTGTGCCATCGAAGAGACCTGGATTTAAATTCCAGCTCCACTAGAGCACTAGCCAAGGAAAGTGACAGGAGAGAACGTAGTTTGAGATAGGGCTTCGGACAGTTAGGGATGGTTCAGTAATTGCTGATACAATGAGGGCAGCATACGCGTTGCATAGCAACCAAATCTGTTGCCCTTCAGATTTTGACCCAAGTAGGAAACATGGATCCTGAAAGTTTCAGGAACCTGATGTGGGAGATTGGATTACCAGCAGGACTGTGGAGAGGGACACACATTCAAAGCAGCATGGTTAGCCACCGTCTTTGAGCAGGGCACTGCCGTTTGTTTCCTACTCAGGTCAAAATCCCAAGAGCAACAGATTTGGTTGCTACGCAACACGTAAACTGCCCTTGTTTAAGTCGGCAATTACTGAATCGTTCTGAACCAATTAGGAGCCCTGGTTTGAGAAGCTGCAAATAGCTGTATGTTTGAGCATTGGGTTTGCGTGGTATGGTAGCACAATCAAGTAGGTCTCCAAGACAATTGAGACTTGGGATGGTTGTTGTTGTTAGCTTCATCGAGTTGACTCCTGCTCATGACAACCTTACGTACAACAGAATGAAACACTGCCCAGTCTTGCATCACCCTCACAATCACCAGCATGTTTGAGTCCATAGTTGCAGCTACTGTACCAATCCATCACCAAGCATCTCCCTCACCCTTGTTGGCCCATGACTTTACCAAACATGATGTCCTTTTTCAGCAACTGATCCCTTTTGATGACATGTCCAAAGAAAGTGAGTTTGACAATGTTCTGTTGGGATCCATCGGGTTTTTACTGGCTAAATTTTCAGAAGTAGATCACCCAGTTTGTCTTTGCCTGGAAGCTCTGCTGAAACCTGTCCACCACGGGTGACCTTGCTGGTATTAGAAATATTGGTGGCGTAGTTTCCAGCATCACAGAGGCACACAAGTCACCACAGTATGGCAGACTGGCAGACGGGTGGTGGGAGACTTGAAAGAGTGAGGTTAAATCTATGGCAGAGCAGGATTTGCACCAGGACCACCTCTGCTTACTGTCCTGCACTCTGCTATCCCCTGCGGGTGCTCAGTGAGCACTTGGTGAAGGAGAACAGCACCCAAAGGACGAAGTTGTTCATCACTGTTGCATAAGAGTTTCCCTCTTTCGTTTGTGAGTCCTATCTGGGTCCAGGGAGAAGAAATTCTCACCCTGAGCTTTACAGGCACATGTACTATTCTGGTAGCCAGTGCTTCTTGTGGTCAGCATTGAGGGTCACGAAACCCAGGAGATGTCAGATGGACTCTGTCCAATCACTCACCCCAGCCTTGATCGTGCTTTTGGCTGGAGGGCCCTTGACTTCCTCTTCACTTATATGTGTTCTACTCTTTCTTCAGGCTCAGATCAAGGTCCATCTCTTCCTGGGAAAACGAGCTCATGAGAGAGGTGCTAGTCCTGTCTCCATGTTACAGATAAGGAGGTTAATTTGCAGAGAGGCTAAGTAACAAGTTCAAGACCATAGATCCAGCCAGCGGCAGAGTTAGAATTTGAATGCCGGCAGACTGGCTTCAAAAACCTGTGCTTCTAACCAATATGCCATGTAACTGCTCAATCAGAATAGTCTAGCTTTTATATTTTTTCTAAAAAAGGCCCTAAGCCCCTTTGTAATTTTAGAACTTCTCACTGGAGCTAGACATTCAATGTATTCAGTGAATTTTCAATGAAGAAGATGAGGAGTTTGCCATGGCCATGGGCAGATCACCACCAGCCTTTCATGTTTAAGATGCATTTTGATGATGTCGAGGAGCCCTGGTGGCACAGTGATTAAGCGCTCGGCTGCTAACTGAAAGGTCAGTGGTTTGAACCTGCCAGCCGCTCCATGGGAGAAAGATGTGGCAGTCTGCTTCCATAAAGATTACAGTTTTGGAAACCCTGTGGGGCAGTTCTACTCTGTCCTACTGGGTCACTCACAGAATTGACTCCTTGGCGACAGGTTTGGTTTTGGTTTTGATGGTGTTATAACATTATCAGAGGGATACAGCCAATACTGGGAGGGGCTGGTGACTGTGGGCCTTGCGACATTTTTATGCGACCAGCTGGCTTTAGATGATCCACTAGCCAAAAGCAGTTTTCATCAGCAGAGCAGCAAGAACAAGGGGAAAGTGCTATTACTGGGCTGTGGTGGAAGGGATGTTGCAGAACCACATTGCTGTTGCCAGTTTTGACCCTGCAGAGGATTTTTCTATTGCAGCCTCAGTGTTTCTGCTAAAATCCTACTCTGCTCCCCATGTCTACTTTTGTCCCCTGTAGCAGGCTCCAGGGCATCGATCCACTTCCTTCTCCTTCAGAGCTGCCACCATCCTTGAAAGTTTTGTTGTCTTTAAGGCTGACCTTACTGTGACTGGCAGTTTTCTTAATACCATCAAAGACAAACACAAAAGTCTTTTTTTGTTTTTAAAGCGTTTATTGCTAATCATGAAGCCCTGATGGCACAGTGGTTAAGTGCTCGACTGCTAACTGAAAGGTCGGCGATTTGAACCCACCAGCTGGTCCGCAGGAGAAAGATGTAGCAGTCTGCTTCTGTAAAGATTAGCCTTGGAAACCCTATGGGGCAATTCTACTCTGTCCTATAGGGTCTCTGGGAGTTGGAATCGACTTGATGGCACACACAACAACAACTGGTAATCACAAACAGAAAACACAATATCACAAAAATAAGGACAGAGAGTAGTCCAGCATCTTACAACGTCCTGATTGACTTGATCCCTGTATATAGTTTCCAAAGTCTCTGCATGGTGCAAACGGTTAACACACTCAGCTGCTAATCAAATTTTGGCATTTTGAACCTACCCAGAGACTCTTTGGAAGACAGGCCTGGCAATCTGTTTCCAAAAGGTCACAGCCATAGAAAACCCTATGGAGCAGTTCTATTCTGATGCATTTGGGGTTGCATTGGGTCAGAATCGACTCTACGGCAAAGTGGTTATAATTTTAAACTCCCTCTGAGGTCATAAATGGAAGCCCCAAAGGTATTTTGCTGTCTTCTGAAGGTGGAGTTCACCGAACCTCCCACTGTCTTTTATTCCTCCTTTAGCAGGTCAAAGGCATCATTTTCTTCATGGGACTTGTGTTTCCAGTCTGAATGTGCAACCTGACTCTTGGTTTCAAGATAGGTACTTGACTTTTCTGAAGACTTCCAGGGTGAGTTACATTGGCTAGCTCTCTTAGCTGTTCTCCCTCTGGGCATTTCCCTGCAAGTACAGAAGGTCCCCAAGGGCAGGAACCATGCCTTCTGCTCTTCTGTTGCCCTACTTGTTGACGGGTTTATGGTCCAAAGCTTGAGTGTGTCGTCCTACACTAGCAGTGTAGAAATTGTTTATGGCTTTACATGGTCTCACAGTCTAGTAGGCTACAAGTCCAAATTCAAGGCCATCAGCTCTAGGGAAAGGCTTTCTCTCTCTGTCGGCTCTGGAAGAAGGTCCTTGTGGTGCATCAGTCTTCCCCGGGTCTGGGAGCTTCTCGTCACAGGAACCTCGTCCAAAGGATGTGCTCTGCTCCCAGCACTGCTTTCTTGGTGGTATGAGGTCCCCCACTCTCTGCTTGCTTCCCTTTCGTTTTATCTCTTGAGAGATAAAAGGTGGTGCAGGCCACACCCCAGGGAAACTCCCTTTACATTGGATCAGGGATGTGACCTTAGCAAGGGTGTTACAATCCCACCCTAATCCTCCTGAACATAAAATTACAATCACAAAATGGAAGACAACCACACAATACTGGGAATCATGGCCCAGCCAAATTGATATGCACATTTTTTGTGGGACACAATTCAATCCATAACACATAGGGCTTTACTTTTGAAAGGCACCTACTTATCTGGCGCTAAGTATACAATTTTATCCTTATCAAGAGTCGAAGGGCCTTTAGGGTGTATGCATTTTTGTATTAAAAACCATCTAGGGGATGTTAGCAATGCAGGAATAGGCAGGAGAGGTAAGCCAGTCTGGCTGGGGGGAATGTCTGCTTGGAGACGGTTTACTAGGATTTGCTGTCTTGAATAACGAAATAAAGAACTCCTGAAGTCCATGGAAGGAGCCCCTGGGAGGTGCAAATGATTAAGCACTTGACTACTAACGAAAGGGTGATGGTTTAAACCCACCTTGGAAGAAAGGCCTGGCGATCTGCTTCTGAAAGATCACAGCCTGGAAAACCCTACAGAGCTCAGTTCTACTCTGCACACATGGGGTCACCATACGTCGGCATCGACTCAACAGCAACTGGTAGAGTAGGAGTCGACAGAGACCTGGAGATGGAGGAGTGGATGCAGAAGAGGACGTGGAGGTGTTCTTACTGCGCTTACATTGTTTAGTGATTTGGCAGAAGAAAATCAGAGAGACACAGCTGGGAAGAGGGAGGAAAGAGAAGACAGTGGGCCCCGGGAGCGTGAGAAGGGTCAGCCCGGCCTGAAGGTAACACTTTGAGATGTGGTAAAGCATCAGATGTGGGTGGAAAAAGGCAGGATTTAATGAGGCCAGGCAGACAGGAAAATGATTAAAATATGACTAGAGACTGAAAAGAAGGCACTTCATGTGGAAGCCAAGAGCCGTGTGAAGCAAATAAGGATAGCAGTCCCAAGGGCTGTTCTGCTTTCAGTCTGGGTATGCCTTTCCTGTTTTCTTGTCTGCACTTCCCCATTTGTGAATGATGAGGCCACCCAGCAGAAGTGATAATCCCCCAAACCTCGGTATCATTCAACTCTTTTTCCAGTTAAGGAATTTCTTCATAACATAGGGTAGAGGATTGTAGGAACTGTTTCCAGAAGACCACTATGAGCTTCCCATGGGAGAAGCTGCTCTGAAAAGATATAAGATTTGGAGCGGATGATGATGATTATCATCATCATTTTGGCAGTTATGGAAGATCTACTCATATAAGACGCTAAAAATCTTACAGTGCTGGTGGTTTATTTATGTGAAACTGGCGTTACTTCAGAAGACTTAGCAACCAATCCTGAGACTATAGTTTCAATAATTTAAAATATATGTACACTCTACAATACATCAAGACGGTAGTAAATGGAATAATATAATAATGACAACAATGTTAACTGTTATAATTCGGATGGGAATTTCTTACAGTCATCTGCTCAGCACAGGCTCTTTAACCAAAGAAGTGCATTGACTGTGCAGATGATAATTTAGTAACGCAACACTACAAGAACCACTTTGTAGATATGTCACTAATTATATTAGATGTCCAATAGATAAACGTAAAACCAGTGAAGCTTTTCTCCAGTGCCCTTCTTTTCCACCCTCTTACTGTATTTTAAGCTAATCCACTTCTGCTTTATTAAGACCAGCATCTTCTCCAGGGTCCTGAAGGGGCTCTGATGCTTGTCTGACATCTCCCTGACCAGTCTCCTTTGCAACATGAAGACTCTATCCCTTGTTTCAAGATCTGGGTTAGTTTCTATGTCGCTAAGGGTCCCTTGGACCTCACTAGCTGTTTTGGATAGGCTACCTAGCTCTGATGGACTGTCAGACTCTCCTCCCTGAGTATCTCCCCTAGGACCCCTTGTCCTTCATCTCAGCACACTCCCTCTTAATACTTTTCTTGCTGAAGCAAAGAGCCGGGAGCTTGCTTCTCTCTGAGTGAGATGGTTTCTGATATTGGACCCTGTGGGGAGGTCCATGGAAGTTACTTTTTTAAACGTTTATTTTATAAGCTTATGGTATAGATGGATACAGATAGATAGTTAGATAAAAGATAGATGGATAGATAGATAGAAGAGAGATAGATAGATAGATAGAAGAGATAGACAGATAGTTGGACAGATAGATAGACAGATAGATAGACAGACAGATAGATAGGTGGACAGATACATATCTTAAAAATCAGATATAACTCTTAGGCTTATTAATAAAAACAGTGGCCCCTTCTTCACTTGAATCTCACTCTCCCACTCTCCGTTCTTGATACCTCAAGGCAAACACTTTCCACTATTTCAGGTGTTTCTTCCTCTCTATTCCAGGTAATCTGCCCCTGACTCTATTTCCTGATTTTCCCTTTTCTTTATCTGTTGAGTCTCTTCTATGAAGAATAATGATTTAGCTTCTCACTCTCCACTCGCCATACACACACACACTTTCCCTCCTTCATCTTCCTAAGTTAGTCGTTCATCTGATAGATATTACCACATAACAAATTGCCATAAACCACACTGCTTTGATAGAATAAACATTGATTATCTCCCAGTTTTTGTAGGTCATGAGTTTGGGGTGCCTGGCTTAGCTGACTGGTTCTGGCTCAGGATGTCTGCTAAGGTTGCATTTGACTGGGGCTGAGGGCTCTGATTTTAAGACGGCCCACTCACTAGAATGGCATGCTGGTATTGGTTGTTGGCTGGAGGACTCCGTTCTTCCGCCTTTGGACCTTTCTACAGACAGCTTGAGTGTCCTCACCACATGACAATTGGCTTCCCCAAGAGTGAGTTATCCTAGAAAGTACAAGGCAGAAGCCCCAATGTGTTTTATGACTGAGCCTCAGATGTCATACACCATCACTTGCACTGTATTCTATTCATTAGAAATGAATCACTAGTGTGGAGACCATTCGATCTTTCTGAGAGGAGAAGCGTCAAAGAACCAGTGGGCATAATTGAAAGCCACAGCTTTTTCTCAATTTTTGGTTCTTTGATTCTATTCCTATAGCTATTGTATTGGTTCTGTATTGCTGCTATAACAAATCACCATAGACTTAGTGATATAAAACAACACAAATTTATGATCTTACAGTTCTGGAGGTCAGAAGTCTGTAGTGGGTCTTATAGGACTAAAATGAAGACATTGGCAGGGCTGTGTTCCTTCTGGAGACCTCAGTAGAGAAGATAGTAGTGGAGAATCTGTTTCTTGCCTTTTCCAGCTTCCAGAAACTGCCCACGTTCCTCAGCTCGTGGTCCCTTTCCTCCATCTTCAAAGATAACAATGGTTCTTTGAGCCTTTCTCATGTGGCATCTCTGTTACCATTGTTTCTGTTGTCACATCTCCTTCTCTTAATCTGCCTTGTCTGTCCCCCTATTTTACTTATAAGAATCCTTGTGATTAGATGGGACCTACCTGGATAACCCAGGATAATCTCACCATCTCAAGATCCTGAATAACAACTACAAGATCCCTTTGGCCATGTAGGTAACATATTCTCAGGTTCTGGGGATCAGAATGTGGACATCTTTTGGGAAGACATTATTTTCCCTGCCATGCTAAGCCCATTGTCATCGAGTGGATTCCAACTCATAGTGACCCTATAGCTACGTCAATATTGTTCACTACATTATACCATAATGTACATGATACTGCATCATAATTTTTTTTCCTTCCTATACAACTTTTCATTTTATCTGGAGTTAATTATTACCTCGTTTTTAGTTTGTGTATTTTTAATGTATCTATCGTTAATGCATTCTTAAACTCTCTGACGAAGCTGATAATCGCTTAGTTCTTAAACATGACAACTATTAGTTTAGTTTCATCTTTCCTCATGAATTTGGAAATTTGCAATTTAGGGTTGCAGCATAGATTTTTTGGGTGATTTCCCTTCAATATCACCCTGGAATTTCTTTCTTTTTTTTTTTTTTTTCGTGCTTTAGAGTCTGTTTCTGGGATCCCATGTCTTTTTCTTCTTTGGTTTGTGCCTCCATTATACTGAATCACATCTTCCAGTGGCTTCCTGAGAAGTTCTAGGATATACTGTTCTATTATTTGTTTGATAATTTTCTGCCTTCCCTTTTCAGGTCTCTTTTTCTGGAACTTCTTTTAGTTGAAAGTTGGATCTTATGAACTCATATTCTAATTATCTTAAATTCTTCAACTCTTTTAAACTTTGTTTTCTGTTTGAGTTTCCAAGAGACTTTACCATCTAACCTATTTAATTTTTATTTGCCTAAATATTTTTGTATAAGGTATTAGCAGTTCAGTGATAGAATTCTCACCTCCTGTAAGGCGATCTAGGTTTGATTCCCAGCCAATGCATCTCGAGCACAGCCACCACCTGTCTGTCAGTGGAGGTCCGCAGAGGTTTGCTTGAAATTCTCCAGTCTTCACTCCAGAGCACTTTCCACCCACCTGTGCCCTGGGAAACAGATTTTCATGGACTGTGTCAACAGGCAACCTTGGTCTCTGGCTTCTGGTTGGCTTTGGCCAATGGGACCTACCAGAGTTGATGGAAGTGGGAGGAAGGGAAATAGGAGTATTTGCTCCTCAAATCCCTTCTTGCAGAGCTGTGAGTGGACAGTGGTCAAGACTTCTCTCAGCTGGCTGTCCCCTCTAGCTGCAGCTGTCTCTCCAGGTTCAGGAACCGCTCCCTCCCCTGGTGCTTTCAGGACTTAGCTGGTAACAGCTCCCTGCTCCTGCCAGCCTTAGGGTTCTTAACCATTCCTTGCTGGTTTCTCTTAACCCTGACCACACATTTGTAAACAGTTAAACCAGTTGTCATCCAGTCGATTCCGATTCATGGCAACCCTATGTGTGTCAGAGGAGAACAATGCTTCATACGGCTTTCAATGGCTGATTTTTTTTATTGTTGTACTTTAAGTGAAAATTTACAGTTCAAGTTAGTCTCTCATACAAAAATTTATACATACACTGTTAAGTGACCCTAATTGCTCCCCCTATACTGTGACAGCACACTCCTCCTTTCCACCCCTGATATCCTGTGTCCATTCAACCAGCTCCTGTCCCTGTCTGCCTTCTCATCTCACCTCTGGACAGGAGCTGTCCATTTAGTCTCATGTATCTACTTGAGCTAAGAAGCACACTCTTCACAAGTATCATTTTATGCCCCATAGTCCAGTCTAATCTTTGTCTGAAGAGTTGGCCTTGGGAATGGTTTTAGTTCTGGGTTGACAGAGAGTCCGGGGGCCATGTTTTCTGCGGATCCTCCAGTCTGTCTGACCATTAAGTCTGGTCTTTTTACTAGAATTTGAGTCCTGCACCCCACTTTTCTCATGCTCCATTAGGGACTGTCTGTTGTGTTCCCTGTCAGGGCAGTCTTTGGTGGTAGCCAGGCACCATCTAGTTCTTCTGGTCTCAGGCTGATGCAGTCGCTGGTTTATGTGGCCCTTTCTGTCTCGTGGGCTAAAACTTTCCTTGTGACTTTGGTGTCCTTCCTTCTCCTTTACTCCAGGTGAGTTGGGACCAATTGATGCATCTTAGATGGCTGCTTCCTAGCTTTTAAGACCCCAGACACCACTCACCAAAGTAGGATGCAGAACATTTTCTTAATAAACTTTGTTATGCCAATTGACCTAGATGTCCCCTGAAAGCATGGTCCCCAGATCCCTGACCTGCTACTCTGTCCCCCAAAGTGTTTGGTAAATGGCTGATTTTTTTGGAAGTCAGTCTCTAGGCCTTTCTTCTGAGGTGCCTCTGAGTCGACCTGAACCTCCAACCTTTTGGTTAGCAGCCTAACATGTTAACCGTTTGCACTACCCAGGGACTCCTATAAATGGTTAAACTCTCCTTAATTTGAGTGGACCGTTTGCTTCCTGCTCACACTGACTGACACAGGATGTGAATATTCAACCCATGGCGTATCTGAAAGTGTTTTTATTCTACCCTCACCCCTGATTATTAATTTGACTGGGTATAGAATTTTAGGTGAAAAGTCTTGTTCCCTTAGCATTTTAAAGATGTTTTCCTGTCTTCCAGCTTTCAGTATTACTTTTGGTGACACTAATGTGATCCTGATACCTGCTCCTTTGTATGTGACTTGATTTTGCTCCCAGGAAGTCTTGGGGGTCTTTTCTTTCTGCTCAGTGTTTGAAAATATCATGATGATGCACCTTAGTATATGTTTTGTTCATGGTGCTATCCACTCAGTGGACTCGTTCAACCTGGGAAGTTCTAGGATATACTGTTATATTATTTGTTTGATCATTTTCTCCCTTTTTCAGTTCTCTTTTTCTGGAACTTCTCTCAGTTGAAAGCTGAATCTTAGGAAGTCATACTCTAATTTTCTTAGAATTTTCGCCTTTTTAAGACTTTTTTCTGTTTGAGTTTCCAAGAGACTTTACCATCCAACCTAGTTAATTTCTAGTCGCCTGAATATTTTTAGGTGAGGTATAGGTAGTTCAATGGTAGAATTCTCACCTCCTATGCAGGAGATCTGGGTTCAATTCCTAGCCAATGAACCTCCAGCACTGCCACCACCTGTCTGTCAGTGGAGGCTTGCGCGTTGCTATGATGCTGACCAGGTTTCAGCGGAGACTGTAGACTAAGAGACAGACTAGGAAGAAAGGCCTGGTGATCGACTTCTGAAAATCAGCCCATGAAAACCATATGGATCACAATGGAATCGATTACGGGGATGGCACAGGACCAGGAAGCATTTCGGTCAATTGTGCACATAGACTGACTCTACAGCAGCTAGCAGCAACAACATCGATTTTTATACTCTCCTATTTTTCCTCTAGGGGGATAACACACCTTATATTATTTCCCTTTGTCTCTCATGGTTGGGAAGTTTCTCAAATGTTTGGTAATTTCAATTTGCCCGTTAATGTTTAAGAATGTTTGATGTTTAAGAATGAGACACTACATTGTGGATGAGAGCCTCTGTTTGCATGAATGGGCTTGTTGACTATGGAGTTTCACTGGGTGGTCAGCAAATGTCACTTTCTTTAGGTCTTTTCTTTGAACCTGGTCGGTTTCCTCAGAGAGGGGTTCTCTAATTTAGTGTCGTCCAGTAGAACTTTGTGTGGCAATGCAAATGTTCAGCATCAGCACTGCCCAGTACGGTAGACACTAGTCATGGGTGGCTGTTGAACATTTGAAATGTCACCAGTGAGGTGAAAAAGTAAATTTTTAGTTTTATTTAATGGCATTTAATTTAAATTTAAATAGCCATCTGTGGTTTTACCAGGTGCTGTTGAGTCAATTCCAACTCATGGCAACCTCATGTGTGTCAGAGTAGAACTGTGCTCCATAGGATTTTCAATGGCTGTAACTTTCCAGAAGCAGATTGTTAGGACTTTCTTCAGAGGTGCCTCTGGTTGGCTTTGAACTGCTAACCTTTCTGTTAGCAGCCCTGTGCTTCACCTTTTGCACCACCCAGAGATTCCATCACATGTGGCTAGTGGCTACCATATTGGATAGCTCCGCTCTAATCTTCTGCCTTGGCCTCCAACCTTCTGCCAGCCAAATGGGAAGGAAGGTTTGGGGGCTCATCGTTCAATGTGCAGACTTCACCTAAATTTCCCTCTTGCAGTAAGGTTCTTGCTCTGCCTTCAGCTGTTTTTTTTTTCCTTGTGATGCAAACTTTTATTTATTTATTTATGTTATTGTTGTAATTAAATGAGGTTTACATTTCAAGTTAGTCTCCCATACAGAATTTTTTTTTAA
>NW_004444039.1:4245322-4249271 GCF_000243295.1 Trichechus manatus latirostris | reverse complement strand
GATATCTTCTCATCTTTCATGATATCAGGGAAGTTTTTTGTCAACAAATCTTCAACAATTTTCTCTGTTTCTTCTGTTTTCCCCCCTGTTCTGGTACTCCAATCACTTGTAGGTTATTTCTATTGATAGAGTCCCCCATGACTCTTAGAGTTTCTTCATTCTTTTTAATTCTTTTATCTGATTTTTCCTCAAATAAGTTGGTGTCAAGAGCTTTATCTTCATTGTCACTAATTCTAACTTCTACTGCCTCAATTCTGCTCCTATGACTTTCTATTGAATTGTCTAATTCTAAAATTTTATTGTTAATCTTCTGGATTTCTGATTGCTGTCTCTCTATGGATTCTTGCAGCTTATTGAATTTGGCATTATGTTCTTGAATAACTTTTTAAAGTTCTGCTACTACTGTGTCTGTATGTTGCCTGGTTGTTTCTGCATTCTGTCGAATTTCCTTTCTTATTTCTAGAAGAGTTCTGTATATTAATCTTTTGTATTCTGTCTCTGGTAATTCCAAGAAGTTCTCTTCCTCCAGAGAATGTATTGATTCTTTATTTTGGGAGCTTGCTGAAGCCATCATGGACTGCCTCTTTATGTGACTTGATATGGACTGTTGTCTCCGAGCCATCAATAATTTATTATAATTTTATTTTGTGTTTGCTTAGTAAGACCTAGCTTCTTATTTTCTTTTGTTTTGATATGCCCAAGTAGGCTGCTCGTGTGCACTAGTTTGATTTTTGACACCTTTTGATCTCTAATGTCCTGTCACCAGGTAGTTAGTTCTGTAACTAAGTATGTGCACGCCAGAGTCCGTTAAAATTTCCTATATGGGATCAGCTCAGGTGTAGGCAGTCGGTCACCAAGTGTGTGATGCAGGCTCTCACCCCCAGTCCTAGAGAGGCATGGGTGATTGGTGCAGGCACTGGACTCTGGCTGTGGTGGGGGATCACGCGCTGAGCCAGGCAGGGGGCTGATGGCTTCCCCTGAGATTCTGAAAGAAAAGCGTGTCCCTATTCTCTAGGGTGAATAGGTAGGTGAGTTTTGCACCTGGGCTAAGAGCACCCCACTATGATGGCTGCAAATACTCGAGGGCACCACTTTTTCTTGGACTCCTGTAGCAGGTGACTAGGCACTTTACGAGCTACCACCAGTCCTCAAGACCCTGCTGCAGATCGATAAAAGTGCCTACTTGAGGGGCAGGGCTGTTTCGAGGATCACAAATCTGCCTGTTCACAGCTGAAGCAGTTGAAGTTAAACTTCAGATGTTTGCCCTGTTGTACTTTGGTAGTGAGGGCTAATGCTGTTGAGATGCGTCCCCACAAGTCTATACAGGGGTGTACGGCACTCAGAGTCTGCGGACCCCTGATTTCTATGGCCAGCAAAGGAGCTGTGCCGACCCTGTGTTCCTAGCCTAGGGGAGCCAGCAGCTTATTTGTTCCCTCTCCAAGGCCAGCAGAATGGGTCAGGGCACCTTTTGGGATCTACTTCCGGCCTAGTGGATTCTCGGTGCAGAGTGGGGAGGGAGGAGGTAAAAGGGAGAGAGGTTTTTCCCAAATCCAGTGCAGAGTGCAGAGGCAGGAGGTAAAAGGGAGAGAGGTTATTCCCAAATGGGCTTTTTTTTTAAAAAAATTGTCACGAAAGGGTGTGCACATGTACTTATCCTAGCCTCTTGGGAGCTGCTCTTCACTGGTTCGGAGTGTACAAGCAGTATCTCTGCTGCCGGGTCTCTCTCGATGTGGAAACTGCTTCTCGAGCACGCGCACAGTACAGCTGTTTGCCTGCTTCACCGCGGCCCTGCGTGGCTGTGTCTCTGCTGTGTCACCGTCGTGGCTCTAGCGCTCCTCACCTCTTCCAAATGGTCTTCCTCTCCGGTATGACTCAGATGGATTTCTTAACCTTGCCTTGTTCAGGGCTGCCAGATGTTCACATAGAATCAGATCACTTGTTTTTCCAGGTCTTTGCTGTAAGAGGGATATAGAAAGCGTCTAACTAGTCCGCCATGTTGACTACGCCTCCCCTGCCTTCAGCTGTTTTTGATGTGCAAAGTCTATCTTGTTCAACCTCTCTAAGCCTTCAGTCTTCTGGGGCAATGGGCGAGGGGCAGTCGCTTGACCTTGTAAAGTAGGAGATCGAATCTGGTGATCTCTGTTACTTACAAAGTCTTTTAGTCAGTCCTCCTGTCTTCCTTGCCTTCTAAGGGACGAGTAACTCGAACACTTGGGTTTTTCCTGGATTTTTCAAGGGGATAACAGCTTGATTTTGTATCTTGTTCTGCTGCAGGCTAAAGTCTCAGCTTTCCCTGGTTTGCTAAGTCAGCTGTCCTCCACCTTCTAGCTCTCAAGTTCTGTTGACATCAGTTGTCTGCTGTCTTTTCCTCCTAAAGTCTCTTTGGCCATGTGGTTTTTTCCACTTTGTTTTTTAAATTTTTTTTCTGCATTTTAGGGAGGTTTTGGCAGGGGTTGGAGAAGAATGGCGTGTAGAAGCCTCTATGCTGGCAGCTGATTATTTGGTTTCCACACTTGGTTTAGCATGTCTGCCAAAAGCATGGGCTTGTTTATTTTTTTCCTACAGAAGTTTTTGTGATGTTCTTCAATGGAAGCTATTGCACTAATTGCCACTATATCATTTGTTTTAGCAAGTAGCGGGGTATCTGGTGAGGCGACCAGAATCTGTGAGTCTGTTGTTATGGCACTATCCTCAAACTTCATCTAGTGGTTCCAGCAGGACAGCTTAGGATGCTTAAAAGGAACGCCTCAGTCTCACTTGCCTGCTCATACAAATGAAGTCATAGTTATAAAAATACCCTCTTTGGCTGCGGAAAACGGAATCACTTCCAGGGTTCTTTTCCCAATTTTTTCCTGGGAATCTCCAGGGGTGTTCACATGTGGCCAAAAATCAGTTCTGGTCATTTTTTTTATGGCTTTGCTGCTGGCCAAGACAGGACCACCCAACTCCCAAAGCCTGAAATTTCCATCACGGTGTCACTCTGCCCTTAAACTTCTCTCCCACTGCCGCTGCCGCTGGAGCTACCATTATCCGTGAAACACAAGGCAGACCATAAGGCAGAGCACCAGGACATCTTCTCTAGCTCAGACGTCAGGGTCACTCCTGGGAGGTGAGAGACACACTCCGGTGCCGGGTACTTGGGCCTCAGTGTGTTATGGCTTTCCCTCTTACCCTGTGTATCCATTCCTGGGGCTGACGTAACAAAATGTCACATAGCAGATGGCTTAAAACAAGAGACAATTATTCTCTCACAGTTCTGGAGGCCAGAAGACAAAATTCAGTGTATCAGTATGGCCGTGCTCTCTCTGAAGGTTCTAAGGAAAGGACCTTCCTTGTCTCTTCCAGCTTCCAGCTGATCAGGTGTTCCTTGGCTTGTGGTAGCATCATTCCAGTCTTAGCCTCCATAATCACATGGCTGTCTCCCTCTGTGTCTGTCTCTGTCTCTTCTCCTCCTCTTGTAAGGACACCAGTCTTATTGGAGTAGGGCCCACCTTACTCCAGTATGACCTCATATTAACTAGTTACTTTTGCAAAGACCCTGTTTCTAAATAAGCTCACATTCACAGGTACCAGGGGTTAGGACTTGAATATCTTTTGGGGGGACACAAATCAACACATAACACCCCAGTACAGCTGTGCTTTAACCTTCCAGCTCAAGCCCTCAGAGACCTGCAGGGGTAGGGCTAGCATCAAGCAGCAAAGTCCACCTACTCACAGAAGATCTTTGTCAATTTGTCCAGCAACGTCTCCACAGTAAGAGGGAGTATACTCCTTCTCCAGCTTTGCATTCAATGAGCAGAAGTTTCCTAGTAAAACTGCCGGGACCCAAGCTAACCTGGCTGCAGGAACTCACACACATACTTTCCCACCCCAGCATCCACCCTCCTCTCTGACCCTCCTTTACTGTGAGTTCCTTCTCTGAGGCCCCACTGCCCTTTCTTTGTACCCA
>NW_004444039.1:4223387-4244882 GCF_000243295.1 Trichechus manatus latirostris | reverse complement strand
TGGTGGTGCAATGGTTAAGAGCTCTGCTGCTAACTGAAAGGTGGGGAGTTGGAATCCACCATCTGCTCCTTGGAAACCCCATGGGGCAGTTCTGCTCTGTCATACAGGATACCTTGTTTGTTTCTTTGGCTTTGAGAGAGATTGGACTGGGCTTTGTTGGGCTGGGAGAGGTCCTAGGAGCTTCCTA
Organism: Trichechus manatus latirostris; assembly: GCF_000243295.1. NCBI lineage: Eukaryota > Metazoa > Chordata > Mammalia > Sirenia > Trichechidae > Trichechus > Trichechus manatus. The sequence continues at coordinate 4,244,695 of NW_004444039.1, read as the reverse complement.
GGTCTGAAGACTCTGCCCACTGGCCCATAACCTCAGGGACTAACAAGACCAGTTGCTGGAGGTCCCCCAGGCCCCTGACCTTTCAGGCTTTGCAGTGGGGCATTGGCTTAAGTCCAGTCTCTGGTACAGTCTTTGTGCACCTTTGCCAAAGTCAGCAGCAGCTCTCTGTGTCTTTGTGGCCTTGTTGGTTGACCAGATTTTGGGTCTGAACGGCCAAGGTGCTCTGTAGATTGACTTTAGAGCATTATCTCAGCACAGGGTAGGTAAGAACACGGGGCTTTTTCACGGAGAGAGCACTTTCAAGGGGAACAATTGATTATGTTCCAGACCTCTAAGTAGAATGGTGGTATTTATAGAAGAGGACATTGTCCGGTTCTGGGAATGTTGCAGGGGGTGGGAATGAACTCCGGGTCACAGGATGCCTTCTGCCTCTCCAGATTGCTGCAGACAGAATGCTTTCCACACAGCAGGCCTAATGCAAAGACATCATGTAGAGTTTTAGGGAATAACTCCATTCAAGAAAAGTATTGACTTTTTTTTTGGCTTTATATTATTTTTATGCTTATGTAAGAGGTTTAATTAAGTAATCTCACGTTGATGTGGGATGAACGCCAACGGAACTTACTCTTATATAACTGCTACCATTTGTGTTCTTTCAGATGTTCCTTTCTTGGGCCCCTGGACACCCTATTAACTCAGTGCTAAAGTCACACCTGAGGCTCCCCCTTCAGCCAAAGATTAGAAAAGCCCGTAAAACAAAATGAGACTAAATGGGCACACTAGCCCAGGGGCAAGGACGAGAAGGCAGGAAGGGACAGGAAAGCTGGTTATGGGGAACCCAAGGTCAAGATGGGGTGAGTGTTGACATGTCATGGCGTTGGCAACCAATGTCACAAAACAATATGTAGATTAATTGTTTAATGAGAAACTAATTTGTCCTGTAAACCTTCATCTAAAATACCATTTAAAAAATGTCCCTTTCCTTCTGGGTCCTGGTTCTTTAAACACATCCTTAGTCTGATTCCATAATATTTCATTGATTAAAATGGCCTCATTTGGGGAGGACAGTAGCGGCTCAGTGGTAGAATTCTTACCTTCCACATGGGAGATCTGGGTTCGGTTTCTGGCCAGTCCATCTCACCTGTCAGTGGAGACTTTTCTGTTAGTATGAGGCTGAACAGGTTTCAGTGGAGCTTCTAGACTAAGATGGACTAGGGAGAAAGGCCTGGTCATCTTCTTCCAAAAATCAGCCAATGAAAACCCTAAAAGAAGCAAAGCAAAACAAAACAAAAAACTGCCTAATTTGGTTTTTATGATTCTGATCTTTTCTTCCCTGGCTAAGTTGCTTCTATTTCTGGTGGTATGGTAGGTATAGTAGATACCGTAAGGACCCTTCCAAAGGAAATAACTAAAATATTGATTTAAAAATCAAAACATTATTTTAAATGCACTGCCAAGCTGGAGTGAAAGTAAGAACTCATCAATGTGTGTGTGTGTGTTTAAATATGGTTTTTATTTTGGAATAATTTTAGATTTACAGAAAAGCTGCAAAAGAAATCCAGAGTCCCAGCATCAGATACCTCTACTGTTAGTATCTGACATGACCATAGTACATTTGCCAAGTTAAGATATCAACATTGGCCATTACTATTAGCTAAACTCTAGACTTCATACAGATTTCACCAGCTTTTCCACTAATGTCCTTTTTCTGCTCCTGGGTCCAGGCCAGGCCGTCACATTGCATTTAGTTATCATGTCACCTTATTCTCCTCCGATCTGTCTTTCCTTGTTTTTCCTGACCTTGACAGTTTTAAAGAGTACTGGTCAGGTATGTTGTAGAATTTCCCTCAATTTGGGTTTCTCTGATATGTTTCTTTAAAAACAAGTCAAAGCAGGGACACTGGAAAATAAGTGAGGGTCTTCCTTTTCTTTGCTAACCTTCTACTTTACCAAGCATGATGACCTTCTCCAGGGCCTGATACTTCCTGATAACATGTCCAAAGTCTGTGAGACGTAGTCTCACCGTCCTTGCTTCTAAGGAGCATTCTGGTTGTACTTCTTCCAAGACAGATTTGTTTGTTCTTTTAGCAGTCCATGGTATATTCAACATTCTTCACCAACGCTACAATTCAAAGGCATCAATTCTTCTTCAGTCTTCCTTGTTCATCGTTCAGCTTTTGCATGCCTATGAGGGGATTGAAAACACCACAGCTTGGGTCAGGCAAACCTTAGTCTTCCAGGTGACATCTTTGCTTTTTAATATTTTAAAGAGGTCTTTTGCAGCCGATTTGCCCAATGCAATGCGTTGTTTGATTTCTTGACTGCTGCTTCCATGGGTGTTGATTGTGGATTCAAGTCAAAAGAAATCTCTGACAACTTCAATCTTTTCTCTATTTATCATGATGTTGCTTATTGATCCAGTTGTGAGGATTTTTGTTTTCTTTATGTTGACGTGCACTCTATACTGAAGACTATAGTCTTTGGTCTTCATCAGTAAGTGCTTCAAGTTCTCTTCACTTTCAGCAAAGAAGGTTGTGTCATCTGCATATCACAGGTTGTTAATGAGACTTCCTCCAATCCTGATGCCCCATTCTTCTTCACATAGTCCAGCTTCTCAGATTATTTGCTCAGCATACGGGTTGAATAGGTATGGTGAAAGGATACAACCCTGACGCACACCTTTCTTCACTTTAAACCATGCAGTATCCCCTTGTTCTGTTCGAACAACTGCCTCTTGATCTACGTACACGTTCTTCATGAGCACAATTAAGTGTTCTGGAATTCCCATTCTTCACAATGTTATTCATAATATACAAGCATAAGACAAATTCCCTACTTTCAAGGTTCTCTTCTAGTGGAGATGGGAAGCAGACAATAAACGAGAAAATGAATGAATGAATGACATAATTTTGGGTAACAAGAAACCTACTGAAGCTGAAGAACATACGGCAAGATAAAGAACTAGAGGGTGAATAGAGGAGGGTGGTGGTGGCTATTTTAGGCTTGAGGATGTCTTCCAAGGACAGGAACCTGAGTAGCCATTAGGAAATGTAAAAAGCCCACATCCTAAATAACAGAATGACGGTGCTTTCCTGAAGGCAGGGCAATCCATTTGTGGCTGGTTCAGGCTTGTTGACAGGGACGTTGTCAATCTGGGCAAAACAATGAAGGAAGCAGATAATTTCTCTCCAGGCCTTTTGCTCCAGGAACTCTTTCTAAGCCCTTTGCCTGATTCTTTTCTTGCCCTTATACCCATGTCCTCATGTTGTCCTTGCTGCCCTGCCTGGTAGCGGCCCTCCCCCGCCTTCTTTGAAAGCCCTCCATGCTTGGACCATTGTCTATCAGTCTAACTTCCTCAGTCTTTGTCCTGTTCCTCTAGGAACCTGGTGGGTTGGTGTATTAGTCAAGGTTCTCCAGATAAACAGAACCAATAGGATTTATTTTTATCTCATTCATTCATTTATTCATTTAAAGGAATTGGCTCACACAGTTGTGTGGCTGGCAAGTCTGTAAGGCTGACTGGCAGACTGGAAATGCAGAAGCTCAGGCAGGAGTTGATGTTATACTCTTGATTCTGAAACCTGTAGGGCAGCCCAGCAATCTGGGAAGTCGGCAGGGGGTGCCCTTGCAGAATTTCTCCTTTACCTGTAGACCTCAGTTTTTGCTCTTGAGTCCTTCAGCTGATTGGGTGAGGCCCATCTACATTATGGAAGGTAATCTCCTTTTCTTAAAGTCAACTGATTGCAACTGTTGCCTGTAAAAAATACCTCCACAGCCACACCTAGATTAGTGTTTGACCAAATAACTGGTTAGCCAGGTTGACACTTGAAACTAACCATCACAGATGGAAGAGAACACTAGGCTGTAGTCAAAACATCAGGTTCTAAGCCCAGCTGTGTGACCTTGGTTAAGTCACTTGCTAGGCCTCTTTCTTCGTCCATGAAGTGGGTGTGTCAGACTACATGATCTCCAGGCGCGCTTCCAGTGCTATGATTCCGTAATTCTGGGATGAATGGCTGACAATGTATTAATGAGTATCCCTCCCAGATCACACTGACATTTTAAGAACAATTTTCTATACCTTGCCCTAAAGAAGTGGCTTTCTACCAACACTCCAGGCAAACACAAGAAAGTGGGAGGGGAAAAGGATGTTGCCTTTTGAGTAACCCAATGGCCTCTGGGAGAGCAAAGACATCAGAGTTTAATTGCAACTGGGAGGATCAGTAAATATGTCACATAGAAGGTGGCGTTTGAGTAGGGTTGTGAAGGATGTATAAGATAGACAGGGAAAGGCCTTCTGGAGAATAAAGAGTGCATGCGAGCATGTTAAGGAGGTAGGGAACATGGATGGAACACATGCTCTGTTTATATTATCCTTGAGCAGAGCTAAGTAGCAGGGGAGTGTTGAAGCAGCTGAGAGCATTGGTTGCTTGCTAAGACAAGTGTGTAACAATAGCAACTTCTGCTTTCATGACGAGGACTGCTCTGTGCTTCACATACTTTCAAAAAGTTTAATCCTGAAACCAATTCTTGAGGTTAAGCACTACCATAATCCCCATTTTACAGATGATAAAACTGAGGCTTAAAATGAACTCTACAGTGGTAATGCTGGGATCTAAATGCAGGTCTAACTATAACTGACCCCAGGAGTAAAGGATTCAGCAGGGCTGGGAGGGCTGAGAGAGTCGACATACTGAGCTGGAAACTTTGGGGAGAGTCACAGATGGGAAGGAAAGCTGGATCTGTGTTTGATGGGATGAGGGAAGTTGTGAGCCAGTTGACTCTGGTGGTTTAGTGCCTCTTTGGAGTGAAAACATTCATAACGAGAGCTCTGCTTGACAGCTGATAATGGCGGTGGAGGGAAGCATGAGGGAACACAAGTGTGTACTCTGCATTATCCTAAATGAAATTCATGGAGAGAGCAGAATGGCGCAAGACTCGTCATCCTGTCTCTCGGGAAGACAGCCCACGGGACGTGCAGTGGTGTGTTGGTAAGCTGGCTCTCTGAAAGACAAAACACACATGTAAACAAATGAACAAACAAATCAACGCTGATTTGTAGCATTTGCTGATTACCCGTTGTCATCAAGTCAGTTCCGGTTCATGGCAACCTCATGTGTTACAGAGTAGAATCGCTCCATACGGTTTTCTTGGCCGTAATCTGGGTAGGTTTGAACTGCCAACCTTTAGGTTAGTGGTTGAGTGCAAACTGTTTGTGCCACCCAGGGACCTCATTTGCCGTTTACTGTGATATAAATACCTTCCCCACGGTCCATTTCAAAGTACAGATGTGCTATCACTGAACATGGAGTTGGGAAGATGTCATGGATTGAATTGTGTCCCCCAACAATATCTGTCAACTTGGCTGGGTCATGATTCCCAGTATTGTATGATTGTGTACCATTTTGTAATCTGATGTGATTTCCTTATGTACTGTAAACTTTATCACTATGATGTAGTAAGATGGATTAGCGGTAGTTATACTGATGATGTCTACAAGATTAGGTAGTGTCTTAAGCCAATCTCTTTTGAGATATAAAAGAGAGGTGAGCAGAGACACAGGGGAGCCTCATACCACCAAGAAAGCAGTGCCGGCAGCAGAGCGCATCCTTTGGACCTGAGGTTCCTGTGCTGAGATGCTCCCAGACCAAGGGAAGATTGATGACACGGACCTTCCTCCAGAGCCAACAGAGAAGACAAAGCATTCCCTTGGAGCTGGCACCCTGAATTTGGACTTGTAGCCTACTGGGCTGTGAGAGAATAAACTTCTCTTTGTTAAAGCCATCCACTTGTGGTATTTCTGTTACAGCAGTGGTAAATGACTAAGACGAAGGAGATGGGCACCTCTGTGAGTAGGCCCTAGCTCACCACTGGGCATGTGTCACAGGAGTGGGATTTGGGCTGGAGGGATGCAGAAGGGCGTTATCTCACACACCGCTCCTCACTCTGATTTCCTCTTCCCTGATAGGATGGTCCTGTTTTCTTTGTTGAAGGATTTGCTGTGGGTGTAAAAGAAGAGGAGATGTGAGACTGCAAAAAAGAGCAAAGGTCTAAGAAATCTCCCCTCTCTGGATGACTTGGCCTCGACACGGGGCCCATCCCCTAGAGCCTGTGCAGAGTGCTCTCTTTCCATAAGAGTTGAAATGAATGAAACAATAAACAAACGAATCTCTCTCTGAGAGGCTCAACAACCCTCTCAATGTATATAAGAAATAGTCTGGCATTTTCCTTCTAGAGGCCAACGATGTACCTGCAGGAAATGGGAGAGACAGTGGGCCTTAGCGGTCAAGAGCACAGTCCTGCAGGGAGACCACCTGGGCTAAATCCAGGCTCTCCCTCTTATTAGCTGTGTGACCTCAGACAATTACTTAACCTCTCTCTGCCTCAATTTCCTCATCTGTAAAACGGAGGTGGTAAAAATGTCTACTTCCCAGGGCTGTTGTGAGGATTAAGTTAGCATATTAAAGTTGTTAGAACAGGGTCAGGCACACAATAAGTGTCAAATAAATGTCTGTCATCATCATCATCATCATGCTGTTATTGTTACGTGCCATCGAGTCAGTTTTGACTCCTAACGACCCTACAGGACAGAGTACAACTTCCCCACGGGGTTTCCAAGGAGCGGGTGCTAGATTTGAACCGCCGACCTTTTGGTTAACAGACGAGCTCTTAACCACTGCACCACCAGGGCTCCCAACATCATCAGATGTGTAATTATTACTCCTTTCTATGTAAATGCAAGCTACAGTTAGCATGCACAAAGTATAATTTATTTTCATGTCCACACATCTTAAAAAAAGGATCCCAGGTTTAAAATAACTTCCCAAGTTCAATATAATATTCCTTAAATCTGATCTTCTCAGGTCAAGTAACCTCTTACCTGGGGCTCCAAGGAAGCCATCATAGGCCAGCTGCTCTAATTATTTGAGAAAAATATTTGGGAGGTAAACAAACGAATAATGTTTTAGCAAAGAGCATTGAATACAGCATCATTTAGTAAACATGCGTCCATGTCCATTTCTGTGGTATTGGGGGCTTTAGGGGATAATCCGGATAAATTACATCTACCAGTACCTCCCAGGCCTGGTTTGGTCAGTAGCTTCGGTATCATTTCCCTTCTAAGTTGTATGATTTTTTCCTAACCTAGAGCTACAGACGGGTGGTTTAATGACTGGCTTTGTAAGGTCCCACTCGACCCCACTTTCCAATTGCTGCGTGCTCTGGGTTTGCTCTGACAAGAAGCAGACAGCCTGGGGATTCCCCACTGGGGACAAAAAGTCAGTGGGTAATCGAGGATTAATTTACCTTTCTTTACCAAGATACCTGGAGAACACTCTCATTTTAGAAAGCGTGTAGCTGGATCCTGTTCAAACTAGCTGAGGTGTTCTATCCAGAACACCAGGAGCCTGGGGATATCAAAGAAAGCAAGTGTCGTCTCCCTGCTTAGACGGAACAAAGGACAGCTAAATCCATTTCTTATGTTTTCACAAGCATGGAGGGTAGAGTGACCTTTTGCTCTGCCTGGCTGGGCAGCTAACCAAAAGGTCAACAGTTCAAATCCACCAGCCATTTCTTGGAAACCCTATGGGGCGGTTCTACTCTACCCTGTAAGCTAGTCATGCGACAGAATCGACTCGATGGCAAGGGGTTTGTTTTTTTTTGCTTTCTGCTTCAAAGGGCCTGAAATCTGTGCTCAAACTCAGGCTGAAATATTTGTTGAGCATCTATACTATGTGTCAGGCACCGTTCTAGAACTGGGATTGCAGTTATGCACACAGCAAACACAGGTTGCATTCTAGCGGGGAGAGCATAACCCAGTAAACAGATAAAATATATAGGATTGGAGCTTGTAGAACGATGAGGAAAAAGAAAGAACAAAGGGATAGAGAAAAATGGATGTGGGGGACTATTTAGATAGTTGGAGGGAGAGGCCTGACCTCTGGGCAGAGACTGATTAATAGTGAGGAAGTAAGTCATAAGGATCTGGGGAAAGCGAGATTAGCATGTGCAAAAGCCCTGAGGGGCAAAGGAACGTGGCGTGTTACAGGCAAAGCCAGAAAGCCAGTGTAGCTGGAGCAAAGCGAATGCGTGCAGACTGTTCGGTGGTTTAGCCAGAGAAACTGGTAGTTCGCAGGACCCAGAACATGCAGGCTGTTTGGATTTTATTTTAAATGTGACTGAAGGGTTTGGGGAGTGACAGGCTCTGACACATATTTTAGGAAATTCCCTCTGACTGCTGTGTGGAGAATATAGTAGATCAGTGAAATCAGGGAATACATTTGATAAGCTGTGATGTTTTTTATTTTGCTTTATTATAGCACCGTCTGTAATAGAACTTAAATGTCCACCAGTAAGAGATTGATAAAATGAATTTTGATGTATTCAAACAATAGACTCCTTCAGAGTCTCCTGGACTCCTGAGAATTCCTTCAGAAGAATATGATCCAAAATGTATAAAAGATAGTCAGAATATATTCTACGTATTTAGAGGAAGAAAAGTATAAAAAGTATATTATATATAATAAGATAATGTCATATCTAATTTTTAAGAAAAAATATATGTACACAATTTTACTTTTTGTCTCTCTATACATTCTCTACCTCTATCTATCTGTCCAGAAAGAAAAAAGTAAAATTACATCAACATGCTTATTGTTGTCAGTCGTCACTGAGTCAACTTCAAGAGATGACCTTTCCAGGAAAAGCAAATGAATAATAATTTAGGATAATAAGGCCGGAGCCAGTATTTTACAAGTGGGATATTGGTGGTTCAGTGATAGAATTCTCCCCTTCCATGTAGGAGATGCAAGTTCGATTCCCAGCCATCACCCGTCTGTCAGGAGAGGCTTGCGTCTTGCTATGACGCTGAAGAGGTTTCAGTGGTGCTTCCAGACTAAGAAGGACTTGAAAGAAAGGCCTGGCAATTTACTACTAAAAATCAGCCAATGAAACCCCTGTGGATCACAATGGTCCAATCAACAACCGATCATGGAGACTGCACAGGGCCAGGGAGCATTTCGTTCGTTTCATTGTACATAGGGTTGCCGTGAGTCGGGACCAGCTCAGTGGCAGCTAACAGCAACAATTTTTATTAGAGACCATAAGCTTATGGTCACTTTCTGGTTTTTGCAGGTACATTGTTTCTAACTGATACTGGGTTAATTGTTGACTAAAACTCTCAAGGCTCTTAAAAATGTCCGCTGCCATTGTATCTCATCTCTCCTCTACCTGTACTGTAAGATGTTGCTGTTGCTGTGTGCTGCAGAGTCAATCCCAACTCAAAGCAACCTTACATGACAGGGTAGAACTGCCCCATAGGGTTTCCTGGGCTGTAATGTTTACAGCCACCACCACCCATCTGTGGGTTTGTCGGACTGTGGTGGCTTGCATATTGCTGTGACACTCGAAGCTATGCCTCCGGCATTTCAAATACCAGCAGGGTCATCCATGGCGGACAGGTTTCAGAGGAGCTTCCAGACTAGGAAAGAAGGATCTGGAGATCTAGTCTGAAAACAAACTAGCCAGTGAAAACCTTATGAATAGCAATGGAACGCTGTCTGATGTATTGCCAGAAGATGAGCCCTTCAGGTTGGAAGGCACTCAAAATACAACTGAGGAAGAGCTGGCCCCTCAAAGTGCAGTAAAGCTTTTAGGATCTTCATTTGCTAAGGTGGCGTGACTCAAAATGAGAAGAAACAGCTGCAAACATCCATTAATAATCGGAACGTGGAACGTATGAAGTATGAACCTAGGCAAACCGGAAGTCATCAAAAATGAAATAGAACACATAAAGATTCATATCCTAGGCATGGTTTCCACCGTATAATAGCCACATTATCACACCAACATGTGTCCTGCGGAAATGATAGGCAAGCCCTTTGCATGTTCATCTAAGTCTCTAAACGAAATAATCAAGTCACACACAGGGCTGTGAACTATTTCTCTGGCAGAAGGCCAGGACACTCGGGACCCCTCCCCAGGTTTGACATCAATCCATTTATGACTATTCTTTGGATATGACTTTTTGAACAGTTAATAACCCACTAAAGTGTTCTAGCAACCACCCTACTTTTCTCTCTCTTAACCACAATTATATCATTAGAGACATAGCCAATTGCTTTTTGAAGTCCAGATGCCTGGATGGAAATGTGTGTTACATTGTCTTTATCTGCCAGCCCCCCACTGAGGAATGGAAATGGGCTGTACTAACAGGACTTGTTCTACTAAACCCATGCTGGGTCCTATAATCACTTCTTTGTTATTTGAATGCCTATTATAACATCACTTCAGCAACACATTCTAGAATCTTGTCTGAGATCCATATCAAGCTCAATCATCCGTAGTTTACAGAATCCATTTTCTAACCATTTTAGAAAATTGGAAAGATATTTACTTGTTTCCAGCCTTCTAATGGCTCTTGACTTCTTCCCAAACAGCATGCCCATCCTGTCCCTGGTCTCCAACTAGTCCCCAACATAGCTGGGAGATATTTTGATATTGTTCTGTTTGTGTTTCTTTACCAGCCTTAGGTCATTATGATACACAGTTCTGAGTCACTCTCTTACACACTTCGATTCATGTCCTTCTTCCCATCCTGTCCTTTAAAACCTCAGCTTCTAGAGCTGTGGTTGGCAGCTATTGGTGAATATTGGAATCACCTAGGGAAACTTTAACAAATACCTATTCAGTTGGCTGCCCACCCTAGGCAAATTGAATCAAAATTTCAACAGGTGACAGAAGAGTTCGGTTTTTTGTTTTGTGTTGGGATTCCAACGGACAGCAATAGTTGGAACTGTAACAGAGTGACACTGTCATTTTTTGTTTGTTTCTTTCTGCTTTGGTTTGTTCGTTTTGGTTATTTGTTTTAGATTTTCTTTCTCTTTATCGTTGGCCCCACCTGTATTTGCATTGTGAGATTCAAATGTTTGAGACAAGTCTGCAACAGCCTCAGTGCAGTGAACCTTCCCTCCAGAGGCTCGTGCCTGGAAAGCACGCTTTTCTTTATCTGTGACTTCTTTTCTCTGAATCGTGCTATCTCTGGGTCTGCTGGCTCAAACTAAGGCAACTCAGTGACCTTTTTCCTTTGGTTCCTGTCTCATCTTCCTTGCTAAACGTTACTTTTTCCTAGTGTGTCAGAATTAAATCTGAGCAATCGATCCTTCATTTGCTTGCTTGATCTTCTTAAAACCTTAGCAAGGCGAGTAATACGCTGCTCTACTTTTGCCAAATGAGGCTTCTAGGAGATGTTTAGAGAGGTGAAATCCCCCATGGTTAAAATTACACCTATATGTCATTTTTTTAAAAAGTGTCTTAGGGACTGTCTTAGTATCCTGGGCCTTCCATAACAAATGGTCACAGACTTGTGGTTTAAAAAAACAGAAATTTATTCTCTCACAGTTCTGGAAGCTAGCAGTCTGCAATCCAGATGTCAGCAGGGCCATGTTCCTACAAAGGCTTTGGGGGAGAACCTGTTTCATGCCTCTCTCCTGGCTTCCAGTGGTTGCTGACATTGCTTACGTCACTCTGATCTCTGCTTCCGTCCTCACGTGGCTTTCTCCCTCTGTGTCTCTGTGATCCCATGCCTTCACATGGCCTTCTTATGGGGACACTGCTCATTGGGTTGAGGCCCCACCCTAATCCAGTATAACCTTGTTTTAACTTGATCACATCTGCAAAGGCCCTATTGCCAAACAAGGTCACATTCACAGGTACCAGGTATTAGCAAGTATCTTTTTAGGGGACACAATTCAACCCACAACAGGAACCAGCCACCCTATTTATTCATCTGGCCCGGTGGCCCAGTCTGTATACTAGATTCACACACCCATTCGATTCTCAGAACTACTTTGGGAGTTGTAAAAATACAAATTTTAGGACCCAACCCAGAATTTCTGATTCAGTGGGAGCTCGAGAAACTGCATTTTACGGGACACCTAAGCAAGTTTGGGAGTCCTTGGGTGGTGCAAATGAGTTTGTCTGTTAACCAAAAGGATGGAGGTTCAAGTCCACCTAGAGATGCCTCAGAGGAAAGACCTGGAAATCTACTTCCAAAAAATCAGCTATTGAAAACCCTGGGAACACAGTTCTACTCTGACACATATGGGGTGGCCCATGCTAAGTCAGGGTTGACTTGATGGCAACTAGTTAAGCAATTTTGACGATCAGCTAGATCTGAGAAACACTGCCCTACATCACAACAACGTCACTTCAATGCCTGTCTCCTTTCACACTCACCCGTTTTGCCTTCGGCATGCATCCATCCCCGGGTTCATGACTGCCACAAAGATGCCTGTCTTCTTGATACAGCATCTGTTCAATCTCTTCTCCTAATAGAGCATATGCTTCCATCAACATATTTCAATTTTGTGTCTCCCCTTTCCCAAGCTTGGTGAAATAAGGTCAGATTCATTACCCTATCTTGTAAGAAATCCTCTCAAATTGTCTCCAATTCATTTTGTTACTCATGCTTTGCTGACTGGCATAAAATAAGACGTCTAAGAATTATAACAATTTTTTTTCTGTCCCCCTGCTCAATTACTTTCAGGTAAAAAATTGCCAGACACTTTACTCATGCTTATCTATTTTTTTATATGTCATGTCTTCAGATTTTCACAGTAATTGGTTTTATGGATTTATCTGAGCATTTTTATTTCTCCTCATCTATACTTAATGTTTAAGACATTCTGTCCCCCTTTCTATTCTCTTTCCTTTTAAAAAACTCTTTTCCTGAGAAAATGCTCAAAATACCCCAAAGTAGACAGATCAATACAATGAAGCTCCATGAATACATCACCTGACTTCAACAGTGTGTCAGCTGGTTCATCTGGGAAGCAGATGTTAAGACGGAGTTAGGAGAGCAAAGGCTTTACTGGGGAGTGATGGCTGTGGAAGGACATGGGAGGAAGCCACGGTGGGCAGGGAGAGCTGTCAGACTGGGAGGCAGACCTGACAACATTTCCGCCAGCCCAACAGGGAGGTCCAAGACAAAGGTGGTCTTTACACGAGTCCTGTGTGGATGGACGATCCCTGGAGGGTGCAGATGGTTTACATTTGACTACTAACCAAATGGTTGGTGGTTCAAATCCAACCAGTGACACTGCAGAAGAGAGGCCTAGTGATCTACTTGTATAAGATCACAGCCATTGAAAACCCTGTGGAGCAGTTCTACTGTGTAATGCTTGGGGTCACCACGAGTTGGAGTCAACTCAACAGGTTTTCTTTGTGTGTGTGCTGATGGAAATGGCTGGGTTCTTGGACCACAGTCTTGCTCAGTCATTGGCTGGGGTCACCCCAGAAGCGTGTGACCTCAGCTCAAAAAGAGTTAACAGCTGGAGGCTGCCCCCTAACTATACTCCTGAAGGCTGGGCAGAGCCCCCTGGTAAGGCCAGGATTGCTGCTCTTCTCCATTCACAATTACGACTGAACAAGGGAAAGACCAAGAGGTGGCCAGTGGATCGCCTGGGTTCCACATTTCCCTTCCTACCCCACTGTGGCATGGAGCTCTATCTCCTGCTGCTAATCAGACTCAATTGTCCCTCCCAGCATGCCAACTCCTCTTCTTATCTCTGGTCCCTGGACACAGGACTTCAAAGTGCCCAGTTATAGCTTGTGGTTCGGTGGGACCCTTCAAGGTCAGCACTTTTAATTCTGCGAAGCCCAGAATTCCATAGACAAGAATCACAAAGACTCCCAGGGGGTCATGGGAATGATGGTAAGTGGGCCACTCCTGGTTCAATTCCTTGGTTCCCAGATCCCTGTATTTTCCCTATCGGGGATACAGTGCCTTATAGAGGTGTTTGATTCACTGCATATACCACATCCTGGAGGATGGTACCCCATTTTTCCAGAGGATAATTTCAGCTGCTTCTTCAGGAGGTCATTCTAAACAGTTTCTGCAGAGGCCAGACTGGTGAACTAAGCATAGCTATATTAGGGGCCAGTGCCCCTGCATATTTGGATCTCAAAACCAGTAAACCAGTTGCCATCAAGTCAGCTCTGACTCATGGCCACCCCAAGTGTGTCGAGTAGAACTGTGACCCATAGAGTTTTCATTGATTATTTTTTTTCCGAAGTAGTTTGCCCGGCATTTCTTTCACCAATTTTTTTTTTTTATGGTTGTGCTTTAAGTGAAAGTTTACAATTCAAGTTAGTCTCTTATACAAAAATTTATACATACATTGTTATGTAACCCTAATTGCTCTCCCTATACTGTGACAGCACGCTCCACCTTTCCACCCTGGATTTCCTTTGTCCATTCAACCATCTCCTGACCCTCTCTGCCTTCTCATCTCACCTCAGGACAGGAGCTGCCCATTTGTCTCATGTATCTACTTGAGTTAAAAGCACACTCCTCACAAGTATCATTTTATGTCCCATTGTCCAGTCTAATCTTTGTCTGAAGAGTTGGCCTCAGGAATGGTTTTAGTTTTGGGCTAACAGAGAGTCTAGGGGTCAGGTCTTCCAGGGTCCCTCCAGTCTCAATCAAACCATTAAGTCGGGTCATTTTACTAGAATTTGAGTTCCGAACCCCACTGCCAGGCCTTTCTTTCAAGGTGCCAACACTTTAACCATCGGCACCACCCAGGAACTCCTTAGGTTTCAAAGGGGCCACTAACTGCTGCCATCTTTCTCCAATGTGATTATTGTTATTACTACTAATTTTTTAAATTTGGTTTTGTTATCTTGACCAGGGGTGGGTAGAGAGGGCAGTTTCAGAGGCTTTCAGGTTTTCCCCACTATGCTAGATCTTACTCCAGGCCAAGGACCTAAACCACCCCCCAACCCAAAAAAAAAAAAAAAAAAAAAAAAAACCAAACTCCTTGCCATTGAGTCGATTCAGACTCATTGTGACCCTATAGGATGGAGTAGAGAATGCCCCACAGGGTTACCAAGAAGCAGCTGGTGAATTCGAACTGCCGACTTTTTGGCTAGCAGCTGAGCTCTTAACCACTGCCCACCAGGCTCCCACGGATCTAAAGTGGGGCTTATTCCTGTTACTGAATGTGCCAGTCCCAATTGTACATTCGGAGGCAGGGGAAATGCCTACTGGGTGGGTCTTTGGACCCAAAGGATTCACTGTAAATTGGGCTTTGGTTAAGACTACTTCTATTACCTGACTCCTTATGCCCTCACTCTACCTGAGGACCAGGTCTCTGAACATAAATGTCAACTCCGACTCTGTGTCTAATTGTCCTCACGACGTCTAGGTATTCTCCTTTCCCTAGCGTAAATGGCCTTAGGTTCCTTTGGGGAAGGACCAGGGGGTGCATTACAGTATATACTTGTCACAGTGCTGCAGGGCTCCTTCTTCTGGGGACCCAGATACCTCTTTAGTCAACAAATCCTGGGTCTGAAAACTGGCTTAAGGTCTGGTAACTGGGAAAGGGATCATGACTTTCTTATTGGGCTCATATCCCTCAGCTTCATGGTGCTCATCCATTCTTCCTTTATTTTGATCACATACATGAAGCAGTAGCCTTGCCAGCTGCCCATCCATTTGGTCCCTACAGTTGCCATGGTCCATTAACCATCTCCATAACTTCTCTGACTCCTTGGTTGTCCCTCCCAGACTGCTGGTTGTCTGGAGAACTGGAAGGCCCCTGCCTCCCACCACTTGGCCTCTATCTCCATCATCTCTATTGCTATCAGTGAGCCAAGTTCCACACCAGCCTCTTCATACCATCAGCCCTGGCCTGCTGAGGAGCACCACTGCTGAACGGCTCTGTGATGATCTGTCCCTCACCACCCCGTTTCTGGTGGCCTTCCGGAATGGTGTCTCCTTCATTCCTTCCTGGGGAACCTAAAGCTCTGGTGAGACTTCTGGACTCACAGAAATACATCCACTCCAGCACGCCCACTTCTCCAAGCCTTTTAATTCCTTCCTTGGCCATACGTCATGGCAATTCAGGCATTTCAGCTTTGCTCAACACGGGACATAGCCTTCTCCAGGCTTCTGGGAACTAGGAACAAGTTTGTTCCACCCCTGTAATCTTTTCCATGGTGTTGTCTACCATATTCTGAGAGTGTGCCCTTCAGTCGATATACTCTCCCATATACAGTCTTGTGTTCTAGCCCCTTTATTGAGCACTTTTAGACTCCAGCTCCACAGGACTGGTACATGTTGGCAAACTCTTGCAGATTCTTTTGGTGTATAGTCGCTTTTCTTTATCAGGCCCAGTATGTCCCCAGCTGGGTTATGCTGAGACATAACCCTGGTTATTGGCCTGGCAGCCAAGAGAGAAGGTGGGGGAAGATCCTGGGGGGACTGAGAGATTAAAGGGGTGCTGTTGCCCCAAAGGGGAGGCCTCTGTAGTGTCTTCCTATAAGTGAGATGTGCAAGATCTTAATATGGAGGGGGCCACTTCTGCAAGCTTTGTGTTTAGAAGTATCTAAGGAGCCAAGATGTTAAGGGGTGTCTTAGTTACCTAGTGCTGCTATAACAGAAATACCACAAGTGGGTGGTTTTAACAAGCAGAAATTTATTTTCTCATAGTTCTGCAGGCTGGGAGTCTGAGTTCAGGGCATCAGCTGTAGGGGAAGGCTTTCTCTGTCCAATCTGAGGGAAAAATCCTTGTCTCAGCTTCTTGGCATTCCTTGGAAGCCTCCACATGGTATCTATCTTCCCCCACTCCTGCTTGTTTGCTTCTGTGCCTAAGCTACTCCTTTTATATCTCAAAAGTGATTGATTCAAGGCACACCCTACAATGATATGATCTCATTAGCATAACAAAGAAAATCCTATTCCCAAATGGATTACATCCACATGTATAGAGGTTAGGATTCCAACACATATTTTGGGAGGCCACAATTCTATCTGTAATGGGGGCATCCACCCAGATATCCCCAGCCCACATGTCAAAGCCCTAGGTCTTCCCAACTAGGGTCTAGTCTTTGGCATATCAGATACTCCCAGGCTTACCATTCAATGCCTTTGAAGCTGGGGCTCTCTCTATTAACATCTGAATTTGGTCTTCAGCTTTGGTATTCTGTTCTCTCAGGGTGTCATGGGTTGAATTATGTCCCCCAAAAATGTGGGTATCAATTTGACTGGGCCATGATTCCCAGTATTGTGTGGTTGTCCTCCATTTTGTGATTGTAATTTTTTGTTAAAGAGGATTAGGGTGGGATTTTAACACCCTTACTAAGGTCACATCCCTGATCCAATGTAAAGGGAGTTCCCCTGGGGAGTGGCCTGCACCACCTTTTATCTTACAAGAGATAAAAAGAAAGGGAAGCGAGCAGAAAATTGGGGACCTTATACCACCAAGAAAGCAGGGTGTCCTTTGGGCCCAGGGTCCCTGCGCCTGAGAAGCTACTCGACCAGGGGAAGATTGACAAGAAGGACCTTCCTCCAGAGCTGACACAGACAGAAAGCCTTCCCCTGGAGCTGATGCCATGAATTTGGACTTGTAGCCTACTAGACTGTGAGTGAATAAATTTCTCTTTGTTTAAGCCATCCACTTGTGGTATTTGTGTTACATCAGCACTAGATGACTAAGACACAGGGCAAGAGAAGAAACCCTGGTGGCGTAGTGGTTAAGAACTACAGCTGCTTAACCAAAAGGTTGGCAGTTCAAATCCACCAAGTGCTCCTTGAAAACCTATGGGGCAGTTCTACTCTGTCCTGTAGGGTCACTATGAGTCATAATTGACTCAATGACAGGGTTTGGTTTTGGTTTAGGGCAAGAGATAAAGACCTCTTTGTAAGCTACCAAAGAGGCCCTCTAGCCTTCACACTTAGGTTTCAATCGTTTTTAACTGCCCTCAGCTCTTTATTATCCCTCTGTAGGGTGGCAATGCAAGTTATTAAGACCAGCCCATATTGAACTTGCATGCATTGTTTCCTCCTACACACACTTTTCCAATCTCTGAATTACTACACTGGCCAGGACATTCTTGTCTACTGCAGTATTCTCCCAAGTTACCACCGGTAAAAGTTTTAGCAGTTGGGTTACCACCTTGTATCAAAGACTGTCGGTGCCGCACATACTGCTTGAGATGGCATCCTCATTGCCAGTCAGCTGTCAGTGATCCAGCCACCAAATTCCTTTGTATCTCTCACTGGCTGCTTTCTTGGACCACTCCTGGACCACTGAGTCAGTGGTACCCCAGGAAGCTGATGGATTTACAAATGGAAAAACACCTGTGAAAGCAGAGAAAAGCAGGATTGAGCAGGAGGAGCCCTCAGACCACCCTGCAGAACTGACAGAGTCTCTCCCAGCTCATTTGAGAGGTCTGGAGCAAAGAGTGCCTGTTAGAGGAGTTCCGTGTTGGGTTTAAATAACTAAGCCCTAGAACCACAGTCTTGCTCAGTCATCGGCTTTGCCCACCTTGAAAAGAGTGTGGCTTGGCTCCAAAGCTGAGGTGGACCTGAAGCAGTTAACATCTGGAGGCTATCTACTAACCACTATTTGAAGCTGGGCCAAGAGCCTTTTTTAAAAATTTTTTTATTGTGCTTTAGGTGAAAGTTTGAAGTGCAAATAAGTTTCTCATTCAAAAATTTATACACAGATTGTTTTGTGACATTGGTTGCAATCCCCACAATGTGTCAGCGCTCTCCCCTTTCCACTCTGGTGGACGTATGTTCTTCACACGTGTTATTGTTTTATAGGCCTGTCTATTATTTGATTGAAAGGTGGACTTTGGGAGTGGCTTCAGTTCTGAGTTAGCAGGGTGTCCGGGGCCATAGTCTTGGGGTTTCTTCAGTCTCTGTCAGACCAGTAAGTCTGGTCTTTTTTTGTGAATTTGAATTTTGTCCTACATTTTTCTCGCACTCTGCCTGAGACCTTCTATTGTGATCCCTGTCAGAGAGGTCGGTGGTGGTAGCCGGGCACCATCTAGTTGTTCTGGGCTCAGGCTGGTGGAGGCTGTGGTTCATGTGGTCCATCAGTCCTTTGGACTAAAATTTTCCTTGTGTCTTTGGTTTTCTTCATTTTCCTTTGCTCCTGATGGGGTGGGACAAATAGATGTATCTTAGCTGGCCACTCGCAAGCTTTTAAGACCCCAGATGCTACTCACCAAAATAGGATGTAGAAAATTTTCTTTATGAACTATGTTATGGCAACTTATCTAAATGTCCCCCAGCCTTCAGCCTTAGTAACTCAGTCTCTCAAGGTATTTGGATGTGTCTAGGAAGCTTTTATGGCTTTGCCTTGGTCAAGTTGTGCTAATTTCCCCTATATTACGTGTTGTCTTTCCCTTCACCAAAGTTAACACTTGTGTACTATCTAGTTAGTGATTTCCTCTCCCCAACCCTCCTCTCCTTTGTAGCCATCAAAGATTGTTTCTTTCTGTGTGTCAACTTTTTCTTGAGTTTTTATAATAAGTAGTCTCATACAGTATTTGTCCTTTTCCAAAAGTCCTTTCTTGAGGCAGATCAGTTTATTTCTGTGTCTGCCCTAAAAAGGTTGACAACATCTTGCCAGTGTTCAATTATTAAAACACTCTTGATCAGGTCAGTAAGCCTCTAGACAAATTTTTTCTTTCCTGTCCTCATGAAATACATTCGATTCTCGGGCTAGATTCCATCATTCCAGCCTCTTAAACGACGGTCCAGCAGTCTAGATCCCACTCACAAGACTATCTGCAGGGCCACCTGTGCAGCCCCTGGACTTCCTGCTATTGACATGAAGGAGCAATAAGACACCAGCTGGGCTTCCAAAGCCTTCCATTCCTTGCTTCAAACTTCATAACCCTTAAAAATATATTCTTGGTCACTTCAAATGATGTTATTCATACCCTAAAAATAATAGAGATGGATGTGGTTTGCAAATTTCATAAATCTTGGGGGGCCATCTCTCACATTCCCCATACTTCATCCAAGAAATTCAGTGATGGCTGTTCTACAAGGACTTCCCTCCACCCCTTGACAGGGAGTCCAACCCCATGGCGTGTCTTTCTTCTTGAGCTATTAGGGAATTCCCTTGCATTCACCAAAGATGGGTAAGACTCCTCATCATTCCACTTTTGTCTCTGGAAGATTGGGTCTCACTTTCAATGGACAAATCTCATACCACATGCAAAGTTCTAAGGATGAATTTCTTCTCCTTGATGTTTTTCCTCTGTTGTCACATTTATCTAATCTCTTTCTCTTGACTCCAGGTCTGATTTTTTTTTCTCCACGTTTTGAATGCCCTGGTTGTCTTTTTGCATTATCCCTTGCCTTTTTGCCCAGATGATCCCTGATTTGTAGCATCCAAAGAGACAGTTCTCTTACCCCTTCACCTTGTTCTTGGTTATGAACAGTGGATTGCATTTTGGTGAATGCTTCTACGCCTGCTCCTCACTGTCTAGTTATCTGACATTTTGCATTGACAACAATAATAAAAAATCTACTATCCGACTATTTTGCACATTAATGAGGTGGCAGGCACATTGGGTACTGACAGCTGTGGATTGACCACTCCCTCAGGGAGGGTCTCAGGGTGGCCTCTGGGAAGCTGGGCTACTGTCTGACACCCTCCACTCTCTCCTGCCAGTGAGGGCACACAGGCCAGCTGCCAGGGGGATGGGGTAGGTGGACTCCTCTGTGGCCACAGCCTCTGGGTGGCCGTGCAGGCAGCACTGAGCCAGTGGGAGCCTGTTCTGGGTTCCCAGTTCCTACACGGCCTGAGGTCCTGCAGCTCAAAATTGCTGTAGGGTTGGAAGGGGCCCTGGCGGTGCAGTGGTTAAGAGGTCAGCAGTTCGAATCCACCAGCCGCTCCTTGGAAACATTACGGGGCAGGTCTGCTCTGTGCTGGTGGGTCACTATGAGTTGGAATCGGTTTGATGGTGATGGGTTTTTTTTTTTTTTTTTGGTTTAGGAAGGGAGGAAAGAAAGAGGCAGAGAGGGTGTTTGGAGGCGTGCATGCGAGTTTGATGATATCCCAGCGTGAACTGAGCTGAGCCTGAAGCCTCCGCCTCAATGGGGCCAGTACACTCGCAGGAAGCCCGAGCCTCCAAGACCCACCAGGCCCGGAGGACAGAGCGGGCTCCTGGACTGGGAGTGCAGGGCTTGCAAGGGTGGAGCCCTGGAGGCAGCTCCAAGAGGGAAGGCCTGACCCAGTTCAGGAGGAAGGTGAAGTGGTCGAGCCATGGCCCTCCGATCACATAGACCGGCCTTATGCAGCTCTGTCTCCTCCAAGCCTCCTTCTCTGCAGAGGAATACTCCATAACTGGACTCATCATAGTGATGAGCACATCAGTAAATCTTCCCATTGCCGTTGAGTCAATTCAGACTCATAGCGACCCTACAGGACAGAGTAGAACTGCCCCATAGGGTTTCCAAGGAGCAGCTGGTGGATTCGAACTGCTGACCTTTTGGTTAGCAG
>NW_004444039.1:4202109-4223287 GCF_000243295.1 Trichechus manatus latirostris | reverse complement strand
ATAGCGACCCTACAGGACAGAGTAGAACTGCCCCATAGGGTTTCCAAGGAGCAGCTGGTGGATTCGAACTGCTGACCTTTTGGTTAGCAGCAGAGTTCTTAACCAATGTGCCACCAGTAAATCCTAGCTGTTATTATTTCTATGATCATATTTTCTAAATAAAAGAAATTGGATAAATGGATGATCTGGAAACAGAAGAAAAAAGAATCCTCCGTTTTCTCATAGCACTGATTTTCACATAACGAACTGGTCTTGGTTCCCTAACCATGTCTGTAAGTGAGGGGTGGGTGTACTTGCAAACATCCCCCACCCAGGGTGGGCAACAGAGGCAGTTCCTGTTGGCTTCCATTCCCCTTGCTTAGGGTTGAGAGCTTAAAGGGGAAGAATATGGTTTCTTGAGACTCTTCTTTATAACGGCCTTGTTACAGATAAGGAGACCCCAGGTAGCACAAACAGTTAAGCACTTGACTACTAACTGAATGATTGGTGGTTTAAATCCAGCCAGAGGCACCTCAGAAGAAAGGCCTGGCAATCTACTTTCGACCCTATGGAGTGCAGTTCTACTCTGAAACACATGGGGTTGCCAGGAATCGGAATCAACCCAATGGCATCTGGCTCGGTTTTGTTATAGATAACAAGGCAAATTCAGCCCCTAACTTTTATAGACCTTGCTCTGAGGGATACTTTTTTTTGAGAGCGAGAGAAAGAGATTCAGTTTAAGAAATTTGCTGCCACTGTTGTGAGGACTGACAAGTCTGAAATCTGTTGGGCAGACCCACAGGCTGGAAACTCAGCAGAATTTCTGTGTTATAGTCTTGAGATAGACTCCTTTCTTCTTTGGGAAGCCTCAGTTTTTACTCTGAAAACTTTCAACTGATTGGATGATGCCCATCCTCATTCTGGAAGGAAAGCTGTTTTTAGTTGCCATTAAGTCAGCTCCGACTCATGGACACCCCACGTACAACAGAAGGAAGTGTTGCCAGTCCTGCTCCGTCTTCATGATTGTTGATGTGCTCATGTCCATTGTTGTGGTCACTATATATTTTGAGTGCCTTCCAATCTAGGCTGCTCATCTTCCAGCACTATATTGAACAGTCCTCTGTTGTCATCCACAGGGTTCTTACCGGCTGATTTTCAGAAGTACATCACCAGGCCCTTCTTCCTAGTCTTAGTCCAGAAACTCTGTTGAAACCTGTCCACCACAGGTGACCCTGCTGGTATTTTCTTTCTTTTTTTAATTGTGGTAAATATTTAGGTAAACAAAATGGTTGCTGTTTCAATACTCGTCACAGGTACACTTCAGTGACCTTAAATACGTTCCTCGAGTTCTTCAACCATCACCATTAACCATTCCCCAATTTTTACATCACCGTTAACAGAAGCTCTAAGGGCTGCTTTTCACAGCCACACCCGTGATTCATTATCTCTCACAATTCCCCTGGCCAGAGAGAATCAGTCAGTTATCTGCACCATGGAATTACCACCAATTAAAAATGTTTGCTTAACGTTTATTGAAGTGTCAATAATCACCACCACGCTGAGTATCTATCAAATTGCAAAACCCTGAGGAACCAGAGAAGAAAACTCCAAGCGTTCAAGTGATATGTTTACCTTCCCCACATCCTGGCCTCTACTGCAGGGTCACATCTAATCTTCATCTCCCAGGGTTTACGCCAGTGAGAACTATCTTCTAAATTGACTATCTCCACATGCAAAATGGGATCAACATTTTTGTCCAGGTCCAGCAACCAATTCTTACAAAAAAGTAAAACAGTCTAACTGTTTTTCTTTCCACTTAATTGTTGAACTGAATTGACTGTTTCGGTGGCAACAGATTCCAAGGTAATGAAAAATACCTTTGGCACCTAGTCGCCTGATGCGAGAAGCTCTTCTACGGTAATCCTGATAGAGTCTTTATTTTCCAGCCTGGTCAACTGGATGTTTGAATACTTCCAGTGATGGGGAGCACTCTAGTTCACTGAGTTTATTTACTAAGAAGTCATCTGGGCCAAGTTTCCGTGGAGTTGGTACGGGGACTGTAAAAATGGTGTGTGGCCGGAGAATGTCTGACCTCCTCTAACTTCACAAGGGGGAAGGAGAATCAAGACCAACAGCCCGAGGCTGATTCCTATGAGGCGGAGGTCAGACATGCCTCCTCTCTCCGCCATCTTTACAAGTTCTGACACCAGCTGTTCCTCCCAAGGCACTCTCTACGCCTCTGTTGGGTTCGATTTTTCACTGCAGTGGCCACACAGAACTCACAGACCATACTTAAGATTATGGGGCTTATTAGCAAAGTAACAGGTTACAATTCAGGCTCAGGAACACTCAGGATATAGTTCTTCCATCAGGACAGCCTCTTCCCAGCTGTGCTAGAAGGCAGATGCCTCTCCCTGATCCTAGGCCTCAGCCGAAAGGCACTCGGCTTTCTCTCTCTGTGGGTCGAGAAGCCCACCATAATGTCTCCTGCTTCTGGGTCTCTGCTGTCTCGCTGTCTTCAAGGTTACAGCTTGCTATCTGTCTCCTGGGTCCAGGAGCTTCTCGGTGCAGGGATCCTGGGTCCAAAGGATATGTTGGCTCTTGGCTGTTCTTCCTGGGTGACGGTGGGATTCTCTCTTTCCACCTCTGAGATGGCTCACCTAAAGCCCAGCAGGATGGCAAAACTGACCAATCCCCTTGGTGGGACACAATTACCCTATCACAAAGTCCTGCCCAATCACTTGATTGGGAGTTACAAGACCATGGCTAGAAAGGCCACACAAAAGCAATCCATTATACCGCAGGGACATTTGGTGGACACTCAACTTTGTTTTAACAGAAGGGGTCCCTTCAGCTTAGTGTCCAGAACAGAGCCCAGAAATTATAGTTTTGTAGTCACCTGGGACACTTCTTTAGAAAAGTGGTAATAATTATCCCACAGTTCTGCTCTGGAATATCCACCCTTGAGTCTCATCATCATTCCCCACCCCATCTCAACAATCTCTAGTGACTTTTCACTATTTCTCCCAGGCCATCTGGACTCCATATATACAAGTTTCCTAGAAACTCTCCCACCTCCCACCTGTGCCAAATATTTGACAAAACCTCTCTACACTGAGAATTTTCTGTGAGAAAGGGAGGTCCACGGAGCAACACTTATCTTCATGTTATAGAAGGAGATGAGAAAGCTCTATGGCACCATGTCCTCACCATCACCACCATCATGAGCAACCTCCAATAGGCTTATTTCATTAATTCATTCATCCACTATTCACTCTCTTTCTCAGAATTTAAGGCAACATATAAGATGCACACAATGCAATAAGAAAAGAAAGATTGAAAGTGGTTACCAGGGCAGACAGGAGGGAGAGAAAAAGGGGGACCCATTGCTTAGGGGCACACGGAGCTTGCTAAGGGTGATGGAAAAATTTGGGAATGGATAATGGTGATGGTTGACCAACATGATGAATGTAATTAATATCACCGAATTATACAAGTGAATAATGTTGACATGGCAAATGTTTTGTTACATTTATGTTTACGGTATTTTTTTTTTTTTTGAAGTGGTTGTTTAAAGAAAAAAGTTAACAGTGGATACTAAAAAAAAAAAAAAAAAATAGCGAAAAAGAGGAAGACCCTCAACGAGATGGATTGACACAGTGGCTGCATCAATGAGTTCAAACATACCAACAATTGTGAGGATGGCTTAGGACCAAGCAGTGCTTCGTTCTGCTGTGCACGGGGTCTCTACGAGTTGGAATTGACCGGACGGCACCTAACAACAACACCAACAAAATCTAAACAGGTAGAAGGCTAAGAAAAATGCATAAAACAATACCCTATACTTTTGCATATAAATAAATCATAAGCTCGTTTCTAAATTTTCTAGGAGATGGTCAGTTTCATAATTAGCAAGGCTTATATCAACTGATGACTATTTACAGCACACCATGTTTTTGTAGGCATCTTGTTACGCAGAGAATGGCATTTGATTTGCAAGACTGAATTGCAGAGACAAAGGTTCCTCCTTTTCAACTATTAGAATGGCAAAGATAGTGAAGGATGACAACCCCCGGGGGGAGGTGTAAAGAAATGGGCCCTCCCAGACTCAGTTGTTGGATCATAAGTGCTGGGGCCTTATTGTGGGGCAGCAGGCCTCTTGTCTCAAAAATGTACATAATTTTGGCGCAGGAATTCCACTTCTAAAAGTGAACTCCAAAGGGATAAGTAGACAAGTGGACAAAGATTTATATAAAATGATGCTATTGATGATTTATTTTTAGCAGTGAAAATTTAAAGCCATCTAAATACTCATCATGAAAACAGTGGTTGTCCAGTAGCAGAATTCTCCACCTTCCATGGGGGTGAGTTGGGTTCAATTCTTGGCCAATACACCTCATGCATAGCCAGCACCGACCTGTTAGTGGTGCTGTGCATGTTTCTATGAGGTTAAATAAGTTTAAGTGGACCTTCCACACTAAGACAGACTAGGAAGAAAGGCCTGGCCATCTGCTTCTGAAAATTAGCTAATGAAAACCCTACAGATCACAATGGTTCCACCCACAACTGATCATGGGGATGGTGCAAGACTGGGCAGCCTTTCCTTCCATTGCGCACCATCTATCTTGGCCAACTTGACAGCAGCTAACAACAATGACAAATGCTTCTCAGTTGGAGATGTGCTGAGTAGAAAACTATGCAGTAATTGAAACTGAGATGTAGCTGTATCTACACTGACCTGGTCAGACATCTATAACACACATTTTTTTAAAAAGTTAATAGATTTTGTATCATGCAAATGGATTTTTATAAAAAAGAAGAAAAATTATTTGAAAAAATGTCCCCAAGGATATACATCTAAAAGTTAGTACTGGCTCTTTCCTGATGGTGGGGTCATAGAAGAATTTTTCCTTTTTCTTTATACTTTTCTGTATTGTTGTGATGGTTAAGATTGTTCTTAATTATTTTACAATGAAACCGTATTACTTTTTTTGTCAGAAAACTAAAAGAAGCTTTGTTCATGGCTTTTAGGGGATGATCGAGTTTAGTCAGTCTATTCTCTTCTTTTCAATTCCAATCCACCAGGAGCTCCTTGGAAACCCTCTGCAGTAGTTCTGCTCTGTCCTATAGGGTCGCTATGAGTCAGAATTGACTCAATGGCAAAGAGTTGGTTTGGGTTCTTGTATTCTCTTATTTTATAGATAAGAAAATTATGCGACAGAGAAGAGATGATAAAATTGTTATAAAATTCTGTAAATCTTTGTAATTACCATTTTAATGTCTGTATGGTAAGTACTATGTTGTAAAGTGATACATTAAAGGGGAACTCTAGGTTGCGCTCATCAGCATCCACACAACCACGGGTTATAATCAACCTTTGCGTTTGTGCTTGATGCAGGAAGGGACTCTGAGGAAACGGATGGAGAGCAGTCTTTGTGTTTTGTATCTTGGTCTTAATCCAGTAACTGACAGTCACAGGAGTGAAGTCTTCCCCAAGCAATGACCACCCCCAACCTCTGAGCCCCCACAGCGGTCATAGCCTCTTCTACCCATTTGGAGGTTGGCCCTGGCCCCTGGGGTGATGCTGTACCTCTTCAACTATAATGTATGCTGAAAGGAGATGAGACCCTGCTTTTGTGTCACTGTATCCTCCTATGAAGCATTGGTGGTTCAGTGGTAGAATTCTCGCCTTCCATGCAGGAGACCTAGGTTCGATTCCCGGCCAGTACACCTCATGTGCAGCCACTACTCATCTGCCGGTAGAGGCTTAAGTGTTGCTATGATGCTGAACAGGTTTCAGCCAAGCTTCCAGACTAAGGACCAACTAGGAATAAAGGCTTGGCGGTGATCTACTTCTGAAAATCAGCCAATGAAAACCCAATCATAGAGATGACATAGGACAGGGCAGTGGTGTACATGGGTCACCATGAGTCAGGGGCTGAGTCACTGACAGCTGACAACAATAACAACATTAACATCCTCAGCTCCTACAACATACGAATGCCCATACAGGGCAGAATAGGAGATGGAACACTGGCCTGTAGAATAGATAACTTAGGAAGCAAAAACAGAAATCCTGTATACACTTGTGTACATAAAATGAAATTTAGCATGATGTCCCTGTGTATTTGCAGTTCAACTGGAGAAGGAAGCTGGTGTCTAGGAAATGGTGTGCCCACTGCACTCAGGCTCAGGGACTGATCTGACCCCGATTCTGATTTAAAAGTGTGTGTGCGTGTGTGTGTGTGTGTGTGTGTGTGTGTGTATGTGGGTGTGTTGGCAAGAGGAGACCATCTTCTACTTCCATAAACCTCAGCTGGTAAGTAAAAGTAGTCCCTTTTTACTTTTATAACACTGGTGAATCATATATTGGGGCAACATTTTCATTCCCCTCCCCTTTTAAAAAACCTATCTCCATAAAGCTTTTATGACTAAATCAACTGCTCTAGTTGGGTTAGTACAGACGGTGTGCTGGGCTCCACTGATAATTCACTTCCTGCTGCTGGAGTTGGCCTTCAGAAGCCTATGGCTAAAGAGAGTTCTTGAAGGTAATGGACAAAGCCATCTCCTGAGTAGCTGACTGTCTCTGAGCTTGGGAGCTAGGGTTGAGGGTGGAGGCTTGACAGGCTGGGTTGGGTTGGGACCCAAATATCAGATCTTGCCCTGGAGGACTGAGAGAGAGCCAGAGTGAATGCTGCTCATCAGTGCTCAGCAGAGTGCTGGGCCAGTCTAAGTGCAATACCCAGAGTATGGAAAAAAAATCTCTGAATTTGTCCAGACCCTGGCAGACCAAAGTCTATTTTTTCTCATCCCACTCTCTAGGATGGTATAAGGATTGGCAGGATGGGGACTCAGCTGGTTTGTACCTTCCTTTGCCCTCACTCTTCCCAGGTCTGTGGCTTTGGGAAAGCCTGCCATTGCTTCCACAAATACCCCCAAAGATGGTCTTCACCCAGTAGAGATGGAGATGCAATGAAGCTGGCAGCTGAATGGGATGGATGAGGCAGAAGGGGAGTGAAGGAACTTTCCTTCTTTCTCTTTCCAAGTGCCACATTATAAGAACTGGAGGAAAACCATATCCAAAAATATCTTCCATCCACACCTGGACAGTGAAGCCTGGCATTTCATTCTTTCACAGTCTCAGGCATTCCCAGGCTGGGGATTCTATGGAAAACAGACCTGATCCTGGCCCTCGTGGAGCATACACAGGCTAGTGAGAAGCAGACAATAATCAAAGGTTCACAGCATTACAGTGTTGTTAGTTTCCCTCCTGTCGGCTCCTACTATGGTGACCCCACCCATGAACAACAGAATGAAGTGTTACCCAGTCCTGCTCCATCTTCATGATCGTTGGTCTGCTCAAGTCCATTGTTGTAGCCACTGTGTATTCCGAGTAACTTCCAACCTATGGGGGCTCATCTTCCAGCACTATATAGAACAATCTTCTGTTGTGATCTGTAGAGTTTTCATTGCTAATTTTTGTAAGTAGATCACCAAATCTTTCCTCTAGTCTGTCTTAGTCTGGAAGCTCTGCTGAAACCTATACACCATGGGTGCCACTGCTGGTATTTGAAATATCAGTGACGTAGCTTCCAGCATCATCGCAACACGCAAGCCACCACAGTATGACAAACTGACAGACTCGTGGTGGCAGCAACAAATACATAGCTTAAAACTGTCATAAGTGCACGGTGGAGAGGTGCATGGCGCCATGTGTTATAAAAAAGAGGCACTGACCTTCCCTTCAAGGCCCTGGGGAGGATGGTGTCTTAGTCATTTAACGCTGCTATAAAGGAATACCACAAGCGGATGGCTTTCACAAATAGAAAATTATTCTCTCACAGTCTGGGAGGCTAGAAGTCCGAATTCAGGTGCCAGCTCCAGGGGAAAGCATTCTCTCTCTGTTGGCTCTGGGGGAAGGTCCTTGTTGTCAATCTTTTCCAGTTGAGGAGCTTCTTAGCGCAGGGACCCCTGGTCCAAAGGACATGCTGTTTTTCTGGCTCTTGTTTCTTGGTGGTATGAGGTCCCCATGTCTCTCTGCTCGCTACTGTCTTTTATATCTCAAAAGAGATTGACTTAAGACACAACCTAATCTTGTAATGGAGTCCTACCTTATTAATATAACTGCCAATAATCTCACCGCATTAACATCATAGAGGTAGGATTTACAACACATAGGAAGATCACCTCAGATGACAAAATGGTGGACAATCAGACAATACTGGGAATCATGGCCTAGCCAAGTTGACACACATCTCGGGGAGACACAATTCAATCCATGACAGATGGATCTTTAGTGCTTAGTGCCTTTAGTTTAAGAAACTGTAATTAAAATCGACAAGGCTGGTGGAGTGACACTCAGGGACAGGGGGTCAGCTCTGTGGTTTGCTGGGTGCCTACTCTCTACCAGGTGCTTTGCATATCTAGTCCACTGAGTTCTCAAAACACCCTGTGAGGGGTGGCCTATTATTCCTGATTTGCAGAATGAAAAACTGAGTTCAGAAATGTGAAGTCTCTTGCCCACGCTCACATGCCTGTGAGTAACAGAGCTAAGGATTAAACCCAGCCCAGTACTGTGGTTCTGTGCCATGGAGTCGACCCTATAGTAATCTTAATGGAAGCAGATCTCCAGGTCTTATCTCCCTCGGAGCCGCCGGTGGGTTTGAACCGCCGACCTTTCGGTTAGCAGCCACCAGGAATCCTTTAGCCACAGTACAGCAAGTGGGCCATTCATTTCTCCTTCATGAAAGGAGGCACGTGAGAAGCCATTTTTCCTTTAGAGCATTAGGAAGGATTCGGAAATCTGAGGTGGAAAAGGAGAACACTGTTCCCCAAGAAGCGTGGGGAAAGACGAAGGACTCAGAAGAGGCAATCTTGTCAGCTTAAAGTGAACCATGAACTTCCCAGAAGGTCCAAAAACCAGTTGCCATCAAGTCAATTCCAACCCATGGTGACCCCACGTCTGTCAGACTAGAACTCTGCTCCGTGGTTTTCTTTTTTTAATTGTATTTATTTTGTTGTTTTTGTTGAGAATATACACAGCAAAATATATACCAGTCCAACAATCTCTACGTGTACAATTCAGTGGCACCGATCACGTGCTTTGAGTTGTGCAGCCATTCTCACCCTCCTTTTCTGAGTTATTCCTCCCTCATTAACACAAACTCACTGCTCCCTAAATTTCCTATCTAATCTTTCCAGTCGCTGTCATCAGTTTGATCCCATATAGGTAGACCTTGAAAGAGCACAATGCTCAAGGCAGACATTCTTTACTAGTTAAGCTAAACTACTGTTTGGTTTTAAGAAGACTTTAGGGGATATTTTTGTTCAAGGTTCAAAGATTATCTCAGGATTCATCCAGCAGCCTCCACGGCTCCAGAAAGTCTGGAGTCCACTCCATAGGGTTTTCTTTTTTTTTTTTAATTTCATTGTGCTTTGGGCGAAAGTTTACAACTCAAGCTAATTTTCTCATTAAAAAATTTGCATACATATTGTTTTGTGACATTGGTTGCAATCCCCACAATGTGACAGTACACTCCCTTTTCCAGCCCGGGTTCCCTGTTCACCCAGTTCCTGTCCCTTCCTGCCTTCTCGCCCTGCCTTTGGGCAGGAGTTTCCCATTTGGTCTCAAATGTTTGATTGAACTAAGAAGCACTTTCCTCACATGTGTTATTGTGTGTTTTCTACGTCTGTCTAGTCTTCATCTGAAAAGGGAGCTACAGAGTGTTTCAGTTCTGGGTTGGCAGAGTGTCTGGGGGCCATAGTCTCAGGGGTTCCTCCAGTCCCTGTCAGACCAGTAAGTCTGGTCTTTTTTACTGTCCATAGGGTTTTCAGGAAACCGTGGTGGCATAGTGGTTTAAGAGCTATAGCTGCTAACCAAAAGTCGGAGTTCAAATCCACCAGGCGCCCCTTGGAAACTCTGTGGGGCAGCTCTACTCTGCCTTATAGGGTCGCTGTGAGTTGGAATCAACTCAATGGCAATGGGTTTGTTTTGTGTCTGTTTCTTTGTTTATAGGGTTTTCAATGGCTGTGATCTTTCAGAAGCAGATCACCAGGTCTTTCTTCTGAGGTGTCTTTGGGTGGACTCGAACTGCCAACCTTTCAGTGAGCAGCCAAGGGCATTTCCCCACCATTTGTACCACCAGGGGCTCCCCCAGCAGGGTCAGCCCTGTCCCATCCCACAACCTCTCTGAGGTGAAATGAAAAAGCTGGAGGCTCTTGCCGTAGGCAGAGCACTGTTGTGACTATCACAGGAATGATAGGAAATATATTTACTAGTCTATGGGGCAAAATCACCACCTAAGCACAAGACAAAGGTCTCTGGGTGGCACAAATGGTTTTTGATCTACTACTAACTCAAAGGTTGATGGTTCAACCTCAACCAGAAGTGCCATGGAAGAAAGGCCTGGCAATCTGCTCCCTTTGTGATTACAGCCAAGAAAACCCTACGGAGCACAGTTTACTCTGTAACACATGGGGTTGCCATGGGCCGGGATCAACTTCACACCACTAGGGTGATCAGAAGGGATGGCAGCCCTAGAGTCTAGAGTCAAGTCGGCCCTGGGCAGCAACCTTTCAGTCTGAAGCAGGGAGAGGGCAAGGTCCGAGGGGTCCTGGGGAAGGACTGAACACAGCGAGCTGTGAAGGGAGGCATCGAGGCTGCACAGGGGGACAGAGATCATTGACCAAACACCACATGTGTATTTCAATATTTTAACAACTGGTACCCATGCATACCTGTGGAGTAACAGCCCTGCTCTCACTATTTTATTACAGCTTAAACCCGTTGCCGTCGAGTCGACTCTGACTCATAGCGACCCTATAAGGCAGAGTAGAACTGCTCCATTGGGTTTCCAAGGAGCGGCTGGTGGATCCGAACTGCTGACCTTTTGGTTAGCAGCCATAGGTCTTAACCACTGCGCAACCAGGGCTCAGATTATGGTTTAGCCAGAGGTAAAATAATAATAAAATTGAAATTAAAAAATATATAATAATGCCTCCTTGATGGAATCTAGAAGCTTGGTGGCAAACGGTTAAGTGATCTGCTCCAAACGGGAAGGTGGTCAGTTGGGACGCACCCAGTGGCTCCTTGGTCTCCAGACCTGGCGATCTGCTCCCGTAAAGATTACAGCCAACAAAACCCTATGGGGCAGTTTTACTCTGTCACATGGGGTCGCTATGAGTCGAAATCAACTACACGGTATCTAACAACAGCAACAGTAGATGTGAGAAGCCTTATCTTGTTTAATCTGTAAGAGTGGCTGGTGGATTCGAACTGAGCTTTTGGTTAGCAGGTGGATTCAAACTCCCAACTTTCTGGTTAGCAGGTGGATTCGAACTGCTAATCGTTTGGTTAGCAGCCCAGCTCTTAAGCACCGTGCCACCTGGACTCCAATTAGAAATATGGGCAACCTTAAAAATGGGGAGACTTCACAAAATAATTCAAATGTCTATTTTCCTCTAAAAACAGAACAAACAAAAACCCCAGAAGATTTGGCACACCTGGGTCAACAATTTCTGGGAGGCATTGCCTGGAGCTGAGTGGAATGCCCCCTGTATCCAGGGTGGACTTCCCAGGTGAGTCAGACCCCTGCTTCCCCTTTGGTCTGCCCAGTCCTGAGGCCAAGTCTGGGTGGCCGCTCAGTTTGCACTGGTGTCTCATTGTAGAAAATGATTTCCCTGGACTCGTGTTTGTGTCAACAGTAGAAAGCAAAAGAGAGTGTGTGGGCGAGTACGGGAAAGCCCTGGGAGTGAGCATACTTCTTTAAAGAATAGAAAACTCTTCCAACTCAGTTCTAATGATAATTTTAAAAAGTGTGTCTGTGCCGAACAACAGATTCAGCCTACTTTACTCCCTTTGTTTCCTGCTTTGCTTCTGGGGAGCCTTTGGGTTGATCATCCAGCATGGAGATTAAGTTCCAGCCAATTCTTCTGATTTTCCTCTGGGACCTAGGGTGGATGTAGCTGGAGATTAAGAATCTGCATTTTACATGGTGATTCTTATGTAGGTGGTCCAGGTGTCACACCTGGAGGAGGGTCACCACACTTTCTCTGCAAAGGACCAAACAGTAAATGTTTTAGGCTTTGTGAGCCATACGGTCTCTGTCACAACCACTTAACTCCACCACTGTAATGTAAAAGCTGTCATAAACCATACGTAAATGAATGAGCCCGGTGTGCTCCAATAAAACTTTATTTATAAAAACTGGCAAATTTTGCCCCCCGGGTTGTTGTTTGCCAATCTGTCTAGAGGATAAAATGAGATAACATATGACTGTGCCTGGCACATGGTTGTGTCTTAGCCTGAGTCCCCCTAAGAGCAGGGCCTGAGACAAAGACTGATAGGTCACGTGTCATGGATTGAATTATGTCCCCCCAAAAATGTGTGTATCAATATGGCTGGGCCATGATTCCCAGTATTATGTGGGTGTCCTCCATTTTGTGACTATAATTTTATGTTAAAGAGGATTAGGGTGGGATTATAACACCCTTACTAAGATCACATCCCTGATCCAATGTAAAGCGAGTATCCCTGGGGTGTGGCCTGCACCAACCTTTTACCTCTCAAGAGAAAAAAAGGAAAGGGAAGCAAGCAGAGAGTGGGGACCTCATACTACCAAGAAAGCAGCACCAGAAGCAGAGTGCATCCTTTGGATCCAGGGTCCCCGTGCGGAGAAGCGCCTACTCCGGGGAAACATCAATGAGAAGGCCGACAGAGAGAGAAAGCCTTCCCCTGGAGATGATGCCCTGAATTTAGACTCTTAGCGTACTTTACCGTGAGGAAATAAACTTCTCTTTGTTAAAGCCATTCACTTGTGGTATTTCTGTTACAGCAGCACTAGATGACTAAGATATCGCGTGAGTGGATTTTTTCAGAAACGGATCTCAGGAATCGGCAGTAGACAGGGCACTAAACAAGGAAGGAGGGGGTGCAGTACAAAGACCCATCACTGGGTTAGCCCCCACTAAGGCCACTGGGTGCCCACTTCTAGGACTTGCTGAGAAGCCTTGGGGAACATGTCTCAGAGCTGCTCCCTCAAGGGGTTGAGGGGGAGCATTGATGAGATGGTGCCCATCCCCCATTGGCCAAGGTTTGCCCCACGGATTGGTAACCCTCCAAGTGTGCATGGGTGAGTGCCCGGTGGATTCTGCAGATTAAATTCTAGAGTCAGGGAAGCCCAGAAGTGGAAGTGAGAGACATGAGGTATGGGTCTAAGACGAGGTCCTAGGAGGCTGTGCCTGCAGGAAGCCTGCCCAGAACAAACAGTTGACTGAGGCAGCAGCTGGAGTTAAGAGGTGAAACAGTGGACACGCAGGGTCTGATCAGTGACCATTCACCTATCCTCAGGTCTACCCGTAGCTTAGATCATTATTCTTAGGAGGGGATCTTTCTAGTTTCCTAGGGCTTCTGTAACAAGACCACAAATTGGGCTGCTTGCAAGAACAGAAATGTATTATCCCTCAGTTCTGGAGACTAGAGATCCCAATTCAGGGTGTATGCAGGGCCGTGTTATTTCTGAAGGTTCTAGGGGAAGATCCTTCTTGTCTCTCACAGATTCTGGTAGCTCCAAGTGCCCCTTGGCTTGTGGTAGCATCATTCCCATCTCTGCCTCGTCCTTCACACAACCGTCTTCCCTCTGTGTCTTCACCTCTTTTGTAAGGAAGCCACTTAGATGGCATTAGGACCCATCCTACTCCAGCATGACCCCATGTTAACTTAACTGATAACATCTTCAAAGACTGTTTCCAGTCAAGGTCACCTTCACAGCTAACTGCAGTTAGGACTCCAACATATATTTTTGGGGACACAGTTCAATCCAAAACCGAGATCTAAGAGAACGTTAATGGTTTCCAGGGTTGTCATGCCTAGAAAGGGTGCAACGTGCAAAGCCTCATGAAAATCTCACTTAGAGTTGTCCATATTTACGAGTTGTGAGGCATTAGGAGATTAGAGTATGTAGATATTTCTTGTTTCGTGTTCATTTACATAAATACTTACTAAGCATTAATCCTCACAACTGTTATTATTCCCATTTTAGAGATAAAACTTGAGCGCAGAAAAGTGAAATAACCTGCACAGTTTAACAAATATTTCTTGAGTCCTTATGTGCTAGTTCATTCGGTTACTAACTGGCAGAGGGAGATTTTAAATCCAGGCCTTCTGATTCCACCTTCCTTGATCTTCCTACCGTAGATTTGGAAAAGAACGGAGAGAACGTTCACTTCAGCCTTTCACGCAGTAAAATAATTTCTCTTGGTGCACCCCTGGTGTTGAGGGGGTGATATCTTACCCAGCCAGCTCGCTTTTCTTTTAAAATGTATTTAGTGTTCGTTTACATCTTTCCTCAGCCATTACTCAGAACCAACCTAGACATAGGAGAGGATACTGAGGTAATTGGTGCATGGTCCACAGGGAAGGACATCCACTCCCACCATTTATAAGGCACATGTGGGATCCTTAGAGGGAGGCCAGCGCATGAAGGAGGAGCCTGGGAAGCTGACCAGAAGGGAAAGGAAGGTGAAGATAATGCGTGGAGCCGTAGGATGGCCTCAGAAGGTCAGCTGTCCTGGGATAGATGTCTTCTCTCTTAAGGGCAGAGTCTCTGGGTGGTGCGAACGGTTAATCACCTCGGCAGCTAACCAAAAGGTTGGAGGTTCAAATCCACCCACAGCCATCTTGGAAGAAAGGCCTGGCGATCTACTTCCCCCAAACCAGCCATTGTGTGGAGCACAGTTCCACTCCGCTACACATAGAGTTACCATGAGTCCGAATGAACTCAATGGCAACTGGTCTCTTAAGGGCAGGTGACCCTTTAGAAAGTCACACACCCCTCCCTGATCCCGGGCTTGGAAAAGTCTCTGAGAAGAGAATCTATTGGAGTCACTCCCCAGACCCCTCTGAGCCACAGGTAAAATGAGACGGGGCAGTAAGAGGGCAGTGAGAGGGAGCGGTATCTGTGTGTAAATTAATGCGGACCTCTGTTGGGATAACTTGTGCTCCCCGGCGTTCGCACTCTGCAGTCCCCGGGGGGGTTGTCTGGCTACACGTGATTTTACATATCTGACAGCTAAATCAGAGATCCAAATGTCAAATCCGGAGCCCAGGAACATTATGTGGATTTGTGACACTCCCAAGGGGACTTTGGATCCATAAAGCTATAAATGGATTACAATGCGGCATAAATACAGCATCTTCATCTGTGACATACAATCTTGCTCTATTACTTCTCACATTGTTCTGTGAAGGTAATCTATACCCACTCTCTCAGATCGGCTCTCAGCAATTCAAACGAAAAAAAAAAGAAGAAGAAATGAGCTTAAAAAAAAAAAAAAAACCCAAAAGGCTCTCAGTGGGTCAGGAATAAGCTAAGAACAAAGCTGGTAATCCCATTGAGATTAATTTGCACACAGTGTCAGGAAGCAGAAATCTCAGACCAGGGTGTCAGCCCAGTCACCCACTAGCTGTGTGGCTTTGAGAAAATCACTTGATCTCTCTTGGCCCCAATTTCCTCCTTTGCTCAGTGGGCTCCACAGTTATGAGCATGCACTCTCAGGGGTGGGCAAGATGATTCACTGTATGGTCCAGGAAGAGGACATCAGAACTTCTCTTTATCATTTTGGAATGTCTGATTTAGTATGTTTTTACAATGCACATTCTATATGAGTATTGGTACGGGTTCTATTGCTTATAAATAAATCAGTATACATATGCTAGAAGGATGTGCTCAAAAGTCTTTATTGCTAGGAGTGCCTGCACAAAAAGTTTCGAGGCCACTGGTTTAACCCATCCCAGTCATTCTGTACATCATGAGGAGGTCTCTTTCGAACTAATCATCCATTTAAAAAAAAGTTGCCATTGAGTCAACTTCAACTTCTGGTGACCCCATGTGTGTCAGAGTAGAACTGTGCTCCATAGGGTGTTCAGTGGCTGATTTTTCAGAAGCAGATCACCAGGCCTTTCTTCTGAGGTGCCACTGGGTGGACTTGAACCTCTAACCTAGCTAGCTGAGTGTGAATCGCTTGCACCACCCAGGGACTCCTAGATTCTATGAATTTGGACAGAATTCTCAGCTGTTTTCTTTGGATCCCACCACCAGTGCTGAGTGCCTCAGCTGTCCAAGGACAAGGTTGTGCCCAGTTGTGTTGGCCACAGATGCGTGGGCTCAGAAACCACAAGATGAAATTAATGGACCACTTAAGAGTTGTACTTCCGTCCATCAAGTGCAGTGCTGCTCTGTGCTTACAAATAATTATAATCCCTTGGAGCCCTGGTGGCGCAGTGGTTAAGAACTGGGCTGCTAACCAAAAGATCAGTAGTTCGAATCCACCAGCTGCTCCTTGGAAACCCTATGACGCAGTTCTACTCTGTCCTATAGGGTCACTATGAGTCAGAATCGACTCGATGGCCAGGGGTTTTGGTATATTTTCCTTACACCAACTAAAAACCGAAAAACCCAACCTGCTGCTGTCGAATCGATTCCAACTCATAGCGCCTTACACTACAGAGTTCACAAATCCATTTCAAAAATAACTTTATGTGTATACCATTGAGCGAGTGAAGACAGGAGTTATTTTCCTCTTTAAAATATAAGGAAAGAGAGTTGGAAAGGCCCGATGACTCCCCCACAGCCACCCCGTGAGTATGTGGCAGGGCTACCACAAAACCCCGTTCTCCTGATAAGGCCTTCAGGGCTCTTTGCTCTTGTAACAAAGCGCAAATGTGTTCCCTGGATCCCAGAGCGAATTAGGTGACAGTGTGTGCGGGGGACAGTGTAAATGCAACCCAGCTACTTAAAACACGACACAGCTTTCGGGGCCCACTGTTGGTGGATCAATAGATTCATTCTTGTGCACACAAGACGTCCCATTATTCAGGGAGGCCTGGCAGGGAGACAAAGGCAGATGCGTGGCTTCTCATGCCACCAGCTGTCACGGCTTGCTCGGCTGCCGTTCCTGTCAAGTGCTGTCCTGACAGTCTTTCTCTGCAGTTGCAGGAGGCAGCTTGATATGCACGAGAACAAGAAGCCTTGTTTACAGAGCTGCGAGGGAACAAAAAGCACATATGAACTTAAAAGAATGCCATTTTCAGAAGGCCTTTGGTCCTGCCAGGTGTGTTCAGCACAAGAGGACATCAGGGACGGCCACACCCCTGAACTGGCCTCACTGTATCTTGCCTGTAATGGAATCTGACACTCCTGGAAAGAAGCCATTCCCACTTGCCATTGCTCTTCTTCGTTCAGTTATATTGGTGTTGGGTGGCCGAGATAACCACTTACAGAAACATTGTATCCTCTTTACCCTAAAGTGACTTCACAGTGGCTAAGACATGCAATGCTGTTTTGCTAACCACAGTGGTGCTTACAGGTTATAATATACATTAAATGTTTACATGTCAGTTTCTTCCTCGAGCTTGCAAGTCCCTTAAGGGCAAAGATCCTGCCTTGCTTATTTCTATATCCTCAGTACTTCCCCAAGGAGCCCTGGTGGAGCAATGGTTAAGACCTTGGCTGCTAACCGAAAAGTCAGCAGTTCAAACCCACAAGCAGCTCCGCAGGATAAAAGACCTGGCGATCTGCTCCCTTAAGGATTACAGCCTAGGAAACCCTATGGGGCAGTTCTGCTCTGTCCCATGGGGTCACTATGAGTTGGAATTGACTTGACGGCGCACATCACACACACAGCACTGCTACAGTCTAACCCAAAGAAGCTACTGGGCACTTGTCTACTGAGTGAATGAACGGTAACCAGCTTGCTGGCTGTTCCTCTGGGAATCCTCTCTTTTCGCCCTGCTTAACCTTAAAGTAGGACTCGGACCTCCTAAAATTCACCATCAAGGATTACTTTAATGAATACTTGCTACAATGCATTCGTAAGGAGTCCCTGGGAGACACAAATGCTTAAGGACTCAACTACTAGCCCAAAGGTCCAAACCCACCCAGAGGTGCCTCTGAAGAAAGGCCTGGCCATCGGCTTCTGAAAGGTCACAGCCTTGAAAACTCTATGGAGCACAGTTCTACTCTGCACACATGGGGGCCACCATGGGTTGGAATCAACTCAGTGGCATTGGGTTTTTGGTTTTGATTTATGATATGTATCACCAACAAAGGATTAGTATCAGACAATGTAAATAATGCCTACAAATCAATAGGAAAAAAAAATTTAATTGAAAATTGGATGGACCAAGGATTGAACAGGCAATTTCCCAAAGGAGGAAACCCAAGTGGTCCATGAAAATAATCCTCATAGTCCATGAAATCCTCACTAGTCTTCATGGAAAAGCAAGTTCAGAACAATGAGATACTATTTGACTCTCATCAGATTAGCACGAATTCACAAAATCTGATTAGCCCATTTGTTGGCAATGCTGCAGAGTGCTGTAATTTCTCTCACATTATTGGTACAAGCGCAAATTGGTGCAACCACTTGGAAGAGCAATTTGGCTACGTCAGGTAAAGTTGAAATTACGCAAACTCAGCAGCATTTTCCCTCCTAAGATATATCCTAGCAGTCTTTCTTAACCATTTATGAAGAGAATGAAGTGCTATTGTCTCAAGGCATTGTGTGAAATGAATTAACTTATCTATGCTTCTAGAATGATATTAGTCACAAACCACCCATGGCAAATTTAGACAACAGTCACTCTAATCATCTCCTATGTTCTGTGGTTCAGAGCAGGCAACCTGATTGAGAAAGGCTTCACACTCACTGTCTTAGATTGGGTTCTGCAGAGAAGCAAAACCAGTAAAGTGTATAAATATATATGTAGAGAGAGATTATATCAAGGAAACAGCTCACACGATTGTAGAGGTTAGATCGTCCCAAGTCCATGGATCAGGGTAGAGGCCTCTCCCAAGTCACACAGCTGCAGCAGCTGGCAAGCCCAAGATCGGAAAGTCAGAGAGTAGGGCTCCCACTCACAGGTGGTGCAGATCAACGAATCCCAGGTTTGGCAGATAAGCTGACGGCTCAAGTCCCAAGAACAGGAGATGGGACTACAGGAAGCAGCCGCAAGATCCAGAGAGAGCAAAAAGCCAGAACGAAAATCTGCTTATATACAGATGCGGGCCACACCCCCAAGGAGATTCCCTTTCATCTGATTGGCTACTCACAGTATATTCAATCATGGGAGTAATTACATTAAAACACGGAGAATCATGGCCCAGCCAAGTTGACACAAAATCTTAACCATCACAGTCCACCCCTTGTCAACTCGGCACATGTACACATCTCCTTAAACCATACATAATCTCTGAATAAAGACAATGGGAAAGTCATACTTGCGCCTAACATGATACAACTAACATGCGTACAATCGAAAACACACTAGCCCCATTTACAGCTTATATTTTATAAGTGAAGGAAACAAAAATATTTGATGCACACATACAAAGTACAAATACTCATAACAATTACAGTCCCCATTTCTGCAACTGGTTGTGTGACCGTAACTGGTATTTAGAACTACGTTTCTCCACCACCCATTCTGTATTTCCTTTGCCCTCTGCAAGCACCTTGGCTGGTCATGGTTCTTTGCCTGGTGGGGTGACCCAAAGCTTCATTCCTGAAGGGTCTGTGTCATTAGTAGTCATGTCAGAATTAGGTTGCTGCAGTTTTCCATTGACTTTAATCACAGGGCATGGTAGTACTAAGAGACACCCCAAGGAATCTCCTGCATTCCAGACATACTCTTCTTTACTTCCATTATGTAATATCAATCTGATTTCCTCTTGGTAATCAGGATCAACTCCCTTCTTTGCCTGTTGAGCCAGAGGCATAAGGAGCCCAAAGTGGCCAGGTAGCATTCTTAACTTCTTAACTTCCAGTTCAATGGAATCAGTGATGTGTCTCCAGGTGGGAGCATTCCTCCCTTTGGAACCAAGACCTCTAGGCCTGCGGAGCATAAGGTCAAGGGGACAGGAAGCAAAAATCTTGCAAGTGGGTCACTATGGGTAATAGTGAGTGGTGCCACGCCCATTTCCACCCCTTGATTCCTGGACCTGTGAATCCTGGCTATGGGAGAAACAGCACCATATATTGGATGCTGGTTTAAAGCATATACAGCCTCCTGGAGAACATTGCCCCAACCCTGCAAGGTATTGCTACCTAGCTGGTGCCATAATTATGTCTTTAGAAGGCCACTCCATCATTCTATCAAGCCAGCTGCTTCAGGATGATGGGGAACATGGTAAGACCAGTGAATTCCATCAGCAAGGGCCCACTGCTGCACTTCATTTGCTGTGGAGTGAGTCCCTTGATCTGAGGCAATGCTGTGTGGGATACCATGATGGTGGATAAGGCATTCTGTAAATCCACGGATGGTAGTTTTGGCAGAAGTATTGCGTGCAGGTAAGACAAATCCATATCCAGAGTAAGTGTCTATTCCAGTAAGGACAAAACACTGCCCTTTCCATGATGGAAGTGGTCCAATGTAATCAACTTGCCACCAGGTTGCTGGCTGATCACCTCCAGGGATGGCGCCATATCGGGGACTCAGTGTTGGTCTCTGCTGCTGGCAGATTAGGCACTCAGCAGAGGCTGTGGCCATGTCAGCCTTGGTGAGTGGAAGTCCGTACTGCTGGGTCTATGCATAACCTCCATCCCTGCCACCATGGCCACTTTGTTCATGAGCCCATTGAGCAATGGCAGGAGTAGCTGGGGAAAGAGGATGAGTGGTTTCCACAGAACGTGTCATCCTATCCACTTGATTGTTAAAATTGTCCTCTGCTGAGGTCATCCTTTGGTGAGCATTCACATGAGACACAAATATCTCCGTGTCTTTAGCCCATTCGGAGAGGTCTATCCACATACCTCTTCCCCATAAATCCTTGTCTCCAATTTTTTGGTCATGTTCCTTCCAAGTCCCTGACCATCCAGCCAAACCATTGGCCACAGCCCATGAATCAGTATATAATCGCACATCTGGCTATTTCTCCTTCCAAGCAAAGTGAACAACCAGGTACACTGCTTGAAGTTCTGCCCACTGAGAGGATTTCTCTTCACCACTGTCCTTCAGGGAGGTCCCAGAGAGGGGCTGTAGTGCTGCTGCAGTCCACTTTTGAGTGGCGCCTGCATATCGCGCAAAAACAACTATAAACCAGGCACGAGTTTTCTCTTCCTCAGTCAACGGATCATAAGGAACTCCCCATGAGGCCATAGGTGCGGACTGGGAGATGGAAGGTAATGTGACAGGAGTGGAGAC
>NW_004444039.1:4186077-4198480 GCF_000243295.1 Trichechus manatus latirostris | reverse complement strand
TCCCAAGTCAGTGGATCAGGGTAGAGGCCTCTCCCAAGTCACACAGCTGCAGCAGCTGGCAAGCCCAAGATCGGAAAGTCAGAGAGTAGGGCTCCC
Organism: Trichechus manatus latirostris; assembly: GCF_000243295.1. Taxonomy (NCBI): domain Eukaryota; kingdom Metazoa; phylum Chordata; class Mammalia; order Sirenia; family Trichechidae; genus Trichechus; species Trichechus manatus. The sequence continues at coordinate 4,198,384 of NW_004444039.1, read as the reverse complement.
ACTCACAGGCTGTGCAGATCAACGAATCCCAGGTTTGGCAGATAAGCTGACAGCTCAAGCCCCAAGAACGGGAGATGAGACAACAGGAAGCAGCCGCAGGATCCAGAGACAGCAAAAAGCCAGAACATCTGCTTATATACAGATGCAGGCCACACCCCCAAGGAGATTCCCTTTCATCTGATTGGCTACTCACAGTATATTCAATCATGGGAGTGATTACATTAAACACGGAGAATCATGGCCCAGCCAAGTTGACACACAATCTTAACCATCACACTCACACACATGCCCAAGAAGACATCTAGAAGGGTATGATTGTAGCATTATAGTTTATAATAGCAAAAAAGTCATAATGTTAGAAGAGAAAAAAAAACAAGGTGTGCAATATTCATGCAACAAAATGCTATACAGCAGTGGAGAAAAAATAATAAGTGACCTAGAGTCACATGTATCAACAAGGTTAAATATATATATTTGATATATATATTTAAATATATATAATTGAATTGCAGAGAAATACGTACTGTATGATTCTATGTATCTATAATTTTAAAATAAGCAATTTACTGTGATATATTACTTATGCATACTTACATCCGTAGTAAAGATATAAAAAAATATGCAGGGGAATGATAAAACCACAGTCAGAAGAATGGTTACCCTACAAATAAAGGAAGCAAATGGGGTAGCGGAAGTTCACATGGGTAATGTTTTATTTCTTTAAAAAATCTGAAACAAATATGAAGCAAATGCTAAGAACTGAAACAGCTAGGTGGTGCTTACCATGTCTTCTTTACATAATTCCCTCTTTTTTCTGGATGATAAAATAGATAATTTCAAGAATGTACCCTGTTAATAAAAAAAAAAAAAGGAAAATGCACATCCACTTCCTCGCCCTCATCCAGTCCCACTAAAGCAGTCACGTGGAATAATCCCTCTTAGGGGAGACAGTGAAAGTTTTTCTGGAGACATTATTTTAGATGGAATTTGATCATTTCACTCCAGGTTCAAAACCGTAGGCTGGTTCTTCAGTGGTGTTTGACAAATTCTAAATTCCTCAGTCTGGCGTTCAAAGGCCTCCACAAAGTGGTTCCAGACTACTTACTGTAGGGACTGCTGGTCTTCAATCTCTCAGCTTCAGACACTTCACATTCCATTCAGATGAGAGTGTTGGCCATTTTTCAGATAGAACCCATGCTTTTCTTCCTCATGCTTTTGCTGACCACATTTTCGCTTCCTGAGAACTTCCCTCATTCTTGCAACTGGACGTTATGTACCAAAAACCTTAACAACGAGCCTCCTCTTTGACACAGCAAGTCTACAAGAAAAATAACCCAGAGTGTTCACAAAGATTTAGTGTAAGGCTGTTTGCTTAACATTGTTTCTAGTGGCAAAATATGAAAAACAACCTTAATGTCCAAGGAAGGATTAAATAAATCCATTCTACACGGGACACCGCACATGAAAAGTACAGACGTTGGAGCCACAGATTACCCAGGTTAAGTCCCACATTCTGGCACATTCCAGCTCTGACCTCAGCCTTTCTGTACCTCTGTTTTTTAATCTGTAAAATGAGGATAAATTAGTACCTACTTCACAGAGCGGTGAATCCAAAACTAAAAACCCAAACCCACGGCTGTCGAGTCAATTCGGACTCATAGCGACCTTATAGGACAGAGTAGAACTGTCCCATAGAGTTTCCAAGGCTGTGATCTTTACGGACGCAGACAGCCACATCTTTCTCCCAAGGAGTGGCCAGTGGATTCGAACCGCCGACCTTTCGGTTAGCAGCCAATTGATAAACCCCTGTGCCACCAGGGCTCCTTACAGAGTTGTTAGCGGAAGTTAAATGTGTTAATATTCATTAAAGCACTTCGACTAATATCTGGCATGTTGTAAATTGGTTTATAGATGTTTCCCTCTGGGCATATCTCATCTGTCCTCTCGTGTGCAAACTCTTGAAGTGAGGGAAAGTCACTGTCTTCTTTGGTGTCTCCATGGAACTTGGCCCAAGAAGGGCTTAAGACGTGTGCTGAATGCAAGAATCAATAATATTCTAGCTGAATACTTATAAATCTTGTGTTCTAAGGAAGTGAACTAGAAGTTGAATAATTTGTGGGGGGAACAAATAGAAGAACCCAAGGGTTGGAAAGTGAGCTTACAAGGAAAGTGTAAAGGAGCTAGATTTTGAGAAAAAAAAACCAAGGCCCTCTAGAATGAGTATGGAATAGTGAACTAGAAGCAAGAGTATGGGTTCTGGAGTCACGATGATCCAGTAGAAACTCCGATTCTGCCATGTACTACCTGGATGGCCTATTTCCCTAACCTCCAGTCTAGGTTTCCCCTTTGTTGAAGATGGATAATAATACCCACCTCTTTAAGTTGTTGTAAAGTTTACAGATAATAATAATTATGTGAGAGGCACTGCTCTAAACTGTTTTCATATTATCTCATTAATCCTACAACAAGCCCATGGGGTACTGTTGTGGGTTGAACTGTGTGAAAGATGTGTTGAAGCCCTTAACCCTACATACCTGTGAATGTGACCTTACTTGAAATAAGGTCTTTGCACATATGATTAGTTAAGTTGAAATGCAGTCATGCTGGATTAGGGTGGGTCCTACTCCAACGACTGGTGTCTTTGTAAGAAGAGAAGCCACAAACACGCAGAGAGGATACAATGGTGGCAGAGATTGCAATGACGCATCTACAAGCTAAGGAATGCTAAGACAACCACCGGGAGCTAGGAAAACGCAAGGGAAGATCCTCCCCTAGTGTCATGGACTGAATTGTGTCCCCCCAGAATATCTGTCAGCTTGGCTGGGTCATGATTCCCAGTGTTGTATGATTGTGTAAATTGATCTGATTTCCTTATGTGTTGTAAACGCTATCACTATGATGAGATTATATGTGATCTCCTTAAATGTTGCAAATTCTATCACTGTGATGAGGTTATACTGATGAGGTTGACCAGAGTAGATAGTGAATTAATGCAATCTCTTTTGAGATATAAAAGAGAGATGCGAGCAGAGACACATGGGAACCTCATACCACCAAGAAAGCAGTGCCAGGAGCAGAGCGTGTCCTTTGGACCTGAGGTTCCTGAACAGAGAAGCTCCCAGACTGAGGGAAGATGGATGACAGGGACTTTCCTCCAGAGCCGAAGGAGAAAGCGTTCCTCTGGAGCTGATGCCCTGAATTTGGACTTGTAGCCTACTACACTGTGAGAGAATAAACTTCTCTTTGCTAAAGTGATCAACTCGTGGTGTCTCTGTTAGAGCAGCCCTAGATGCCTAAGACACCTAGAGTCTTCAGAGAGAGCATGGTCCTGCCAACACTTTGTCTTTGGACTTCTCACCTCCAGAACTCTGAGACAATAAGTGTCTGTTGTTTAAAGCCACCCAGATTGTGGTACTTTGTCACAGCAGTCCTAGGAAACTAAGACAGGTACATTATTTTTCCCATTTTACAGACGTAAAAACTGAGGCACAGATTGGGTAAGTAATCTTACCTGTGAGCTAGCTAAGATTTGAATCCAAAACCAACTCCAGAGTCTATGCTCTTAACTATTAGGCAACATTCAGATGGGTTCTGGGTAGCTAGCTTCATTGTTTTCCCGGGGAAGTCAAACGTTTTTATTTTAAACTTCTGAATTTTTATATACTTCACCTGCCATCATCCCCATTATTCCTTGGCTGAAGAGTGATTTTGTCACAGTGTTGTCTGAAGTCCTGTCCTCATTAGCCCAGCGGAGTCTATGTTCAAATTACGCAATTTGCAGGAGCTTCACACAGCAAGGCCCTCAAGCCCAGCTGGGTCACGAAAGGCTGGCGACCGAGGCTGCTCTTCCTCCTTAGCTATTGGGGGGAATGCTAATGCTGATTCGGGCAACAGGAGAGAGAAGCCCACTTCCGAAGGCTGACTGCTTGTCCTAGTGATCATGCCTCCAACCCCACAAGAAGCAAGCTGCCATATACAGAACATTTCACGGCCACTGTTAGAGGATCCTGCTGACTAGGAGCGAGAACAGGGCACGAATAAATGAAATCTGAAAGCTTTACCTTCTGGAATCTTCCATCAAAATGATTTTTCCAATTGCAACCATTAGAAAGATTTTTGGATTCAAGCATCACTTTCATTTATTCCATTCTTGTCCTCTCTCTTTCTCTCTCAACATTCAGAGAAATGCCTGTGAAAAGCGAAAAGAAATGTTCAGCCTCGGAATAACCTATGCTCTGCTTAAGCAGTCATGCCTTCTAGGACATACAGGCTTAACAGGCAGCTAACATCTACCTCCCAGGTTCTTCTTACCAACAGCCTCCTCAACCTGATTCCGCAGGGAATGTAGCAATACAATCTTTGCTGGAGCTCTGGCTCTTGGTTTTCAAATCAAGGCAAAGAGAAATCTATTCATCGACCTCTGCAGGCTCCAGGCTGCAGCAGCTTGGTGTTCAGGTGGATAAAAGCTTCCATCCCTGGGGGAATACTCCTCCATCCCAGCAACCATGACCCTGGCTCAGGGATGTAAGCTGAGCCCGTACACACCTGTACACCTGACAGATGAGTCAGGCTCTGAAAAGCCTCAGTTGACAAGCTTATCGGAGAGCAGACACCTGCAGATGGCCAACGCCTTTTTTCACGAGGGCTCCAACGGCGATCTTGACCCAACAGGTCTGCACACATGGTCAAAGAGTGATTACCTGGGGAGTCACAAAGGGATCGGATTATGCCAACCCCAAACATCATGCTTGGCAGGAAATGCAACCACCCATTCATAATCAGGACTCTGTTTGATGGAATTTGTTTCACACTCCTTGCTAGCTTTATTCCAAATAAAATCCTGTCTTTGTCTTGGTGAGATAAGGGTGAGGGAAAAGCAATTTAGATTTAGGAAGACTACCATATGCCTGGCTGAGGTACGGGTGGTTCGGTGGTGGAAGTCTTGCCTTCCACGCAGGTGATCTGGTTTGATTCCCAGCCAATGTACCTCAAGCACAGCCACATCTGTCTCAGTGGAGTTTTGCATACTGTTATGAGACTCAACAGGTTTCAGCAGAACTTCCAGACTAAAACTGACTAGGAAGAAAGGCCTGGCAATCTGCCACCAAAAATCAGCCAGTGAAAACCCTAAGGGTCACAGTGATCTGATCGGCAACTCATCATGGGGATGGCACGGGACTGACTGAGTGTTTTGTTCTGTTGTGCATGGGGTCGCCATGAGTTGGGGCCGACTCAGTGGCAGCTAACAACAACAGTGACACGTGCCTGGCACAGGACTGGGAGCTTTATATTTAGCATCCAGCTTACTCCTCCCCACTGCCCAGAACCCATGTAACAGAAGTGCTGTTATCCCGAGTTTACAGACAAGAAAGCCGAGCTTAGAGAGGTTAAGTCACTTTCCAAGATTACACATTAATTAGTGGTGAGACAGAATTTGTAAAGTTTCTCCCAGGGATTTATGTCTACTAGCAGCTGTTCCCAAAGAAATTGACCCCAGAAACCCCAGGCTCAGTTTTGGGGCAATGAATTCTGTTTTGGATTCTCATTAGCAGAGTTCATATTGCTATGCTTTGGCTCCATGGAGGGTCAACCTTTAAGTGTGACCCTGTTGCTGGAACTCCAGGCAGATGGCGCAGAACAGCCTGGGATGATCCGGAATCAAAGCTGTCAGAGATTGCCTGCAGACTCAGTGCTAGCCTGAGCTAGAGGCAAATGGTCCCAATTCATCAATTTAGAGCCACCAGTTCATGCTTTAAAACAGTGGTTCTCAGTTAAACATAGAACTACCATCTAACCCAGTCAGGCACTGAAGAGACTTGAAAGCAGGGACTTGAAAGCAGGGACTAAAACAGATACAGGTACACCGACACTCATTGTATCATTATTCACATTAGCCAAAAGGTGGAAACAACCCAGGTGTCCATCAACAGATGAATGGATAAACAAAATGTGGTGTATCCATACAATGGAACAGTATTCAACCCTAAATAGAAAGTTCTGATACATGCTATCGCATGGATAAACCTTGAAAACATTATGCTTAATGACATGTTAGACACAGAAGGACAGATATTGTGTGATCCCACTTAACTGAACTATCCAGAAGAGGGAAAATGCACAGAGAACAAAGTTTACTAGTGATTACCAGGGATGAGGAGAGGAAGAAATGGGGGTGGGGTTATTGCTTAAGGAGTCCTGAGTTTCTGTTAAGAGTGATTAAAAATTTTGGAAATGGATAGTGGTGATGGCACACCCTTGTGAATGTAATTGATGTCACTGAATGTAATCGATGTCACTGAATGGTACATTTAAAAATGGGTGAAATGGAAATTTTTTTTTTTATATATATTTCTCCACACTAGAATTTAAAATAAACTAACAAACAAAAAACAATTGTCAATGGAGAGCAATTTTGTCTTTCAGGGGAGATTTGATCACAAATGGGAGGGGGATGCAATTGGCATCTAATGGGTAATGGCCAGGGATGCTGCTAAATATCCAATAATGCACAGGATACTGTGCAAAGAATTGTTGTTGTTAGGTGTCATTGAGTCAACTCCTTCCTCTTGCTCTCCTTGACCCCTCACAGTTAGCCTTGGAGGGATTGCTTTGACCACATTGCTTTTCAGAGGCCACTTTTTCACAGAAACAAAGGTGCACACAACACAAGTAGCGAATGAACAATGCTCCAACAAGAAAGCTGGAGAAAGACTGAGGAGCTGTGAAGTGGCGGGAGGCTACAGCAGGGGGTGCTTACACATCACTTCCTCCGCGTGGATTCAGCGTAGTGCTCTGTGTGCGGCAAATTCAAATTTTGCTTTTTGGAACTTACTTTTTTTTTTCCCAAATATTTTCGATCTGTGGTTAGTTGAATCCACAAATGCCAAACCCGCAGATACAGAGATCTGACTGTATAACTCCTTATGAATCAATAAATTCACTGATTCATTTTGTTCTTAGAGAAAGGAGACAAGGTATGACTTGCAGAAGGTGGTGTAAACTGATCTCTGAACAAATGTTTATTGGATCTGAGCTCTAAGAATTTGGCAGGGGTGGAGGGCTCCCAAGGCAATGTTGTCAGCGAAAGGGCAGGAGGCCGACCTGGCTTTTGAGTTGCAGCTCAGCTGCTCTCAGAGCTGTCATTCCCTGTAAAGAGTAATCATTCTTACTTTCAAGGGTTGGTGTGAGAATTAATTACAATAATGAATGTAAAGTGCGTAGCACAGCAAGTGGCATAATAGACACTTAAATGATACCTGTTATTGGGAAAAGATTGAGACAGGCTGGCCTTAGGGGATTGCCTGGGATGTGACCTATTTGTTAAGAGTAAACCCTGGTGGCGTAGTGGTAAGAGCTCAAAAGGTCGGCAGTTCGAATCCACCAGGCACTCCTTGGAAACACTATGAGGCAGTTCTACTCTGTCCTGTAGGGTTGCTATGAGTTGGAATCGACTCCATGGCAACAGGTTTGTTGTTGTTGTTGTTATCTTTGGTATGCTGTCTGGCAGGTTTTGTTCACCTTCCTGCTGGTTGCCACAAACCGAGGTCCTTGCTTGTTTGGTTCCATGGGTTGGGATGGTATCTTCAGGGACTCCTGGGAGTTCCTAGTTGAGGATTGGAAAAATATCTAGATGACCTGCGGTAGTGCCTGAGAGGATGTTGGCCATGACCCTGTTGCCCTAATCCCTGTCTAGGAGATGGTGTGTGGATCTCAGTACCACCCTGACTTGCTAGCTGTGTGACCCTGAGTGAGTCACTTATGACTCTAAAAAGGCCTGACGATGTACTTCCAAAAAATCAGCCATTGAAAACCCTCTGGCACACAGTTCTACTCTGATACATGGGGAATCGACTCAACAGCAACTGGTTATTATTATCCTTCAAATGGATAATATTAGCTACTTCACTGGCGTTATGCGGGGATGAGCTGATGACAATGACAGCAGCAATGATGATGACAGTAATCAGTATGAAAGTACCTAACTATCGTGGGAACTTGAAAAAAGTTTTTTTGTTTTTTTGAAGGAATAGCTAAATTCCCTATGTTGATGATGTTCTACCATGGATGGTTCTACTTTGCCTGCCTAAATAACTCTCCCATCACTCATGGACATGATCCCTCTACCCAAGTAGGTTAGCCATCTCTCTCTCTTTCTCTCTCACTCCCTCCCCTCGTCTCTTCCTTTCTCTCTGTGTATTCTCATTCCCACATCTACTCCTTTGTTAGTAGTGATCTACTCAGAATAACCTTCTTTCTCTTTCCATCAAACCCTCTCCTTTCAAAGCACAGTTCTGGTCTCATCTCCCCTCGTCACCTCATCTCCCCTAATAGCTTCAGTCTCTATCCCCTGATACCCGAGAAGGACTGCTGAGCCAAGTGCAATCTCCATGCCTCATGTGGCTACCATGAAGGGCCACAGTGACGAAGGTATGGACTTCCTGCTTTGTTTAGAATGTTCTGTATCTAGGGTTCGCTGTTACACAGAGACAGTTAATGTTCTTCCATTGGTTACCACGTCCTTTGAGTCCTCTTCGCCTAAATTTCAATAAATACGTTTTCTTGCTATAAAATACTATTTAACAGAATTAAGTGTGCCTACATAGCTCTTTCCTCCTGTAAGCTTCAGGGGCTATGTGATAGCTGACTTTGTATTTCCAGGATTTAACAAATAGTTAGAAATAGGGTAGGCACTTAACAAATGTTGATGAGTGAACAAACCAATGCCCGACTTTTGTGGTAATAAATGTCCCTTCCCTTTATGCCACCAACTTTCCCATCTCATGAAGTCCTACTAAGATGGTTGAAGATGTTGAACAGCAGGCATTCAGACTTCTTCATGGTCTTCCTGAGAATCGCACGCCTGCCGCTGACATCCATACTTCGCTCAGCAGTTGCTGGCCATCTTCAGAAACCTGGTCATAGCACACCCTTGCTATTTTCACAAGGGATAAAGAACTGCATCTTATTTCTTTTCTCTTCTCTTGAATATTCCCTGCTCTGTTCCTTTTCCCCTGGGTAGAGAAAGGTGTACAGCCTTCTATAGGTGCATTTTTTCACCAGCCAATCTGCAGATCATCGTCAAGATCACATGCTCCACAACACCTCTGACCCTCCAAGATTTGGTGTAGTTGCCTTACATATACATAAATATATATATGTGAATTTTTTTCAGTTTAACCATTTTTAAGTGTACAGTCAGTGACATTACATTTACCATGCTATGCAACAATCACCCGTATCTATTTCCAAAACTTTGTCACCCCAAACAGACACTCAGTACGTCTTAAGCAATAATTCAACATTCCTCCCCTCCCCACCACCCCGCAGCCCCTGGAAACTGCTAACCTACTTTTGCATTTATAACTCGTTGCTGTTGAGTGGATTCCAACTCATAGAGACCCTATAGGACAGAATAGAACTGCCCCACAGGGTTTCCAAGGAGCGGCTGGTGGATTTGAACTGCCAACCTTTTGGTTAGCAGCCATAGCTCCTAACCACTGCACCACCAGGGTTCCTTTGCCTCCATACATTTGCCTATTTTAGATATTTCCTATAAGTGAGACCATATATAATATTTGTCCTTTTGTGTCTAACTTATTTCACTGAACATAATGTTTTCAAGGATCGTCCACAAAGCATCATGGATCAGAACTTCACTTCTCTTTATGGCTGAATAATATTCCGTTGTAGGCAGGTACCACATTTTGTTTGTAGGGTCATCTGTTGATGAACACTTGGGTTGTTTCCATCTTTTGGCTATTGTGAATAATGCTTCAATAAGCATTGTTGTAAAAGTATCTTGAGTCCATGATTTTAAGTCTTTTGGGTAGACACCCAGGAGTGGAATTGCTAGGTCATACGTTTATCTTTTTGAGGAACTGTCGGACTGTTCTCCATCATCCATACGTTTTGGTCCTTCATCATATGCAATTTAGAACTTCCTATCCAATTTAGAAGTTCCTGGGTAGCACAAACCAATGAGATACTCAGCCGCTAGGGGAAGTTCAGTGGTTTGAGTCCACCTAGAGGCTCCTTGGAAAAAAACCTGGAAATCTATTTCTGAAAAATCAGCCAGGGAGTGCAGTTCTACTCTGACACACACGGGGTCGCCGCAAGTCACGGTTGACTTGAACAATTTAGAACGATTTAGAATTAATTACTCCAATTTAGAATTCAGTTCAGAACCATTATTATTTACCTGGTTTTGTTTATTTTGTTTTCCTTTTTAAGCCCATCCTTCCTGATCGAGTATACATTCTCAGAAGGTAAGGCATGTGTTTGCACGTCTCACTATGTCCTCAGAGCAGAGTGCAGACCTAGGCAAATACCAGATGCTCAGTCAAGGGCTGCTGAATGGCATGGAATCAAACAAGCCCCTCCCTTTCCAATTTATCTTCCTCCAAGCCAACCCTATGCCCTCCTGACAACTCAGGCCAAGAAGTAGCAAAGCATCCCAAGAGGAAATTTGTAAACAGAAAAAAAAAAAAAAAAAAAATCCAGGTGAATTGAAAGGCAGAAGAGGGTAGGAAGCATAAGGGGAAAACCCCAAGGCCTTCAACCACCCCACCTGCCCCTCAGCTCCCACAGAAAAGAAACTAAAGCTGTCAGATTCACTTCTGCGGCTCTCCTGACCTGAAATGACTCCCTCCCTCAGGCCTGTAAGGAAATTCAATTAAAGGGTCCATCTGTGAGGCAGCAGCTGAAGAGGGCTGACTGTGGGGAGGCCCACATTTTCATAAAAAAGAACCCTCAGCCTCCTGGCCCACCAGGCCCCTCCTCTCTGCACACTCCCCCTTTACTTATTAGGCCCATCCCTCACCTCTAAACGGCAATTCTCTCCAATTAGGCTGGTCCAGGGAAGCAGCTTTCATCCGTGCCTTTCAAATACGTCGATGTTAAGGACTTGGTGCATCCCTCAGACACAGGACTTGCTGGGAGAGAGCGAAGAAACCCACAAAAAGAGCCCACAGAGGTTGGGGGCTCCTGGCCCAATTAATCCCAACGCCTCAGCTGCTTCACGTCACCACCCTGTGCATGAGTTCCACAGGCTACATCAAGCCGAAAGACAAGACGCAATAAAAAAATAACAACAGTCACTACCAGGCCACCTTCCTGGGCTTCCGTTAGACAGACAGAGAAAGGCAAGAGAAAAGGCCTGAAGGGAGGGACTCTCGAAGGAAGCCTTACCCTCCTGAGATCTCTCCAGGCCAGCTGCCTCCCCACATTCCTGTCTGTTTGGGAAGAAGGGCGCTGGGCTGATGCTGCCATAGGCTGAGACACGGTGCAGCCTGATCACTCTGGCCAAGGGGCAGGTCAGAAACCTACCAACCCTTGGTCAAGTGTTGTTCTGCCAAGGTGTGCTGAGGCTATTTTAAACATGAAGGATGGTTCTGGGGGCAGAGTGCCTCTTCCTTCGCCCCACATTCCCTTCAAAATGAGCCACACTCATTAAAGCAAGACAGAGACAGTCCACACAAAGGCCCCTCAGGTTTCCATCTCCTCTGTGTCCTACTGTCACCTTAGCAGAGTCCTTGTGGGACTTGGAGACTTTCATGGCCTCTTTCCAGCTTCCTTCTCTTCCCTAATGGTAGGTTTTAATTAGAAAACATAAGAAAGAAGGAAGCTCTCTGCCTTCCTTCATTGTCTCAGGCGAGAGGAAGTGGAATAGTGTTGGTGTGTGAGAGAGGAGAGCTGACCTATTAATATAGGTGTCTTAGTCATCTAGTGTTGCTCTAACAGAAATACCACAAGTGGATGGCTTTAACAAAGAGAAGTTTATTCTCTCACAGTCCAGTAAGCTACAAGTCTGAATTCAGGGTGCCGGCTCCAGAGGAAGGCTTTCTGTCTCTGTCAGCTCTGGAGGAAGGTCCTTGTGATGCGTCAGTCTTCCGTCGGTCTGGGAGCATCTCAGCACAGGAACCTCAGGTCCAAAGGACGTGCTCTGCTCCCGGTGCTGCTTTCTTGGTGGTATGAGGTCCTCCACTCTCTGCTTGCTTCCCTTTCCTTTTATCTCTTGTAAGATAAAGCTGGTGCAGGCCACACCCCAGGGAAACTCCCTTTACATTGGATCAGGGATGTGACCTGGGTAAGGGTGGTGTTACAATCCCACCCTAGTCTTCTTTAACATGAAATTACAATCACAAAATGGAGGACAACCCCCATCAACAGATGAATGGATAAACAAACTATGGTACATACACACAATGGAGTACTATGCAACAAGAAAGAACAATAATGAATCAGTGAACCATCGCATAACATGGATGAAACTGGAGGACATTATGCTTAGTGAAATAAGTCAATTACA
>NW_004444039.1:4138047-4184994 GCF_000243295.1 Trichechus manatus latirostris | reverse complement strand
AAAAATGGAGGACAACCACACAACACTGGGAATCATGGCCCAGCCAAATTGATACACACATTTTTGGGGGACATAATTCAATCCATGACAATAGACCAATATGACTACAATGTAGATTGGATAGGGGAACTTCTATTACACGAACACACTTAATTTAATCAAAACAGAGTCCCGAAAATCTATTTCTTACGCTTGGAGTGGTTTATACATCTCAAACGCGTGTACAAATTTAGCTGCCTCACCACCTTCCCAGGTTCCTATCCATACAGCCCTAACCAACCTCAGCAGATCCCTGATCTTTCTTCAGATGTGGACTTTCTCTGAGCCTTTGCACGTATTTCATCTTGAAATGTCATTTGCTTCCTTAAAACTGAAGAGTACCACTTTGCTTTACAAATATTTTTTGACTCCTCTACTGGGAAACGAGTGCTTGCACAAGTAAAAACCGCTGTATATTGCTACCTCATATCCCTTCCTCTCTCACTCTTCTTTCTTCCCTGTTCCCTGTCACAGTGGTGGTGCCACTAAACAAAGGTAAAGCTGCGTCACTGTGAGACAGATGTACGTATATAGTACTGCGATGTCCTTAGTCACTGTCCTCTGTGCATAGCTATTCTCAGGAGTCTGAGAAAAGCTCTTCTGTGTCCAACTTCTTTTAAGAGCCAAAACCACACAAGCCTTAAATAAAATTAAGCATGCTTGTCCAGTTGTCAGCTATACTTTCAATTAGATATTGGACTGGACAGACTTGAACTTTGTCATTCTTCTGCAAGTGTCAATGTCATATTGTTCCAGGGAATGCCTGACCAAACTTCACATGTGATTCTTGTCTCTTTGAGGGTGGGAGCTTAGGTAGACTAGCCTTTGGAACCATGAGCTTCAGTATCTGTTCCTTCCACACCCTGGGCAACTGGTTCCACACAGCTTGACTTTTCCAGGAGTCTGCAGGATAGTGTTGCTGCTCTTCCCCTGTTGGTCTCTGTTATGGATTGAATTGTGTCCCCTCAAAATGTGTGTCAATTTGGCTAGGCTGTGATTCCCAGCACTGTGTGATCATCCACTATTTTGTCATCTGATGTGATTATCCTATGTGTTGTAAATCCTATGACTTTAATAAGACGGGATTAGAGGCAGTTATGTTAATGAGGTAGGACTCCGTCTACAAGATTAGGTTGTGTCTTAAGTCAATCTCTTTTGAGATATAAAAGAAAGAAGCTAGCAGAGAGACGTGGAGACCTCATACCACCAAGAAACAAGAGTCAGGAGAATAGCACGTCCTTTGGACCTAGGGTCCCTGCACTGAGAAGCTCCTCGACCAGGGAAGATTGATGACAAGGACCTTCCCCCAGAGCTGACAGAGACAGAAAGCCTTCCCCTGCAGCTGGCATCCTGAAGTCGGACTTCTAGCCTCCTCGAGTGTGAGAGAATAAATTTCTGTTTGTTAAAGGCATCCACCTGTGGTATTTCCGTTATAGCAGCACTAGATAACTAAGACAGTCTCCCAGTCCTGCGTCATCCTCATGAACAGTTGATGATCAGATTGTTATGATCCATAGGGTTTTAAGAAATAGATCATGGGGCCTTTCTTCTAGTGGGTGTTAGTCTAGAAGCTCCACTGAAACCTGTTCAGCATCATAGCAACATGCACGTGTCCACTGCCAGGCAGGTGGTGGCTACGCATGAGGTGCGTTGACTGGGAATCAAATCCAGGTCTCCCGCAGGTAACATGGGAATTTTACCACCGAACCACCACTGCCTCATCTACAGGATAGCTGTTGTTAGTTACCATCAAGTCAATTTCGACTCATGGCGACCCCAGGGGTTACAGAGTAGAACTGCTACATAGGATTTTCTGGGCTGTAATCTTAACAGAAGCAGATTGCTAGGCCTTTTCTTCTGTGGTATCTCCGGGTGGGTTTGAACCACCAAACTTTAGGTGAGCAGTCAAGCACAAACAGTTTGTGCCATAGTTGAATGGCTATTATCTTGACTCTGTTTCAGATGGCCTGGGTTTAAAGCCGGCTCTGCCCTTTTTACTTGTATAACCTTATTCATTTACTTAACCTGCCTGGACCTCAAATAATGAGAACCTACTTCATGCAAGGATCTAAAAACAGGGCTTAGAGCAGAGCATGCGCACTGTGTGTTCTCGTTGTCCTTGTGGTTATACTCTTAGGGCTCAGATGACATCAAGGCCTTTTGACTTTCAACAAATCATAATCTGGAATGTTTGGGGAGAACTTCCAGAAAGAAGCGGCATTCAAGGCTCTGAGATATTGTGCTCTATTCTTTTGTCTACAAGCAAGGCAAGTCTGAAAACCCTTTTCTCAAGGGACAGCAGGTGGCTTTCTCCTGCTCTGTTCTTGGGACATGTCCTTGTGCAGCAGGGGTCCTAGCTGTGTTCACCTGGGATTTAGGACGGTTATTTGCTGAATTAAAAAGCCCTGGTGGTGCAACGGTTAAGCCCTTGGCTGCTAATGGAAGGGTTGGTGATTTGAGCCCACCTAGCGTCTCTGTGGGAGAAAGACTTGGAGATCTGTTTCCTTTAAAATTACAGCTTGGAAAACCCTATGGGGCAGTTTTACTGTGTCTCTTGGGGTCGCTATGAGTCGGAATCAACTTGATGGCACTCAACAACATTTGCTGAATTGCTCAGCTGGGAATCCTGTGGGAATTTTTTTGCATGACTGATACGCTGAGTGGCTTTTGATGAAAGAGGGCAGGACAGAAAGAAGAAGGAGGAGGTTTTTTTTTTTTTAATTGTACTTTAGATGAAGGTTTATAGAACAAACTAGTTTCTCATTAAACACATTGTTTTATGATATTGGTTACTAACCCCATGACATGTCAACATTCTCCCCTTCTCGACCTTGTGTTCCCTATTACCAGCTTTCCTGTCCCCTCCTGCCTTCTAGTCCTTGCCCCTGGGCTGGTGTGCCCCTTTAGTTTTGTTATGTTTTATGGGCCTGGGGCCATACCCTTGGGGTTTCTCCAGTCTCTGTCAGGCCAGTAAGTCTGGTCTTTTTTTTTTTTTTTTTGTAAGTTAGAATTTTGTTCTACATTTTTCTCCAGCTCTGTCCAGGACCCTCTATTCTAATTCCTATCAGAGCAGCTGGTGGTAGCCAGGCACCATCTAGTTGTGCTGGACTCAGTCTGGTGGAGGCTGTGGTAGTTGTGGTCCATTAGTTCTTTGGACTAATCTTTGAGGAGGAAGGAATTTTTGTCTAGTTTTGTGAATTGTGCGAGACAAGGACAATGGGGGACTCTTTCCCAGTTACTGGGGAGTCAGGGACCTGATAGTTGTTGGTTCAGTGATAAAATTCTTACCTTCCATGTGGAAGACTGGGGTTCAATTCCCGTCCAACGCACCTCATGTGCAGCCACCACCCATATGTCACTGGAGGCTTGAGAGTTTCTATGATGTTGAACAGATTTCAACAGAGCTTCCAGACTAAGCCAGACTAGGAAGAAAGGCCTGGTGATCTACTTCTGAAAATCAGCTGATGAAAACCCTATGGATCACAATGGTCTGATCCCCAACTGATCATAGGGATGGCACGGGACTGGGCAGCATTTCATTTCATTGTGCATTGGGTCACCATGAGTCAAGGGCTGACTCAATGGCAGCTAACAAGGAACCATGAACAGCAAAGTCTTGGGATACCCTCTAAGAGGTGGCATAGGAAGTCCTGTGAGGGAACCAGTGCAAGCGCTGGAAGTTTGTGGAAACAGTGGAGCTGCAGATCAGCTTGAAGAATTTCAGGCATCATCAGGCTTCAGTGCACCACCTGCCTCAGGTTCTCTGTGTGTGTCCGTGGGGATCAGAAGCACTATGATAAATTCATGATGATATCCCTACATAGACCCTGAGGCACTGAAGAAACTTAACAAGAATAAGAAGCTGGTCAAGAAGCTGGCCAAGAAGTGTGAAGCTTATTTGGCTTCTGAATCCTGATGAAGTAAATCCCATGAATCCTGGGTCCAGGCCTGAATAAGTCTGGCAAATTACCTTCTCCTGACCCACAATGAGAACATGGTGGCCAAAATCGATGAGGTGAAGTCCATGATCAAGTTCCTGATAAAGAAGGTGCTGGGTCTCGCCATGGCTGTTGGCCGTGTGAAGATGACTATGATCTCATGTACAACGGTCACCTGGCTGTCGACTTCTTGGTGTCACTGCTCAAGGGGAATTGGCAGAATGTCTGTGATTTATAAATCAAGAGCATCATGGGAAAGTTCCAGTGCCTGTACTAAGGCACAGTCCAGTAATACCATCTTATATGTATACTTACCTACCTGTCAATATACCTATAGACATAGATATATTAGATAAAGATGATGGGGCAAAGCACAGCATCTGTCCCATATTACTACCCTTGGACTAGTTTAAGGGACTTGATGAGGAGATGAAATAGGGGTTGAAGGTGCTATTTCCATGAAAGGCTTTAGGCTTTGTGCCCTGAAATAGCTGCAAGTTGGAAAGAAACCATTCTTACCACATTTGTATAGCCCCAATATTGCTCTGGCTGCTCAAAGACTAGCAGCTGTGGAGACTGAAACTTTGATAAGGACATCGGTCATCTGATGAGGTCATCTAAGTCACCCACAAGTGGCTTTCTGAGGCAAAGTCATGCAGACCCTTGGAGGGACCAGAGCAGACAGGCTGGTCCTTGAGTGGACTCCCAGGAAGATTTGGTATAATATTCCCCAGAGGGAATCTTGGATAATAACCCTGTGTCATGGATTGAATTATGTCCCCCAAAAATATGGGTATCAATTTAGCTAGGCCATGATTCCCAGTATTGAGTGATTGTCCACCATTCTGTCATCTGATGTGATTTTCCTATGTGTTGTAAATCCTATCAGTATGACATTAATGAGATAGATTAGCGGCAGTTATGTTGATGAGGTCTCCAAGATTAGATTGTGTCTTAAGCCAATCTCTTTCGGGACATAAAAGACAGAAGCAAGCAGAGAGATGTGGAGACCTCATACCACCAAGAAACAAGAGCTAGGAGAATAACATGTCCTTTGGACCTGGGATCCCTGCACTGAGAAGACCCTAGACCAGAGAAGATTGATGACAAGGATCTTCCCCCAGAGCCAACAGAGACAGAAAGCCTTCCCTGGGAGCTGGCGCCCTGAATTTGGACTTGTAGCCTTCTAGACTGTGAGAAAATAAATTACTCTTTGTTAAAGCCATCCACTTGTGGTATTTCTGTTATAGCAGCACTAGATGACTAAGACACCCCGTAAACTTTGGAATTCCTGCTTAGGCAAGTCAGAGTTTTCAGTTAGCAAAATTTAACATGATATGTTTTGACCCTAGAAACTCTGGAAGCCTAGGAACATTTAAGTTACACGTATTTCTCTGAAATAATTTGCTCCTTCCCTAACCGGCACTTTAGAGATAGGTCCTGGATAGAGCCCTTGTTACGACTGAGACTCTAGAATAAGAAAAAAGGGGGGATAATGTGCTAGCTGCTTACTTCATCACCCTAAGAATGGGTTTCCCAAACGCTTTTTTGTCTATTGTGGTTGTGACCCTGAACTTCAGTGTCTACTGTTGCTTTGTTCTTTGCTAATCTGTCTTCCTCCCTGCCCACTCCCAATAATACAAAGGAAGTATCAAAGGAGCCATTACCTGTAAACAACCAGCCACTCCTTGGAAACCCTATAGGGCAGTTCTGCTCTGTCCTATAGGGTTGCTATGAGTCATTTAAGACCAACATTTTACCTGACTGGAGTGAGACATGGAGGTCCTATTCATTTATCTCCAGCATTTTTGGCTATCCATAAAATGGCTTTCTCCCACCTGTCTCAGTTTGTCATACTGTGGTGGCTTGTGTGTTGCTGTGATACTAGAAGCTATGCCACCAGTATTTCAAATACCATCAGGGTCACACATGGTGGCCAAGTTTCAGTGGAGCTTCCAGACTAAGACATAGGAAGAAAGGCCTGGTGATCCACTTCTGAAAATTAACCAAAACCTATGGATCACAACAGAACATTGTTAGACTCACTTGTTTTTCGCACATCATCAGGAGGGATCAATCACTGGAGGAGGACATCATATTTCATGAAGTAGAAGGCAGCAAGGGCAGGGGAGACGTTCGGTGAGATGGATTGGCACAATAGCTGGAACAATGGATTTGAACATGCCAGTGATCAGGAGGATGATGCAGGACTGGCCAGTGTTTAGCACTGTTGTTAATAAGGTCACCATGAGTCAGAGTCAACTTAATAGCAGCTATCTATTTATCTGTCTGTCTATCTACCTACCTACATACCTACCTATCCATCTACCTACTGACCTACCTATCTATAAAACGACTCTAAAATGTAATAGATAATGAAAATATATTAATAAATCCAAAACATTCTTGGCCCACAGTTTTGTGATCCTGTGTTCAACACCCATCCACCACTTTTGCTCTTGACTTTCAAATAATTCACTTCAGAAAACACATAGTGAAGCACCTGCTGGATGCCAGGAAGCTGGGTTATTTAACTAGTAATTTTTTTTAAGTGGAATTTCTTCTTCATTAGCTACCATTGCATTTTGTCTAGGAGAGGCATTAATACATGCAACATGACAGAAAGGTAGATAAGTAAATGGAACCTAGAAGAAAAAAACAGATACATGAAACAGGATATCTGGATTATCCATGATAAGTTCCTGGGCCACTGAGTGAGAGTTGGCTGTGTTTTGTTTTGTTTTAAATTGGTGTATAGTTTACATATAGTGAAAGGCACAGATCTTCAGTGTAGAGTTACATGAGTTTTGACAAATGCCAAGCCCTTGTAACCCACACCTGAATCAAGTTATAGAACATTTCCATCACCCCAGAAGTTTCCCCTGCCCCCTTTCAATCAACATCCACCTTGTGCTTATTTTTAGATTTCTGGAATATCTTTACATTTCAATCAATAAGTATTCTGAACACTTAAATCAGTGACCCTGGTGGCTCAGTGGTTAAGAGTTTGGCTGCTAACCAAAAGGTCGGCAGTTCAAATCCACCAGCCACTCCTTGGAAACTCTATGGGGCAATTCTGCTCTGTCCTGTAGGGTTACTATGAGTCAGAATCCATTCGATGGCAATGGGTTTGGTTTGGTTTTCAAAGGTTGTGTGCTTTCGTTTGTTTTTGTTTAGAGAACTTGGGCAGTACCCCTTTGGACATTCTAAATGATAGCTTCAAATGCTATTAGGCGTTTCTCCTTAAGGAGTAAATTCATAAAATTGATCTACTGGGGACTCAGGGGGAAACTATCTTTCTCCTTTTGGGAGAAAAGTTAAGAATGGTCCCTCAGCTGGCTTTGCTAACTCTACCAACTCATAAAGAAATAGACAAACTTGGTTTCTGCAGAATTCCATGCCTTTGGCTTTGAAAAATGTGAAAAGTTAGCGGGCAGGAACCAGTTCTCCACGAGTCTCTCACATTTCTGCACGTCTTACAAACAGAGGAACTGACAGATTTTGTTCCAGACTATCTTTTCAAGGATATTTGTATAGTGAACAGCCTTAGAAGATATAGTATCTCATTCCAAAGCAAAGGGCAGATTTGTTTCGTACAGTGTCTCCCTCCAGGGCAAAGAGACGGTCTGTTGGCAGCCTATTAGAAAAGATTCGAGTTCCCTAAGGCGGGGCTTATCTACCACAATGCCATCCCCTATGTGGGCAGGCATCATGTGGCCCTCTTCATATTGTTGGTGTTGTAAGCTGCCCTCTAGTCTACTCCGACTCATGGTGACCTTATGCATAGCAGAATGAAATGCTGCCTAGTCCTGTGCCATCTTCATGATCATTGGATGCTTGAGTCCATTGTTGCGGCCACTGTGTATTTTGGATGCCTTCCAACCTAGGGGTCTTATCTTCTGGCACTCTATGAGATAATATTCTGTTGTGATCCGTAGGGTTTTTGTTGGCTGATTTTTGGAAGCAGATCACTAGGCCTTTCTTCCTAGTCTTAGTCTGGAAGCTCTGCTGAAACCTGTCCACCATGGGAGATTCTGTTGGTATTTGAGATAACAGTGGTATAGCTTCCAGAATCATAGCAACATGCAAGCCACCACAGAATGACAAACTGACAGAGAGCTGGTGGCTCTTCATATCATCCTGTGGGAATTGGGGCACAAGGAACCACAAGAAACAAATGATACTCTGATACTGGTATTGCTATGAGAAATAAACCATTGTTTGTCTCTGACCCAAGAGTCTCTTGTCTTCTGCCAGCATTCATGAAACTGTTACACACTGTCTTGTTAGCTTGCAAGTCAGGTATAATCTTAGCCGTTTCACAGATCTTAACAGCTACAGGCCAAAACTTTGTCTTTGGCATATTGTGTTCTAGTTAAATCATAACTCTATTTCAACAGTTTGCCAGAAGGGCTGACTTATGGGTCAAAAACGTTCACTTTGAGTTCAAGTCCCAGCACAGGTGTGAGGGCTTTCTTCTAAAGCAGAAAGAAGTGAACACTTGTCTGCAGGGATAAGGGGTAGGTGGCCTGGGTGGTGGAGCTCGTAAGTGTTAGAAAGACCTTTCCCTCAAGTTCTAACTTCCCCTGTCTGATTTTCCCATTGCCATCTTGTCTTCTTCCTGTGAGTGGATCCAAACCAACATTATCCTCACTTGGGGCCGACAGTATTCTCCCATCACTGGGTCTCCTGAGAAGGAGGATCAGCAGTATTGTGCTCATGGAAGAAATATTGTACTGAGACCAAGAGTTGAACTTTTAATTTGTATTAGAATTTTTGTAGCTTTGTTGTTTTATCTGATTATCTTAAGTGTCCTTGGGTGATGCAGATGGTTTGTTCTGGGCTGCTAACCTAAAGGTTGGCAGTTCAAACTCACACAGCAGTTCCATGGAAGAAAGGCCTGGTGATCTACTTCAGTAAACATTACAGCCAACAAAACCCTATGGAGCAGTTCTACTCTGTAACACAGCGGGTTGCCATGAGTCAGAAATGACTTGACAGCAATGAGGTTTTGTTATTATTTTATATATTTATAAGCATAATACATGATCATTGCAAACAATGAAGATTCAGAAAATCACAAAAGTAGTGAAGAATGTTCATAGTCCCGAGAAGCATTGTTAACATTTTGATTATATCTTTCCAGATATTTTTCTGTACATATATACAAATACGTGTAGTGTTTGTTTCTCTACCTTTTTTATTCTCAGCATAACTTCCTTTTCTCTTTTAACTATATATTATAGCTATCTTTTCATTTCAACAGGTAAAGGTATATAACATAACTTTCAATGATTGTATAATATAGGTCTTGGAAGAAGTACATCCAGCATGCTCCTTAGAAGCAAGGATGGTGAGGCTTTGTCTCATACACTTTGGACATGTTATCAGGAGGGACCAGTCCCTGGAGAAGGACATCATGCTTGGGAAGGTAGAGGGTCAGCAAAAAAGAGGAAGACCCTCAAAGAGATGGATTGACACAGTGGCTGCAACAATGGGCTCAAGCGTAACAATGATTGTGAGGATGATGCAGGACCGGGCAGTATTTTGTTCTGTCGTGCAGAGATAGTGTCACTGTGAGTCAGAACTGACTGGATGGCACCTAACAATATCCTCGTTATTTAACCAGTATCTTTTCAGTGGACAAGTAGATTGTACATAACTTTCCATGATCATAAACAATGTTCTTATGACCTTCTCTGTCTATATATATATTTACTTATATTTATATGTTTATATTTGTATCTTTTGCACACTAGACTGCTGAATATTTCCTTAGTATTCATTCCCAGAAACAGAACTGCCTAGTTGATTCCATCCAAATTTTTCCTTGTCCCAAACTTTTTTTCCTTCCACCACAGTAAAATTTCCTCCAGAGTACAAGATTACAAGGTTGTGATAATTTGTCTGGAGGGAACAATTCCTTTCGTCATTATTAGACAAGATTTGGTTGGTTGAAAGAAGCAGAAACCCCCTCAAATTAGCTTATAAAGAAAGAGAGAGTTCATTAGCAGGACCCCAGCCCGCCTCTCAGACCCGACGACGGGACATGGCTGGGCCTGGGGAACAACCAGAACTCACAGCTGAGATGCCATCAGTCCCTCCACTTCACACCTCTGCTCCTCTGAATATTGACGAACTGGCTCCTCCATTTCTCTAAGTGTGGAGACAGTGGGAAACTTGGCAACAAATGACTCCCAAGTTTTATAGCCTGAGAGAAGCTAACCACATTCTTAGCCCCGAATTCCAAAACTCCTGGGGAGGGGGCTCATTGACTAGCTTGATTCTGGCACCTACATGGGGTCTGCCACGTGGCTCTAACAGCAGACCCCATGGCACCCATGCGGATGAGGGGGACTTTCTAGAAAAGGAGTGTCGGTCAGACAATTCCTTCGATGTCTGCAAACCCTCCGTGGGCACGCGTAAAAACAAAATTTCACTGAACATCTATTTGGATTCCATCCCCTAACCACTTTTCTCAAATTAGAGACCATTTTCCAAGTGAACATTTTATTAGTTTTAAAATGAAATTTTTAAAAAGTCACATCTGAGACTACAGCAAAAAAAAATTTTTTTTGGCTTTGTAAAGAGTATATTAAGGAGACATTCATACATTTCAAGAATTGTTTAATTCTGATATCCAGATTTTAAGCACGTGAACATATGATGACTTTTAAACATACAGTTAAAGCTGTCCATCATAACTGGCTACACCACTAACATTAAATCACAGTTGCCTTGGAGTATAAGTTAGAGGGCTTAAAGTAAACCTGTAACGTATGTAAGGGACACCTTTTTATCTCATACATGCGAATTACTTTTCCTCTATGTAAGGGTTTCTTCGCTTTGATTTCAAAGTTGCCGAGCTCCTGAAGTCACTATTTTGGGGCTTGTCATGGTCCAAAGAGAAGGGGAAAAAAATGTAACCAAGACTAATATATTCCTGGTTATATTTTTTCATTTTGTTACGTGTTATCATGTGCTGCCGAGTCCGTTCTGACTCATAGCGACCCTATAGGACAGAGTAGAACTGTCCCATAGGGTATATGTGTGTGTGTGTGTATACACACACATACAGATTCATACAAACATACATACACACACATACATGCACATATATGCATATATACATATATAGGAGCCCTGGTGGCACAGTGGTTAAGAGCCACAGCTGCTAAGCAAAAGGACTAAAGTTCGAATCTACCAGCTGCTTCTCTATGGGGCAGTTCTACTCTGTTTTATAGGGTTGCTATGAGTCAGAATTGACTTCGATGGCAACGAGTTTGTTTTGTTTAATACATATATACGCTAAAAAAAAAAAGTGGCATAGCAGAAATGGAAGGTCCAGTATATCTAGTAATGCCAGTCCCTGGGTGGTGCAAACCATTTGCACTCAGCTGGCAGCCTAAAGGTTGGCAGTTCAAACCCATCCAGCAGCACCACGGAAGAAAAGGCCTGGTGATCTGCTTCTGTAAAGATTATGGCCAAGAAAACCTTATGGAGCAGTTCTACTCTAACACACAGGGTTGCCATGAGTCAGAATCAATTCGACCGCATAAGACAACAACAACACTAATTATAAAAAGATACTCTTTTGGTAAAATATTAACATTATGGTTCTGCATCTTAAAGTATACTGACCTACAAAAAACTACAAAATCTACTCTCTTGAGTCTGCACTCATGGGAAAGCGGAATCTAGTAGAATTGTATGAGATCTTTGCCTATGGCTCTTCTTTTCTTTTTCAAACATATCACCTGCTGGTCTTCTTCATAGAAATCTCACTCCCAAGAAGCATCCTAGCCTTCGAACAAACATTGTTCATCCTGTCTCCATATCCATAACCATAACCATATTTTTGTTCCTTATTTTAGAAAATAATTTGTTCTCTCTTTTCTGAAGATGGCATGGATTTTGGAAATTCACAGACCAGAACTTCTCTCTCAGTTCTGTCATTAAACTGGGTGACCCCTGGCTGGTACTTATCTGACCCTAATTCTGTACCCCCTTTGTCTCCACATGGCTCAAAGTCCACTTCCCTTTGACCACTCCAGTGTAGTGGTGCATCTTCTTACCTAACCCTTTGAGTCTATTGGTCACCTGGCATCTCTGTAACTCATTTACTGTCTTGTCTCCAGGGTGATATTCAAAATATTTGACAACCTGTACTTCATGGTCACTGACCAATCAGAATGGACATAAACATAATGGCGGTGGTTTCTAGAGGGCGCTCACTGTGTGAGAGGGCTCTGGAGCCTGAGGGAGGAGCCAGGGACACTGGGGCAAGGGAAGGGAGCTCTCAGGAGACTTGAGATAGTTCATACGGAAGTATTTCCATAAGGCTACAATTACTGAAACCAACATAAGTCCTACTTATGTCATTTTCTTATTTGGTATGTGGATCTCTCTTCCCATCTGGATCGGAAACTCCTCAAGATCTTATATTATGTCTTAGATTTCTTGGTGTCCCTTGGACTTAGCACTAGAGCCAAACTTTAGGTAACGTTATTATTTCTTGCATTGTGAGTCAGGAAATGTCAAGTTAGGGAAAATATATGGTGCTCAGCGACAGGCAATACTTGACTTAGAAAACTGGAACTTCAGATTGACCTTTCCCATATCCAACCCAAGTAAGAAATAATTTTTCTCTCCCTTTGAGATCTGGGTCCTCACGGGGCCAACCAGCTTACTGACTTCCCAATTCAGAACATCTGGAAAGTGACAACTCTGGAAAGAATGTTTCTTTAATGCAGATTAGGAATTATGGAGAGTTGCTTTTTCTTTTTTTTTTTAAATTCAGTATAGAAAGTTAAATTATTATTGCCTACTAGTGATTATCACATTCTGTTCCCTCTTTCCTTACTTGTGATGGTGGTGGTAGCATTCAAGAGTAAGGGTAGTATTTGAGAATATGTGTAGAATAGAAACCTGCCATGCAATATTGAGACCAAGAAGGCATTTTTACAGTGTATTGCCACGTGGTTGTTGAAGGTAATTGAAAGAGCATCGTCAGTGCCTCCTTCAGGTATATTATATGAGCTTTGTAGAGCTGGCTGGAGAATTTTGTCCATACATGTAACACAACTTTCTCAATTGCTTTATCTCTTAAAGAAGAGGTTAGACTATGTTTCAGTTATCTACTATGTTACAAACCACACCAAAAGTCAGTGACTTACACTCACAACCATTTATGTGCACACAATTCTGAAACGGAATGGGGCTTAGCTGGATGGTTTTTCTGCTGGTCTTGCTAATGTTCACTCATGCAGATGCAGCCTTTTGGCAGCTCAGCTGGGGCTGGTTAGTCCAAGATGGCCTCTCTCGCGTGTCTGGCGGTCAGCTAGGGCTTTGGCCAGGATGCTTCAGTTCTCCTTCACATGGCCTCTCTAACAGGATATCTGGGTTTCTAACATGATGGAGCAGGGCTCCAAAAAGAGCAAGCCCCAAATGCACCAGCACTTATCAAGTCTTTCTTTGCATTACATTTGTTGATGTCTTGCTGGCAAAAGCAAGTCCCATGGCTAAGCCCAGAGTCAATGTGGGAGGGAGCTACACAGGATGTGCTTCATGGAGGCTACTGATGTAACAATCTACCCTAGACTACGTGATCTCTAAAGTCCCTCCAGCTCCAATATTCAACATTTTCCTGTGGACATGAGCTCTTATTTTTGAATATCACATTTAGAGAAGCGTACTTCTGGAACACAACAGCCTGGAAGGTCTTCACTGTTACCAAGACAACAAAGTGGGTATGATCTTTGCCCCATGACATACAGCCCTTCTATACACATTTGCTTTTTTGTTTTTATTTCTTAGTTTTTGGTTATTTAAGACTGCAGTATGCGTTTATTTTAGCTAAATGTCACTTGTACAAAACTGTGGGGGAAAGACAAGAGTTAAGCAATAAGATTTGAATCTGATTCCACAGTTCACAAGCTTGACTCTGATGAAGAGAGTATGTACATGGCGTGTGCTTAGGAAGTGTTTGCTGACCAACCTCTACCCAACATGTATTAAATAAAATGACCGATTGTATCTTCTCATTCATGATGGTAAACTAAACCCTGCATATACTGCCTGATTCTGCACCATCCCCATGCTCAGTTGCAGATTGTATCTTTGTGACCCACAGGGTTTTCATTGGTTGATTTTTGGAAGTAGCTTTCCAGGTCTTTCTTCATAGTCATAGAAAGCTCTGCTGAAACCTGTTGAGTATCATAGCAACACGCAAGCCTTCACTGACAGATGGGTGGTGACTGTGTTGAGGTGCATTGGCTGGGAATTGAACCCACGTTTCCCCTATGGAAGATGAGAACAGTAATAGAGGGGGTAAAGGCGAGCTTTTATTTTTTATTTGACTTAATTCTGCATTGTTTAAAACTTTTATAAGGGACATATGATATATTCGTTAGCTTAGAAACAGCTTTTAAAAAGAAAAGTCAACAGAGAATGTTAAGTCTTACAGGGCCTGTAAAGATCACCCATTATTTAAGACAAGGAAACTGGAGTGCCGGCCTGCATCCAGAACATCCCTGTCCTAACTCTTCATTGTGTACTCTTTCCATTTGCCAAGCACGTTCCTTTAAAACTCCTAAGAATTTCATTGTTTATTTTAAAGCCATTTATCATAGCTGATACCTTAATTGTGGCTTTGCTTATTTAACAATCTCTGTGGCTTAGGAAGAATGTACTTACCTAATATGTTTTATAGAACAAGCATATCTTTTACATGAGACATCAGATATTATGAAAAAAAAAATCCTTACATAATTTATTTCTCCAAGCATAAAATTTTCACAAATTTCGAATCAAGTTTTCCCTATAGCAGATCAAACAGTACATTTATTTTCACGATCAGTACTAAGCAGTCACATAGTGAAAGAGGTAGTTAGACAACAGAATCCCCGTGAGGAGACTGGGGCAATGTTCTCTGTCCTAGACACTCTGGGAGAGCCTCACACTGCACTCAAAGATTGCCTTCCAGCAAAGGTGAATGACGTGTATGCTTGAGAGAAAAATGAAATGTCTCTTATAAACCAAAGGATGATTACTCAAAACAAAACAAACTCGTTGCCATTGAGTCAATTCTGAGACATGGCAACCCCATGTGTTACAGCGTAGAACTGTCGTTGGATTTTATTGGCTGTAACCTTTACAGAAGTAGATCGCTAGAACTTTCTTCCACAATGGTACACGTTGGGTCCGAACTACCAACCTTTAGGCTAGTGGTTGAGGGCAAACTGTTTACCCCACCCAGGGACCTCCAAGGGATGATTAAGTACAAACAAATATAATCCTATCTGAGAAAGTAAGAGAAAAGGGCAATCAAGGTAGAGATTTAATTTCAAGCGTGTGGGATATATATTCAGAACTGGCTTCCAGGTAGGTAAAATTGGAGCCAGACTTTGAAGGGATGGAAGTGACTACAGGACAACAGATGCTCTTTGCTCATTCAACAGAGGTACTTTGGGCAAGATCTCAGGTCAGCTTCCTCTTGCCTCATCTTCATTTACTCAGTATGGTTAGTTCCAAAAACCTTGTGAATTTGAGTAGGAAAAAAGAAATCAAACAAGAGAAAACCTCAGTTGACCCATTTGGAGATGTGGAAACTTAGCAAATGATTCTTTTCCCAAGACATTGACCCAAATGGAAATATTTTAGCCTTGAAAAAAAATTACTGAGTATTTAAAGTGGATGTAATTTCACATAGTTACTTAGAATTTGACCAAAGTGTTTAAGACTTATGTGCTGCCTTTGATCTGTTTTTAAAATGACGTTTCTGTTTTCAAAAACATTTCATGATCCATTTGGAAGAACCCAAAGAGAGGCCCAAGTCTGGTGTGTTTCGGAGATAATGCTCATTTCTCACTGTGATGACTCTGCTCCCCATCCTGTGCAGTGTTTGGTATAAATATAGATGAAGTTGCTCAAGCAAACACCTATGTCCCATGTTGTCTAGAACTGGAACCTTCCCTAAGAGAAGTCAACACAACCCATGGCTGTCAAATAGTGCCAAAATGCTCTATAGGAGAAATATCATATATATTCAGTAGCATTTCATTTTCTGCATTATTTTCTTTAAATAACATGTAAAAGCTATCCAGATACATACTTCAAAGAAGCAAGCTTTCGTTTCTTTGGAGGCATGCTGCTTATTTGGGTGATATACACTCTATGATAACAACTGCTTGCTGTCCTCGGAATTGTGCTCTGGGTTCACAGGAGGCATGGGATGGACAACAGCCCTGATATCACCTTAGATGTCACTGGCACGTGAGGCCAGACAGCGGCGCAGACCTCCAGATCAATAGGGATGCAGACAGCTGCTGGGGCAGACAGCCTGGAGTCTACTCTGATGGCACTTCTCCAGTCAAAGCCCATCTTTCTGGTCATTTGGGTAGAAGAAGAGAACACATCTAGGTTTCAGATACATAGAACTCTTGTCCACTAGGAGGTGACCATTATGTGAACTTCCAATGGCCAAATGGAACACTTGGGCCTCCATCCCAATCCACATAACATTTTAGTTGGAGTGTGCACTCAATAGCCTAGCTTTTGTCTGGAGTCAGCAGTGCTGCCAGCCTGTATCTGGGACCAGCTTCATGGGTACGTGACCCATGCAGTCCCACAAAGCCCTTGTTTAGAAGGCCCCACACTTGGTTTCATGCACTGCTGCCACCGGCTTGAAATTCTTGATAATATTTGAACAAGGAGCCCCACAATTGTCATTTTGTGGGAACCAGGTCCTGCAAATTATGTAGCCCATTCTGCCTGCAGCCTTGGATTCCTCACCCTGGTTAAAGAACGTGAATGTTTGGATGGTTTTTATGAAGCCTTATCCGAGCTTACTCTTGAGTATTAATGGGAAAAGAAAAAACCCTAGGAGGCCGTGATTCTACCCTTTGACACTTAGGGGTGGCAGCCCCACCCTTCGAGACCCCAGAGGTGGTGGCTTCACCCTTTGAGACTGCTTCCTGTGCTCCTTCCAACAGTTCTGCTGATTTCTGAGATGCTCCAGGGATAGTTCTTTTCTTTCCTTGGAGGACAGCAGATGGAGCTCTTTCGGCCTATTTCCTGCCTGTAGATCTCCAGAAGTCAGACAGCATTCTCTTCTTTCATTCTTCTTCTGTCCTCTTCAGTCTAAGCTGATGGGTTTTCTGCTGTGGTAGTTGGTTAGCCATCAGTCACAGGCTTCATCTCTTTAACAAGAGATTGTGTAGCCACATCCTTGGTGAAATTCTAGGACATGTGTCCTTAGTTTGTACAACAGAATTTTCCAAATCTTTAAGTTTTGTCTTCATTTTGCACAGTTCATTTTTAAGTCCATCGCTTTCCTTTCGCATCTTACTATAAGCAGCAAAGAGAAACCATGTGGCCCCCTTCTCAGCCAAATATCCAAGTTCCTCACTTACAAGTTCTACCTTCCACCAAACATTTGAACATAATTCAAACAAGTTCTTTGTCACTGCATAAAAAGCATCACCCTTCCTCCATTGTATAATCACATGCTCATTACTCCCTTTTAAAGCCTCACCAGAAGCATATTTAACGTCCACATTTCTAGCAACATTCTGCTGCTGGTGCCATATGTATTCTCTAGGACAATAGAAACTTTATGGTTTCCTCACTTCCTTCTCATAATCGTCTTTGTCAGCCATTATTCTACTAACAGTCTCCTCAAGGCAATCTAGGGTCTTACTACAAAGCATATCAAAATTCCTCCAACCTCTACCTATTACCCAATGCCAAAACCACTTCCACATTTTAGGTATCTGTTAGCGAAGCACCTCGCTCCTGGTACCAAATTCTATCTTAATTATCTAGTGCTGCTGTTACAGAAATACCACAGATTGGTAGCTTTTAACAAACAGAAATTTATTTTCTCACAGTTTGGGAGGCTAGAAGTCTGAATTCAGGGTGCCAGCTCCAGGGAAAAGTTCTCTCTTTCTGTCGGCTCTGGAGGAGGGTCCTTGTCTCTTTTAGCTTCTGCTCCTGGGAGTCTGCATGTGGCTTGGCATCTCTCTTCCTCCATTTCTGCTTCTTAGCTTGCTTGTTTAATCTCTTTTATATTTCAAAATAGATTGACTCAAGATACACCCTACTTGAAGGGAAGGACAACACACAGTACAGGGGAAGTCAGCACAACTGGATTAAACCAAAAGCTAAGGAGTTTCCTGAACACAATCAAACACTTTGAAGTACAGAGTAGCTGGGGTTGGGGCCTGGGGACCATGGTTTCAGGGGACGTCTAGGTCAATTGGCATAACAAAGTTTATTAAGAAAATGTTCTACATCCTAATTTGGTGAGTGGTGTCTGGGGTTTTAAAAGCTTTCGAGTGGCCATCCAAGATGCATCAATTGGTCCTAACCCACCTGGAGCAAAGGAGAAAGAAGAACACTGAAGACACAAGGAAAATATTAGCCCAAGAGACAAGAGGGGCCACATACATCCGAGACTCCGTCAGCCTGAGACTAGAACTAGATGGTGCCCGACTACCACCAACGACTGCCCTGACAGGGAACAGAACTGACAGTCCCTGACAGAGCAGGAGAAAAGTGTGGTGCAGAACTCAAATTCATGTAAAAAGACCAGACTTAATGGTCTGACTGAGACTAGAGGAACACCCGAAGACATGGTCCCTGGACTCTCTGTTAACCCAGAACTAAAACCATTCCTGAAGCCAACTCTTTAAACAAAGATTAGGCTGGATTATAAAACATAAAATGATGCTTGTGAACGGTATGCTTCTTAGTTCAAGTAGATACTTGAGACTAAATGGGCAGCTCCTGTCTGGAGGTGAGATGAGAAGGCACAAAGGGATAGGAGATGATTGAGTGGACACAGGAAACTCAAGGTGGAAAGGGGGCGTGTGCTGCCACATTATAGGGATTGCAACTAGGGTCACATAACAATATGTGTATAAATTTTTGTATGAGAAGTTAACCTGGGCTTAAATTTTCACCTAATACACAATAAATAAAATTTAAAACACAGAAGAAAAAAAAAGACACACCTTACCCTAATCCTGCCTCATTAACATAACAAAGACAACTCATTCCCAAATGGGATTATAACCACAGACATAGAGGTTAGGACTCACAACACATATTTTATGGGAGACACGATTCAATCTGTAACACCAGGTATTGCTCTCTGGAGGGAAAGTTACCCCTGAGGCACTGGATGTAGCTGCCAATGGGCAGCCACACTATTGTCCAGGAAATTGGCCGCAGGTGAGTCAATTCCAACTCATGGTGACCTCATGTACGTCAGAGTAGATCTGTGCTCCATAGGGATTTCAATGGCTAATTTTTCAGAAGTAGATCACCTAAACTTTCTTCCAGTGTGCATCTGGGTAGACTCAAAGTCATGCTTTGCATTAGCAGCTGAGCACTTAACCATTTGTATCACCCAGGGACTTCATTGTCTAGGAAACGGGATATAAGCAGATCTTTTGTGTTTTAAGGGCCCAGAGGAGAAGCTACCAGTCCAAGGAGGAGACCGAGAGGAAAGAAGGGAAATGCCTTGGGCCTGTGAGTTACTAGGGCCTGCTCTGACCCAGCACTCCAGGGTCTGCATGCAGCCCAGCAGTAAACAAGAATAGCTGAACATGTAAACAAGAAATGTCTGGAATGGAGGACCTAGACATTTGGGCCAGCCCTCCAGGTCTCCAGCCCTGTGCAAGCAAAGCTCTCATCATAGTCACAGTAGGAGCAAACACACCCTAATCCCCCAGACCCCACATGGGCTGGGACACTAGCTCTACCACTGTGGCTAGACTGAGCCGGCTGGTTGCACCTTGAACTAAACACGTGATGCACGAAGAACTGAGCAGACAATTATTGTCCACGTTGGGCAACTGAAATAACTGAGTCTCAGAAGAGTCGTGCAACTTGCAGAAACAGACCTCATGGGTAGAGCAACCAGAATTCAATGTAAATCTGCCCGCCTCCAGAGCTGTCCACTTTGCTCAGCATACCACGGAGAAAGTGTTTCATATATTTCAGACGTTAACCTGAGACTCCCAAACACTTTGCAGATGTTTTCCACAGGGACTGATGAGCTATTTACAGATTATTCATATCAGCTCAATAAAACAAACATGAAAAATAATTTGATTAACTAATTCTAATTCACATATCTAGGTTAAAAAAAAAATCATAATACTGCACTTAAAAAATGTTCTATATTCCAAATTTTTATGGCTTAAGAAGAGCCTTTCCCCAAGAGCTGAATGAAGAAGTTTTTTGTTTTCTTTCAACTTTTAATAGCAACTTTGTGCTAATCAGGTCTTATGGATTGAACGTGTCCCTCAAAAAGATATGTTGGAGCGCTAAACTCCTGTACCTGTATATGTGACCTTGTTTGAAAATAGGGTCTTTGAAGATGTTATTAGTTAAGTTAGCATGAGGTCATACTGGAGTAGCGTGTGCCCTAATCCTATATGAGTGCTTTCCTAATAAAAGAGAAGATGCACAGAGACAGGGAGGCAGAGGAAGGACTCCATATGACACTGCAGCTGCAAGTCAAGGAACACCTGGAGTCACCCGCAGGTAGGAAAGAAGCACACAGCAGATTCTCCCTCAGAGCTTCAGAAGGAATCAACAAGGCTGACCCCCGATCTCAGACTCCCAGACTCCAGAACTGATACTTTGTTATGACAGTGCTCTGAAACTAATACCTAAGGTAAGAGAAGGAGACTAATGTTTGCTGAGTCCATTACATGTTATCACACATGATCTTTATAAGCACCTCCTGGTTTAATGTCTTTCTCTTAAACGATGAGACCTGTGAGACTGGGGTACTTACAGAAGGCAACCACCTCCTTTCCTGGGAGGGTGCTCTAGTTCATCAGGATTTTCTAACTCTGCAGAGTGTTGTTGGCAGGCACAGGGATGGATTCCAAAGAGGGCTGATTCTGAATGAACTCCTTGGGGTCTTAACAATTAGGCATGTGGGACACAGAGTATGGGGTGAGCAAAGAATCCTGGCTGACCCGATTCCTCGAAAATGCTCTCCTCTCCATCCGCTCCCCACCCCCCTACCAAATGTCTGGTGTGGGAAGCTCCACGCCCAGCAGGGACCTCTCACTTCAGCTGACATCATAACAGCCTGAGCCCCATGGCCGTCAAAACCCTGAGGTGTGTGTTTCGCCTTAATCACAGTTCTCAGTAGCACTTAAAAATGTAGTTGATGAATTTAACAAGAAACACATGTTTTCATTTAAATTATGATTAGCAATTAGAGAGTTAAGCATGCCCTAGATGGAATATATAATCCTTCGTGGCAGAGCTACTTTACTGTTGTCTTTCTCCTTTGATGTGTGTCTTTATGATTTTATAGTAAATTTATGCAGAAGCTGTGAGAGAGGCCCAAGCTAAATAAAGCTCTTGAATTGGAGTGACTTGGCTTCTAAAAAAAAAAAAAAAGATCACCAGTCTAGCCCCACTGCAGACTCATTGCTCCACGGGATTTTCTTTGTTTTAGGAAACGTAAGAAGTTATGTTGCTTACTCTGTTACCAGTTGTAGTTGGATAATTAGTAGGAAGGTTGCAGTGTAAATTATATACTTCTGAGCAACAATAGATTGCCTCTACCTACCTACTGGAATCCTTGGATGGTGCAAACGGCTAAGCACTCAGCTACTAACTGAACAGTCGGAGGTTCAAGTCTACCCAGAGGCACCTTGGAAGAAGGGCCTAGCAGTCTACTTCTGAAAAAGCAACCTCTGAAAACCCTACTCCGAGACAATGGGGTTGCCGTAAGTCGGGATGGACTGGATAGCAACTGTTTTTGTTTTTGTTTTAAATCTCCTATTGCTTGGTATTATTTCTTGGAAATTCAGAAAAGGAGAAGCAAGCGACCTTCTCCTTCAGTTTCTTCTGAATGTTGCATGGAGAAATTAATATTCGCATCTGCTTTTCAGTGGAGATAATAATAATAATAATAAAAAAAAAAGGCCAAGAAAAGTGCCAACCCGTAATATTTAGGGACAGGTCAGGTGCATTCCAGATAGCAGGGATGCAGACTAACAGAATTGCCAAGGGAAATCCATGTGACTGGTCTATAATTGTAACACAACCATATTTGCTCCCTAAAAGGTTTCTATCACAAAGCAAGTTGGCAGTTGTAATGAAGTCATCTAATGAGAAAGTAATTCTTGGTGAGGAATTGCCCTCCCCCCACCAAATAAAATAAAATAAAAGGATAGAGATATAGTTTATGGTCAAATTACCGGTGGGACTCAGTAGGCTACAGAGCATAGCCAAGACAAGTAAGTGTCGATAGCTTGGAGACCTGAATGTATAACTCCTTGGCATGGTCTAAGGAGCTGTAGCAGTTTCTAAATTTTAGCAAAACCAGACACAGAGGTGAGGGAGGATTGCTCCTTTGGGGTATAGTCAGGAATCTGAGACCTTTGGCAGTGTTTGCTGTAGCTGGCAGGAGGGTAGACAACCATATGTAACTGGTAGACGCTGGAGAGAAGTCATTTCTGGATTTCTTTAATGGGGGAGGCAAGCGTGCAGGCTGAGGGAAATGGAATTATCTCTACAGACCTCTACAAAACAGCAAATACTTTATTTTCTCTTGTAGCTTCATAGACCCTATCACTCAAAGTAATCCAAACTAAGAGTCTTTCCTTGTGCTGTGGATTGCATTGGGTTCCCCCCTCAAAAGATACATTTAAGTCCTAATCCTTGTCCCTCTGAATGTTTGGGGAAAACAGTTTTTCTTTGTAGATGTTACCAGGGAATAGTGTCATACAGGAGTAGGGTGGGTCTTAATCCCTTCCAAACCAAAACAAGTCCATTGCCCTCGAGTCTAGTCTATTCCAACTCGTAGTAACCCTATATGGTGTCTTATAAAAGAGGAGAATAGACACGGAGACAGCGTCATACAGTGGGAAGACACCCTGTGAAAATACATTTACAAGAAGCAAAAAAATGCCAAGGGTTGCTGGCAGTCACCAGCAGCTAGGAGGGAGACGTGGAACAGTTCCTTTCTCAGAGCCCTCAGGAGGAACTGACATGGCCGATACCCTGATTTGAACTTCTAACCAGCAGAACTGTGAGAAAATAAAAAGTTTCACTGTGTATTGTTGCAGACAAAAAAACCAGGCTAATCAGGCACTATTGTGGAAGCACACCGCTTCACACGTAAAGTAAAACTTCCCAGAGAAGACAGAAAACCAGGTGCGACTTTCTCTTTCCATGTTGTTTTTCATCTCGTGGAGTTGTTTGTCTCGAGCATCAGAAATGGGGAATAAATTTTCCTGGACACACTGACAGCTCTCGTAGAACATCTGCATGACAATGGAATTTATTTTGTTCATTATGACTGCAGCAGCACGCAGGGCTTTATTTCACTCCCACAGACTACTTCTGCTTTCATAAATTACTCAGCTTGCTCCTCTTGGAAATGGCCGGCAGTCTTTGGAGAACTGGCAAATAATCTCCAGGTTGTCTCTGCTTCTTCATTTTGGTTATTTCTATGTCATAAAAGTTATGACATATCACACAGAAGAAGGATCAAGAAGGCCTCTACTAAATACTTTTCAACAAGCTTGAGACAAATCTAATAACACTGCCACAGAGGCTTCTAAGAAAACTCTATAAACGATTCTCCAGCCTCGAGAGCTCAAAGGCAGATGCATCGTTCTGTGCAAACCAGCTTCCGTTTCTGTTCCAAGCTCTTTGTTTTGCGCGTAGTGCTGGAAACTTCATTTTGCTCACTTGGTAAACCGTCCGGCCCTGTGGTGATCTTTGTATTCTTAACAATGGATCGCCTCTGGAGTTTTTTGAAAACATAGCAGATATAAATCGGAATATTCCATAAGTGCAAAAACAAAGGAGGACCACGAGTATCCTTGTGGACAAAAGCATGACCTACTCAGGAGCTCGGTCAGATGTTCAGCATCAATCAAGGTCTCACATACCATTTTCTTTCCCCCTCGTGCTCTCATTTGTCTCTTTCTTAGGATTTGGCACAAAAACCACGGTCCTGGAAGAAGAGCTGTAATTTCAAACTGTTGATCTCAAGTTTAGGTTACACTCTGAAGGGTTTCCCAGCATTGTCTTACTGAAATATGGAGTGTTCCCATGGGAGGGGAAAATTTGATGAAGAGGGAGCTGGACATCAGGAAATGGGGAGAGAGCAAGATGTGATATTTGGCCCCAGGGATCATGCTCAGTCTCTTGGGTTTATCTGTGATATGTTGGCATGATTTGCTGCTTCACATCAGCTGGGCAATGGCTTGGTGCCACAGAGAACTGCACTGAGCTATCTTGGGCCACAAAGCCAGAAGGAAGCCTGGAAACAGAACCAATGATAGGATAAGATTGGGAGACGGGTGTCTATCAGATGAGGTAGGAGCAGAGCAGAAACTCATGCTGCCCACCTCTCACCCCTTGCGCCACCAGAAATATTAACACTCTTCCATCATGAAAGACTGACTGTGTTATGGGAGTTTCCAGACTTCTGGATTATTCATAGGCTGGGGGTTCCAAAATGGGGTCGAGATGAACTGACAAGGAAAGCAGGGACAGGGAGCCTTCTTAGCTCTTCGTCTATGGCCATCGCCATTTTCGCTGCTGCTCATTTGTGGTGTGTTGGCATGATTTGTTGCTGCTTCAAATCAGTTGGGCAATGTCTTGATGACACAAAGACCTGCACTAAGGCCTCTTGGGCCACAAAGCAGAAAGATAACCATCCAGCTGGCGCTGTGTAAAGTCTTGCCACTTCCCAGGTATTGCCTTGAAGCAAAGTCCCCACCTCTGCTGCCATTGGTGCGGTGTCATTTTTTCCCCTCCCCTTCCACTCCCTACTTTCTTCCCAGCCTCTGGATATTCATCTTTAGGGTCAGTCCTGTCTGCCTATTCAATGCAAAGATTAAATCCCCTAGCTGAGAGAAAGTCTGGGTGTCAGTTATCTTTAAACACCAAACCAAAACCAAACAATTTGCCGTCAAGTCGATTTCGACTCATGGCGACCCTGTGTATGTCAGAGTAGAACTTTGCTCCGTAGGGTTCTCATCCAAACCTTCAACCTTTTAGTGAGTAGCCAAGCACTTAACCATTTGCATCGTCCAGGGATTCCATCTGAAATACGTGTGTCTTAGCCATCTAGTGCTGCAATCACACAAATACCAAAAGTGGATGGCTTTAACAAAGAGAAGTTTATTCTCTCACAGTCTAGTAGACTAGAAGTCCAAATTCAGGGCATCAGCTCCAGGTGAAGAGCTTTGTCTTCTCTGTTGGCTCTGGAGGAAGGTCCATGTCATCAATCTTCCCTTGGTCTGGGAGCTTCTCTGCGCAGGAATCTGAGGTCCAAAGGACTCTCTTTGCTCCGGGCACTGCTTTCTTGGTGATATGAGGTTCCCATGTGTCTCTGCTCACTTCTCTTTTATGTCTCAAAAGAGACTGGCTTAAGACACCATCCAATCTTGTATACCTCATCAGTATAACTGCTGCATTTTATTAGATCATAGTGATTGAATTTATAACACTTAAGGAAATCACATCAGATTACAAAATGGTATACAATGATACAATACTGGGAATCACGACCCAGCCAAGATGATAGGTATTTTTGGGGGGACACAATTCAATCTATGACAAAGTGAAAAGCTATTAACTTCCCCATGGGAAAGCAAGTCCAGAACTCAAGATTTCAAAGAGTCACAAAGATGTCTGAGAGAGTAGGGGTGTGTGTCAGTGCAGGGGCAGGGGGAATGTAGATAAAAAATGTATACTCCTTGCTGAGACTACAGAGGTAGAGACTAATAATAACAACACCAGTAACAACACCAGTAATTTCTCAGGCTCATCACGTTGGCTCTTCTATATATCAGATACTATACTTAACGTTTTTCTAAGTTTTCATTTTATCTTCAACTTTGTAAGACAAATAACGTTTTCCTCATTGTAGAGATAAGGCTAGGGAAGGGAGTTTCATTTTTCATTCTAGGCACTGTCGGGTACTTTAGATATCTTTTCATTAAATTTTTATATATCCACTTTACAGATAAGAAAAGTGAGGCAGCAGTCTTGCTGCTTCACATCACGCCATGTAAAGCTTACAGATATCTTGGTAAATACCCCAGTGAAGGGCTCCTAAATACTTGGTTTAAGGACTAAAGCTACACCACAGGCCCTCTGGGAAGTCAGCTGTAGGTCAAGATATCCTGGATCCTCCACTCTCCCTCTTAAGAGTCTTTCAGAAGTTCTTACGAATCAGTGTTCTTGATGTCATCCAGTGTGAACCTTCTGCCTCATAAGGGTGGTTTGAAATAAGGAAGGGGAGTAAGTGGAGAGGGATGATTAACTTTACCATAACCCAGAGACCCAGTGCTTATTAAGTGGATACAACTAGAAGGCAAATGAATGTTAAATGAGAAATGTTATTTTTA
This sequence comes from Trichechus manatus latirostris, assembly GCF_000243295.1. Taxonomy (NCBI): domain Eukaryota; kingdom Metazoa; phylum Chordata; class Mammalia; order Sirenia; family Trichechidae; genus Trichechus; species Trichechus manatus. The sequence goes on along the minus strand of NW_004444039.1, from coordinate 4,158,608 downwards.
GTTCTCTCTTCTGTTCGCTGGACTGTGGTACTCTTTCTATGGTGTACAATGACAGTGCTATTTTAAAAATTGCACAATTTTATCTCATCATCGCTGCACACTATTTATTGAGTGTCTACATAGCCATGCCAGTTGCTGTAGAAAATCTAACACGTGCATCTGGCCGGGACTTTGAACTGACTCTTTCCAGTTCAATCCTGGCAGAGGGAGTGACACCAGAACAGACTCGAATTTTTAAAATTTGGGTGAACCAGGACCATAACCAAAACGGGAAAAATTATGGGTCCAAGCCCTGCTAGAAACTTCGTCTTCCCCTTAGAAAACAAGGGCAGTGTATGCATTGCATAGCAACCAAATCTCTTGCCCACTGGGTTTTGCGCAGTTGAAACAGCAGTGTCCTGCTAAAAGGTGGTGGCCAGCTACCCCACTTTGAGTGTGTTGCTCTCCTCAGTCCTGGCAATAATCCAGTCTCATGCATCAGCCTCCTGAAAGAACTCACTACGCCTCTTCCAAGTCTCCCATTCCAGGGTTCAACTCTTAATTTTTTCTGTTCCAGTTACTGTTCTGGATCACCCAAACTTTTAAAATTCATGTCTGTTCCCGTTTTGCTTCATTGTCCATGACTGAACCAGTTTGAACTGGTTCAAAGCCCTGCACGTGGCAGAGCCTCTGGGTGCCGGGGTGCGAAGCTCAAGTTTTGAAATAATAAATATTTAGAAATTCCTTCCCCAGCGTACCAAGCTGTGGCATCTAACCCTTGCCAACCTAAAAGGCTGACTGAACAGAGCATAGCCCCCTCCCCACTCAGATTTCCCCTCACCCTCCCCTACTCCAAGCCCAAGGAGAAACACTGAACTACTTGTTTCTTTGAAACCACAGGGTGAACTTTCCAGCAAAGGAAGGAAAAGGTTTCCTTGTTCTCCTCCCCCCACCCCCCACTCCAATTAATACCAAAGTTTTCAATTATCCTAGAAACCTGAGCTCTGGTATGTTATTAGAATCGTGTTTCAGGAAGACACATTCCCAAGCCCCAAAGTCCTATGGCGATTTTTCCGTTCTCCAGAAGCCACTGGGACTGTTATCTGAGATACTTCTCAGGGGGTTGGTTTGTTTTTCTGCCCCTTCAGTGGCAGGCTTTGTCTAGTGAGCGGTGGGATTCTCATGAGGGGCCCTGGGCTGCCTGGTGGTTAGGAAGTGAGAAGAATTCAAGATTTCCCTCTTGGTGCTTGAAGCTTTGAATATCAGAGGACCTGCTTCTCCTGGTGGTCACCTGATATACTCACCTCTGACCAGTAAGTGTGGCAGCTCTGGGGATGGCCGCATCAGACTTTTCTTTCTTCTTATCCGTAGTATAAATTCCTTCAGGGAAAGATCAGATACTTTATACATTTTTAAGAAAACTTAGAAGCGAGGATGGCAAGACTTTGTCTCACGTACTTTGGACACGTCATCAGGAAGGACCAGTCCCTGGAAAAGGACATCATGTTTGGTAAAGTAGAGGGTCAGCAAAAAAGAGGAAGACCCTCAACAAGATGGACTGACACAGTGGCTGCTCAGCATACAAAGGATTGTGAGGATGGCGCAGGACCAGGCAGTGCTTTGTTCTGTTTGTTTGTACATAAGGTTGTTATGAGTCAAAGCCAACTCAGTGGCAACTAGCAACAATTAAGAACTAAACATAAGAGATAGGAACTGAAAAAAAGTATGCACCTCAAACTCATACTCATTTGTCAAATGTGAACTTTAACCCAACTAAGCACTCACAACTGGTGTACTTGAATAGTCAGAACTCAGCACTGCGCAAACATGATTTTTTTTTTCTCCCCCAAATAACTGATATCAACTTTGCTTCTCAAGGCCCAGCATTATAGGTTATAGGTAGGTCCGGAAAAATGGAAAGTTCCAGTTAAAGGTATGGCCGTTTCTTCTATTAACATCAGATCTATCCAGGAACTTACCAGTCAATTCTAGTTAAATCAGTCACTTTCCTGGTGTTTCTTCATAAAAGTAAACTCCTCACTTGTGGTAGCCAGCTTTTGGGATGGCCACCAATAATCCTCACCTCCTGGTATTCATGTCCTTGTAGTGTCCCCTCCCACACTGTACCAGGGTTGGTCTGTGTGACCAACAGAATATGGCAGAAGTCACGTGGTGTGACTTCTAAGGCTAAATCATTTAAAACATTGCTGCCTCCACCTAGCTCTTTTGGATCTCTTGCTTTGAGGGAAGCCAGCCACCATGTTATGAAGGCACTCAAGTAGCCCAAGAAACCGAGGCCCCCTGTCAACAGCCAGCGCCAACTTGCCAGACACGTGAATGAACCATCTTGAAAGTAGATTGTCCATTCCCAGTCAGATCTCCAGATAAAACTGCCGCCCTGGCCAACATCTTGACTGCAGCCACATGAGAGATCCAAACTAGAACCAACCAGCTAAGCCACTCCCAAATTCCGGACCCACAGAAACTGTAAAAGATAATAAATATTTATAGTTGGTCTAAGCCACTCAGTTTTGGGGTAATTTGTTACGCACTTACAGATAACTAATACATCATATGGGCTGTTTCAACCCCTCCTTCTTCTCTCCATGGTGGTAACTGGTGTCTAGAGCCAGGAGCTTATGTGACCTCAGTGGTGAAGGAGATAAATTCTGGGTCTGTGTGGTATCACGGGGATACTCCCTTGTTTCTTTGGTAACCAGGTGGAGGTGGGTTCCGGCTGTATCTGGTCTTGGGGCTGATTTCTGCTGATGAAGCCTCTGGCAGTGATTTTTGTGGTCTGTTCTCTTCGCTCAAGCAGGGCTGGCTGTTCTCCTTGATTGGTTCAGCCCCCTTTAGCATCTGCCAGCACTGCAGATCCCTCTGGGGGTCAGGTTGTTATTCCCAGTCAATCCTCATGCGCAGCCACCACCCATCTGTCAGTGGAGGCTTGTGTGTTGCTATGATGTTGAACAGGTTTCAGCAGATCTTCCAGACTATGACAGATTAGGAAGAAAGGCCTGGTGATCTGCTTCCTAAAATCAGCCAATGAAAACCCTATGGATCATGCAGCTTATCATAGGGATGGTTCAGGACCAGGCTGAGTTTCTTTCTGTTGTGCATGGGGTCGGTATGAGTTGAGGACGTCTCGGCAGCCGCTAACAACCAGGGGAGGCTTACTATTTTCTTAAAAAAGGAGACACCTAAGCATGTTTGTAGGTGGTGGGTGAGCAAGGAGACAGTGGAGGGGGGAGGGTTGCAAATGCATATTCACTAGAGGAGCCGCTTTCTGCGGGGAAAGGGGAGGTAAGGCTCCAACAGTGCTCGGCAGCCCAGCTTCTGAGCAGAGGTGGTGGATGGCTAAGCTGGTCTAAGGGGGGGAGATTGCTGAACAGGATGTGTGCCACAGCAAGTTGAGAAGGACATCAAAGAGCCATAAAAGGTGGCTGGAGACCAGTGTTAGACAGGAAAGCCAGCAAAGCTATGCAAGGAACATTATGGTCTGGGAGAAAACCTCTCACATCATATATTTTGAGGTCCACAGAGGTTCTATTCTGCCCTATAGGGTCTCTGTGAGTCAAAATCGACTCGACGGCAACGGATTTGGGGTTTTTTGATGTGGAAGCCCGTCCACTTTCAGCTGCACCTAAATCAGATTTGGAGAATCCCTTACAGTCATCTACACCTCCTGGGTTCCTTAGAGTTCATTTGAGCAAAACAGAAGATACACTCCTCTCCCCAAGTGGGACGTGGTTGCTTTATTTTTCTCTGCCTTTCTGAGTAATCAAAATGCTCTCTGCTGAATCCAAGTCATAAATAACTTTGTATTCCTATTACTATAAGCCTCCTCTGAAAGATTCTTGATAATCCATTTGGAGAGTGACACAGGAACATTCTAGTCCATGAAAGACAGTATTCGTTTGGACGTCCAGCGTGAGCTGAGGGTATGATCCCAATTTCTTCAGGTTTCACCCACACATGTGTGGGGACGAGGTCGCTGCAGCAGTCCCTGGAGTTGCACGGGCTTGTTATGGCAGTATGGGTGCTTGCTACAGGACCCCCCAGCTGTGCCTGGTGCCCATGGGAGCCTCTCACTGCACCTATGAACAGCTTTTCTGGATTCCCTGCTCAGGGTCTGTCTCCTGAAACCCTCACGGCTGTAGAATTCATGAGCTGCCAACACGGCATAGTGTTCCACTCCATCCTACCTCAGCAGAGATGGAGGAAATGGCCTCTCCCTTACTCTGCCTGTCACTTTGTCACCTGAGTCCTCAAGTACAGTCCCTTAGGGAGACCACCCCTCAGCTTCTGCTGCGGGCCCTCTCCCTTCGAGGGCGCAGATGAGTCCAGGGACAGACCCTATCTGCTCTCCTTGTATTTTCTCTCTCTTCCCACAGAGGTTGTTGTTAGTTGCCATCAAGTTGATACTGACTCACGGCGACCCCATGTGTGCAGAGTAGAACTGTGCTCCATAGGGTTTTCAAGGCTGTGATCTGTCGGAAGCAGATTGCCAGGTCTTACTTCTGAGACACCTCTGGCGAGGTTTAAATCGCCAACTTCTGGTTAGTATTCCAGCGCTTAACCATTTGCATCACCCAGGCACAAAGTCTCTCCTCACAGACATCCTTCCCCTCAAGATAATCTGACATGCAAAACGGTTCCCACAGTCTACTGAGCACTGTTGGAGCCCATATCTTTCTTTCACCCCAGAAAGTGGTTTCTCTAGTTAATTCATATTTGCAACCATCCCCCTCTTCACTGCCTCCTTCCACATGCTCAAGCCTCTCCCTTTTTAAGAAAATAGTAAACTTTCCCTGAGTTATAGCCTATATTTCTCCTTCCCTTAACACACAAGCTTGTGGAAAAATTAGCCTCTATCTCATCTCCTATTCTTCAACCATGACATCCTGCCTGTCGAGTCCATCCCCAATACTCCGCAGAGCCAGGTTCGGATCTCATTCTAGGCTTATCCTCTAGAATTTACTCTACTAAATACATAGAGCAACCACCCATCTGTCAGTTTGTTGTACTGTGGTGGCTTGGGGGTTGCTATGCTGCTGGAAGCTATGCCGCTGGAAGCTATGCCACCAATATTTTAAATACCACAGGATCACCTGTGGTAGACAGGTTTCAGTGGAGCTTCCAGACTAAAAAGACCAGGAAGAAAAGCTTGATGATCTACTTCTAAAAATTAGCCAGTGAAAACCCTATGGATTGCAACAGAATATGGTCTGAGATAGAGCTGGAAGATGAGCCCCCTCATTTGGAGGCACTCAAAATACACAGTGGCCTCAACAGTGGAGTCGAGCATACCAATGCTTGTGAAGATGGCCCAGGACCAGGCAACATTTCGTTCTGTTGTACATGGGGTCACCATGAGTCAGAGTTACCTTGATGGCAATGAACGACAACAACACAAATACAGAGAAAGTGGTTTGGATAGGCCTATAGGGCCTTTTCAGTTGACCACCCACTTCCTCCAGTAGCAAATTCCCTTTATGGGAAGTTCAAATACGTATAGATTTTTTCCCCAATGTACCTTTTTCATCAGAATTTTAATTTGAATATTCACAAATGTCTTGTTGTCCCTGATAAAATCAATTAGAAGTAAGAGCTCGTGGCAGGGAAGCGTAAAGGCAGGTAAGTGGAGAGCTGGGCAGAGAGAGGTTTTTGCAACCTTGTCACAAGGAAGTCAAGGGAAGCTGAGGAAGGTGAAGCAGAGACTGAGCATGGGCCCCTGAGGTCTACTGGGTTGAGGAATCCCCAGTGATGCAAGTGGTTGGCAGAGCTTGGTGGAGCATTCTGCCATCCTCCACTGTGACCTAGTGCTGGGCTACCGGGGGCAGAACTAAAGAACTAAAGGCGTATAACTCTGTGTACCAAGAAAGGGATTTGGAAAATGTTCTGTGGTGTCATGAGCTTGCATTAATTAAATCCTTCCCCCAGCTTTACTCACCTAGATCAAGCAGATGAGCCCACCTCTGTGACCACAGTGAGCCCCGAGGGACAGGACCTGGCTGGTGGACATCCACAACTACAAGGCACAAAATCAGAAACACACAAAGAGCATGGACAGGCACAGAAGAAGAAAGCCCCTTCGCAGTCATAGTATCATTGAAACTGTGGGACTTGAAGACTCTCGAGGGTCTGAAGCGAGTAAAGAACGGTAAATGAAAATTGTACCTGGGCCATATTCTCAATTAAGAATGGATAAACGCCATCTATCACCTGTCTATTTATTGTGCTATTTTTATTGTTTCATTTTAGGATTTTTTTTTTTTTTTTTTTTTTTTTTACAAAGGTTTATACTGGTTCATTGGAGATTTTGGTGCCCCACTCTAGCTCTGTTTTCTCTATGAAGACTCGAGTTCCTCAATGGTAATCTTCGTATGTACCCAAGGCTGGGAAGGGGCTACTAGGGTGCATCGTAAGACCCAAGGCCAAGACACTGTTTTGTGAGGGAGTCACAGGCTTAAGATATGTGGTCTCTTTTCTGGTGTATGGCTCAGCCCTAAAAATGCACATTGTTTATTTTCATTTCAGGATCAATGTAAAAACATCTTTCAAGCACACTGAGTACTTTGAAGGGAGATGCTCCAGCATTACTCTTAGTAGTACAAAACCAAAAACCAAACCCCTTGCTGTCAAGTCGTTTCCAACTCATAGTGCCCCTATACAACAGAGTAGAACTGCCCCATAGGGTTTTCAAGGAGCGGCTCGTGGATTTGAACTGCCAACCTTTTGGTTAGCAGCCAACCTCTTAACCAGTACGCCACCAGAGCTCCCTGTTAGTAGTAGTAAGGCATGAATGCAGCACACCTATTATGGCCCTGGTGTCCTAATCCACTATTCATTCATTCATTCAACAAACACTTACTGAATGCCTTCTATGTACCAGGCACTCTGTACAGAGACAAGGACCTTGACCTCACGGAGTTGGTAGAGTGTGAAGTGATCAGGCTGACATAACAGGGAGGAACTGAAGGGATAGGCAGGGAGAGCAGGATGAATCAGATGGAGAGGCGGGCAGGAACTGAGCACACAGTGGGAAGCTCCAGAAAGATTTAAAGCAGAAGAGTAAGAGGTGCAGATTCATATTTTTAAAAGATCACACGGGCTTCTGGGTGGAAAATGATTGTAGGAGGTCATGTGTGGAACCAGAATAGTGAGTTAGGAGGCTACAGAGGTCCAGGTGAGGGATGATAAAGCCTTGGAATTGGGTGGTGTAGGTGGTGAGAGGTGGACATTTGATAGAGGAGGGTGGATATGCAACCAAAATGAGGACATTGCCCTTGGGCAGGAAGGACTGCTTGGAAAACAGAAGATTGCACTGAGGGAAATGGGCTTCATCTTAACAGGCAACACTGAGCTCAGGTCATGAAGGAGCTCCAGAACCACAACTGTCGAGTTGACTTCCTGTGCTCCATAGGGTTTTCAATGGCTGGGTTTTCATTGATCGAGCAGTGATTTTTCACTGATCAACTAGATTCCCAGGAAGACTCAAACTCGTGTTAACACTTTGTACCTCCCAAGAACTCCAACGATCTCCTCGTAGCAAGGTTATCTAGTTTTGAAGCATAGAGCTCAGAAGGTAAAATGGATATATCTTCCCAGGAGGCCACCAGGAAAGAAGTTAGAGATGACTCTGGTGTGCTCCTGTACTGAGCCAGAGAGTTGGAATGGGAACCTGAAGTTGCCCCAGGCACTGGATTCTAATCTGTAGGGTTTCATGTGCACACTGGCCGAGCTCCTTCCTCTTCCCACTGTGTTGCCCAATTATTTTTGCCCAATGTTGCTAGCCACAGGTGGCTATTTAAATGTAAATGTAAAACTCTAGAACTAAAATTAAAAATTCAGTTCCTTGGTCACACTAGCCACATTTAAGTGCTCAACTGCCACATGTGGCTAGTGGCTATTTCCTTGGGTAGCCAGTGATAGAACATTTACAGCTTTGCAGAAAGTCCTACTAGATAGCTGCTACAGCAGGTTCTCCCTCCATCGGGTCAGATACTTCTGGGACTATGTCTAGGTGCTGCCGCTGATCCCTACTTCATCTCGCCGGTTCTCTGCTGCTGATCCTTATGGTTTAAGCCCCATGCTTGCTGTCTTCCTGCTCTCTCAGACTGCCTACATTAGACAGACCTTCCTTCACCTGGGATGTGTACACCAGGTCCTCTTTCCTCCATGTCCATGCCCCAGTCCTACCCTCTCCTACGCCAAGAACCAGTTATTGGACCACCATGGGCTGAGCCTTTGTCCCCAGTTGCTAAGCCTAATAGACTCGATGAGGTCTACTGGTGGTTCAGTGGTAGAATTCTCACCTTCCATGCATCAGACTGGGTTTGATTCCTGGCCAGTGTACCTCAGTACAGCCACCACCCATCTGTCAGTGGAGGTTTGCAAGTTACTGTGATACTGAACTGGTTTCAGTGAAGTTTCCAGACTGAGACAGACCAGGAAGACAGGTCTGGCAACTTCTGAAAAATAGCTAATGAAAACACTGTGGATCACAGTGGTCTGATCCCATTGTGCATGGGGTCACCACGACTGGGGCGTCCTCTCAACAGTAGCTAACAGCAACAGCAACAGTAGGCTGGGTAGTCCAGAAGGGGCTGTGGTCCAGGAAGCAGAGAGCCTGGACTTGCAAAAACTGAGAACGGGAATCACATGCTCAGTGCTCAGTCTCCAGGGAGACTGCCTGGATTTCTTAAGGGTGAAGGCAGTGGAGAAAAGGGGAACATGGACAGAGAGGAAGTGTCATTCTCCTGGACCTAAACAAGAAGTTTGGGCCTCAGGAGAGAAACAAGAAATAAAAGACAAGGTGCAGGATTTCCGAGCTTTCCCTGCACTTCAGAGAGCAGGTTTCACATACATTTCAACACCCGGCCGTGCTCAAGAATGAAGCAGACATGCACATGCCTGCAAAACCAAAACACAGCTGGTTGGTCTAATTTTAGGTCCCTAAGCATTGGCAGTGTCCCTGTATCCAATGAGCGCTGTCTCATTTCCCAGAGTCTGCGCCAGCAGCGGGGCTCAGCGGAACTCACTGGCATCCCTGTGTGTGCCTTTCTGAGAAAGGGCAGCCACTGACCTCAACTTGTTCTGGACACCTCTGTAAAAAGTCTGAAAAGGAGTCTTAGAAGGAAAAAAAAAAAGTAATGCCAGACTTTTCTTGTTCTGCTGGGTGGGGGCGTTCAGGAAGAAAATGTTTGCGTGGAGTAACGGTTCTATGGAAAATTGTTTGCCATCTTGCTTGGAACGATCAGAGAAATGGGAGTTCTAGCTGACAGAAGTCTCTGGAGTCATGTCGCCTGGGTTTGAATCTGATTCTGTCATTTACTAGTTCTGTGACTCTGAGTGAGTTCCTTTACCTGTCTGTACCTCAGTTTCCTCATCCATAAAATAATGCTAACAGTAGTGTCAGCCTCATAGCGCAGGCTTCTCAGGGTTGTTGTGAAGGTTAAATGAGATGATACATGTAAAGCTAGAACAGTACCTGGGATATAGTGAACAGTAATTGTTTGAGGAGCTCTGGTGGCCCGATGGTTAAGCACTCTGCTGCTAACAGTAAGATCAGTGGCTCAAACCTGCCGGCCCACTCCAGCGGAGAAAGACGTGCCAGTCTGCTTCCATAAAGATTCACAGCTTTGGAAACCCTATGGCGCATTTCTACTCTGTCCTACATGGTTGCTATGAGTCTGAACTGACTCAACGGCCCCTAACAACAACAGCATGCCTATATTATTTATTTCATTTTGCTCAGTGAAAGTACTGAGAGTCAGAGAGCTTAACTAACACGGTACAACAGAACGAAACACTGCCTGGTCCTGTGCCATGCCCACAATCATTGTTATGCTTGAGCACACTGTTGCAGTCACTGTGTTAATCCATCTTGTTAAACATCTTCCTCTTTTTCGCTGACCCTCTACTTTACCAAGCATAATGTCCTTCTCCAGGGATCGATCCCTCCTAATAACATGTCCAAAGTATGTGAGATGAAGTCTCGCCATCCTTGCTTCTAAGGAGCATTGTGGCTGTACTTCTTCCAAGATAGGTTTGTTTGTTCTTCTGGCAGTCCATGGGATATTCAACATTCTTCGCCAACACCGTAATTACAAGGCATCAATTTTTCTTTGGTCTTCCTTGTTCAATGTCCAGCTTTCACATGCATATGAGAAAATTGAAAATACTATGGCTTGGGTCATGGGCACTGTAGTCCTCAAAGTGACATCTTTGCTTTTTAACACTTTAAAGAGGTCTTTTGCAGCAGATTTGCCCAGTGAATACATCATTTGATTCCTTGACTGCTGCTTCCATGGGTGTTGATCGTGGATCCAAGTAAAATAAAATCCTTGACAACTTCAATATTTTCTCCATTTATCATGCTGTTGCTTACTAGTCCAGATGTGAGGATTTTTGTTTTCTTTATGTTAAGGTGTAATCCATACTGAAGGCTGTAGTCTTTGATTTTCATCAGTAAATGTTTCAAGTCCTCTTCACTTTCAGCAAGCAAGTTTGTGTTATCTGTATATGGCAGGTTGTTAATGAATCTTCCTCCAATCCTGATGCCACATTCTTCTTCATATAGTCCAGCTTCTCTGATTATTTGCTCAGCATACAGATTGAATAAGTATGGTGAAAGGATACAACCCTGACACACACCTTTCCTGACTTTAACCATGCAGCATCCCCCTGTTCTGTTTGAACAACTGTCTCTTGGTCTATGTATAAGTTCCTCATGAGCACAATTAAAGTGTTCTGAAATTGCCATTCTTCACAATGTTATCCATAATTTGTAATGATCCACACAATCGAATATCTTTGCATAGTCAGTAAGACATAGGTAAACATCTTTCTGGTATTCTCTGCTTTTAGCCAAGACCCATCTGGCATCGGCAATGATATCCCTTGTTCCATGCCCTCTTCTGGATCCAGCTTGAATTTCTGGCAGTTGCCTTTTGATGTACTGCTGCAACTGCTTTTGAATTATCTTCAGCAAAATTTTACTTGTGTGTGACATTAATATTGTTTGATAATTTCCACATTCTGTTGGATCACCGTTTTTTGGAATGGGCACAAGTATGGATCTCTTCCAGTCAGTTGGCCAGGTAGCTGTCTTCCAAATTTCTTGGCATAGAAGGGTGAGAGCTTCCAGTGTTGCATCTCTTTGCTGAAACATCTCAACTGGTATTCCGTCAATTCCTGGAGCCTTGTTTTTCACCAGTGCCTTCAGTGCAGCTTGAACTTCTTCCTTAAAGTACCATCAGTTCTTGATCTTATGTTACCTCCTGAAATGTTTGAACATCAACCAGCATAGGACTAGTAATAGTATTTTCTCTATACGACAGTTCTGAGGAGTAAACGAGTTGATACATGTGAGACAGTTGGAAGAACACCTGGCATTATTAAGAACTCAATAATAGCTAGCTGCTATTATTATTATTATTATCATTACACATATTCTTGACTTTCAAAGGCAAAGAGTATGGTGAAGTTCACTGATGTTGGAAATGAGACTAAGCTTCTTGCTTTGATAGTCATAGCGAACTGTGGGATCTTACAAGAACCAGTTCTGTTAATTAGCAAATATTTGTAGATCACGTGCAATGCATCCAGGATGGCCACCATTACAAACATGTAGTGGTATTGTCTGGCAAGTTCCTGGATAATGAGATTTCAGACATTGCTGACAACATGAAGGTTAATCTAGTTCTCTCTGGTTAGTTAAGGTCAAGCATTCTGAATGCTATGACTTTTATGGCATTTCTAAAACATTGCAAGTGTTAACAAAGTTTATTAAGAAAATGTTCTGCATCCTACTTTGACGAGTGGCATCTGGGGTCTTAAAGGCTAGCAAGTGGCCATCTAAGATGCATCAATTGGCCCCAACCCACCTGGAGTAAAGGAGAATGAAGAACACCAAAGACACAAGGAAAATAGTAGCCCAAGAGACAGAAAGGGCCACATAAACCAGAGACTTCATCAGCCTGAGAACAGAAGACCTAGATGGTGCCCCACTACCACCAATGACCGCCCTGACAGGGAACACAACAGACAGTCCCTGATGGAGCAGGAGAAAAGTGGGGTGTAGAACTCAAATTCTAGTAAAAAGACCAGACTTAATGGTCTGACTGAAACTGGAGGAACCCCAGAAAGCATGGCCCCTGGACTCTCTGTCAACCCAGAACTAAAGCCATTCCTGAGGCCAACTTTTCAGACAAAGATTAGACTGGACTATGGGACATAAAACGATACGTGTGAAGAGTGTGCTTCTTAGCTCAAGTAGATACATGAGTCTAAATGGGCAACTCCTGTCCGGAGGTGAGATGAGAAGGCAGAGAGGGTCAGGAGCTGGTTGAATGGACACGGGAAAGCAGGGGTGGAAAGGAGGAGTGTGCTGTCACAGTATAGGGAGAGCAACTAGGGTTACATAACAATGTATGTATAAATTTTTGTATGAGAGACTAACTGGAATTGTAAACTTTCACTTAAAGTACAATAAAATAAAAAATAAATTAATGAAAACATTGCAAGTCTAAGAACCAAGATGAACCAAAGAAGGAAGACCTGATCTTAGACCCTCACAGACATCCCTAGCGTGATTCCATGTGTAGTCAAGGCCCAGGCTGAAGAGACCGAATGAAATCGAAGACTTGTGGTGTTTCTCATGTCCCCTCCCTGACTTGTGCCCTTTCCTTTCACCATTACTGGCCTGTTGGACTGCAGAGATGACAAGAGGGAGACTGGAGACTGAAAGGACTAATGATGGTGGTAGCTCACCCTCGTGTGTCTTCCCTAACTAAGGGTTGTTCTATGTTCTCATTCCCATCTACCCCCAAGAAGCCTCCTCAGTGGCAGTAAAGCAGCAATAAGACAGAAGAGGCCATGAAGGGCCCTTCATACCTCAGAATGTGTAGCTGCGTCACTTTGCCAGGCCCAGTGCTCAAGCCTGGATAAGGATGAGGAAAAAGTTTATAAGTCATGATTCTGCCTTCACGTAGGCCTATGACACCAACTCTGTAAAGAAGGAAAACTAAAGACAAGAATATTTGCGCCTGTTCTCTGTGGAGTCCTTGTCTGTTCCTGCTGTTCTGTCTCAGATGTGCACCTTCCTTCTGCTCAACTTGCTCCTTCCTCTGGAAACAGCGCCCCCTGTGGGGAACACCTCCAATCTTGGCGCCATCTCCTCTACAGAACGCTGGATGAGGAGAGCAGGAGAAGTGAGGCTTGCTGGGTAAACAGGTATGAACAAAGGGAGACGCTGGGACTTCAGGTAGAAATAGGACCCAGAGAACCCTCCCCTCTACCCTGCCATGTCCTTTGGTTGCCCTTGTGAGGGAATTCAGCATCTCTCCCCAGTGAGGACAGCTGACTTGCTAGAACCAGCAGTGCCTCTGTTTTCCAGAACTGCAAACTCAACACAACCTGGCTGAACAGCCAGAAGGTGGTCACCAGGACAAAGACCTGTTAGATTCCCAAGCCCATGCTGTGCATGGGTGAGGGAAAACAAGGCAATGGATTTGGGATTTCACTTTCTTACTCGGAGTGGGAAAGGAAGGCCATTTTTAGGGTTAGGGATCACACAGAAATAGCATTCCTCCTGGTCTTTTTCTCCTCTGGTTGCTTTCAAGTGACATCAGTTAGACAGAAAACGAGACGGCAAACATCTAACAGCTGAACACGCCGGGGGTTCTTCCTTACCTATCTAGCTATTTATTTATTTATTTGCCTCCCGCTCCCCTCAACCCCCCTCCCACCCCCTAGCACCTTGCTCTTGAAACTTGTCTGGTTCAGCATTTCACCGGCTTGGTTAAGTATCTTGTAAGGAAATCATTTATAATAAAGCTGGTATGCTTGGGTTTATCATTTCTAAGTGTGGGTCAGGATTTAGTTCGCTATGTTAAACTCTCCACGTTGCATGTGATTTGTCAAGCTTTGTCAGGAACAAAAAGTTCCGGGCTGTGCAAAGCAGGACTGCTTGGTTTCCATGGAGATACTGCTAGTTAGGTTGTGGAAATCCGGAAAAGGCCAGTGGATGAGTGACAATACAAGGATTTAGTGGCTGATCTGAAGAGCTAGGCTGAATTAATGAGATTTTGCACAGAGCGTTATTAGCAAGGCTAGCGTGGTATGGTCTTAGGCCCTCGTTTTCCGAGCTGCCGTCTTGGAAAACAGCAATGGAAAGATTTAATTGCTGTATTTTAAACCCTTGAAGATTATTTTAACCTATAACGTTTTAAGGTTGCAAGAAAAGCGGGGGTTGTTTTTTTGCATCCCTCCATGACTGTTTTGACCGCGTTTTCGGCGGCAGTTGCCCTTCCCCTCCATGGAGATGGGAAATTCAATAGTACTTATTATATTGAGCGGTTAATTCCCACATACTGTGAACACATTACTGTTCCAAGTAGGTTCTCTGGAGTTGCATTTAGAGCGAGGGAGAGATACCATGTCACTGACTTTATAGCTCCCAGGGCTATATTAATTATTTATTATAGAAGGCTAATGTAAACTGTTAACTCTGGTGAGTCATACTTTGTGGATTTATCCACCCAGTGCTCCAGCTTTGGGGAGTTTGCTTGTGGGTTTCGGGAAACCAGCAATCTGCGTGGTTTGTGAGTTTAATTCCACGGGCTGCTGCTGGTACCGTCAGCACCAAGAGGGAAGGAACATGGAAAGGACTCTTTGATCACCACCAGGTAACACGGTCATCTGAAGTTTGGGAGCAGCGCTGTCTGAAAGCTGTCCTCCTCTCCTGGTCTCCAAGAATTTATGCCAAAAGCAACAAAAAAAAAAAAAAAAAGTATTGCCGTCGAGTCGATTCCGACTCACAGTGACCCTACAGGGCAAAGTAGAACTGCCCCCATAGGATTTCCATGGAGCACCTGGTGGATTCAAACTGCCAAGCTTTAGGTGAGCAGCCGTAGCTGTTAACCACTGCGCCACCAGGGTTTCATGCCAGCGCTCCTAATTCCAGCTCCTTCTTGTCAGCCATCGAGAAGCTGGTTCCCGAGCGTAGAAATTACAGTTGTGATCAGCCCGCTTGCCTTTTCATTTCCAACATGTTCCCTGCGCAGACTCTCGGTAAAATGTCAGTCTCTGCCACCTCCCGAAATCAGAGGGCGGTGCAGGGGGAGCGGCGTGCCAGGCGCTGCTGTTTCTGGCTGGTTTGCGGAAGGACACAAGCCCCTATGTTTCTGGAAGATGCAAAACTGTAATTTTGCTGCGAGATGCAAAACTATAATGTTGCTGCTGAGTAAGTAAGCCACGACAAAAGCTCATGCCCCGCGGTCCCCGGATTCCAGTACAGGAGACTAATTCACTTAATCTCGTTGTTAGCTTCCCCAGGCGGGAATTTCAGTCTCTTGATTTAGCGGTTTGTAAAATCTCTGATTGTGTCTTTGCCCTCCCGTTATTGTCTCTCTAATCCCCAAATGATTTTGTGCGGAAGACACTAGGTAAGTTGAGCTAGAGGTCAACATGCCTTCCTCTTTCCCTATCGGATATATATAAATGAATGGTATATGTGTATATGGTTTAGATCTATAGTATGTATCTATTTATATAAATGAATTGTATATGTATATATGGGATAGCTAGCTAGCTAGCTAGACGGATGGATGGATGGATGGATGGATGGATGGATGGATGGATGGATGGAGATGATAGATAGATGATAGATAGATGATAGATAGATAGATAGACAGATAGATAGACAGAGATAGCTGTCGTAAAGTCCACGCAGACTCATGGCAACCTTATGTACAACAGAGCAGAATGTTGCCTGCCCTGGCGTCATCTTCATGATCGCTGGCAGGTTCGAGTCCATCACTGTGGCTACTGTGCCAACCTATATCACCTTGAGTCTCCCACACCCTGGTGGGCCCTTTACATTTCACCAAACATGATGTTCTCCTCTAGATACTGATCCCTCCTGATGTCCAAAGCAAACAAGTCAGACAGTGTTCTGTTGTGATCCATGAGGTTTCCATTGGCTAATTTGCAGAAGTAGATCACCAGACCTTTCTTCCCTATATATATTTATATATATAAATAGTTAATGTGAATATGGTTTATAAAAATAACATATATCTATTTATACATAGGAGTCCCTGGATGGTGCTTACGGTTAATATGCTCACTGGTAACCAGAAAGTTGGAGGTTTGAATCCATCCAGAGACACATTAGAAGAAAGGCCTGGAGATCTGCTTCTGAAAAATCAGCCACTGAAAACTCTATGAAGCACAGTTCTACTCTGGCACACATGGGGTCACCATGAGTTGAAATCAGCTTTTGGTTAGCAGCCATAGCTCTTAACCACTGTGCCACCAGGGCTCCATATGTATACATAGTTTATATGTGTCATCTATACTTATATATGTGTTTTATGTACATATAGTATTTTTATATATATATATATATAATTTTAAGCCCTTTTTCTCTCTAGTCTACTGCCATAAGGCAGTATTTTATTTTTAAAATGATAAAATGTGCACTTCTACTTTGTCAATCCATGCTGAGTCCTCCCAGCTAAGCTGATCCCACATTTATCTCTGTTGTGGATTTGTATTTACCAATTCCACTTGGCATCAAAGAATCCCCTAGTCTGTGTCTTTAGAGGGTAAGAGCAAGCATGATGGATTCTGACAGACTTGGCCTTGAGACCTGGTTCTGTCGTTGTTAGCTGTGTGACCGTGTGATTGTGGGCAAGTCACTTAACCTCTCTGGCCCAGATTTCCTCTCTGAAAGTGAAGATTAAAAGCCATAAAAAAAAAAAAACTCAAACCAAACCTGTTGCCGTCGAGTCGATTCCAACTCATAGCGACCCTATAGGATAGAGTAGAACCGTCCCAAGGGTTTCCAAGGAGTGCCTGGTGGATTTGAACTGCTGACCTTTTGGTTAGCAGCCATAGCTCTTAACTACTACACCACCAGGGTTTCCATTGAAAGCTATAACGTATATAAAGTGCCTGGTACTGTGCCTACACAAAGTAGACACTCAAACAATTATGACAATAATAGCTATCTGTATTAGTGTACATATTTTACACGGTGGTTTTTTGTTTGAGGGCATTTTATTAAGTCTCATGATGTGTGTTTTTCTGGTATTCTCACTTCGATTAAACTTCTTTTTCATTCATTCTGTAATTGCTTATTGCATTAATTTGTGCTGTTGTCTGTCCAGTTCTCTACATCTTAAACATTCTGGTCCAATAAACACACAGGGCAGACAAAATCTTCCATGCAAGAGAAATCCAAATAATTTATGTAGATACTCTGCCCTCACGGAGGTGGTGCGTAACTCCCACTCCTTAAGTATGGGAAGGGCATGGTGACTTCCTTCCAAAGTGTAGAATACAGGAAGGTGGGGGGCGAGGAGTAATGTTACAGCGGAGAACCTGACAAAGCAGCCAGGTGATCAAGGCCAACATTAACGGTGATAAGTACGTTGATAGTATGTACCGTTGATATGGCATGATGAAAATGGCACTTCACCTCTACGATGTTTCTCCCCTAAAACCCAAACTACAGGGTAAGCATGAGAAAAACACCAGACCAACTCAACTGCGGGACATTCTATAAAACACTGGCCGGTACTCATCAAAACTGCCAAGGCCATCAACAACAAGGTAAGTCTGAGAAGCTCACAGCCAAGAGAAGCCTGAGGAGACGTGACGGCTAAATGTAGTTTGGTGTCCTGGATAGGATCCTGGAACAGATAAAGGACATCACGTAAAAACTAAGGAAATCTAAATAAAGTAAGGATTTTAGTTAATAACAATGTACCAATATTTGTTAATTGTAACAAATTAACCATATAAAAGGTTAATAATAAAGGAATCTGATGTGGGGTATATGAGAACTCTGTAACATCTTTTCAATATTTCTGTAAATCTAAAACTGTTCTAAAAAATAAAGGTTGTTAAATTTTTTTTTAATGTTTATCAGAATATTTGGGGACGTTTAACTTTGGATCTAATAGTCTTGTTGTTGTTAGTTGCTGCTGAGTCAGTTCTGACTCCTGGCGACCCCACGTGTGCAGAGTAAAACGCCTCCATAGGGTTTTCAAGGCTGTGGACTTTTGGAAGCATATCACCAGGCCTGTCTTCCAAGGCACCTCAGGGTAGGTTCAAACCATCAACCTTTCAATTAGTAGTCAAATGCTTAACTGACTGTGCCACCCAGCTTGGATCTAGTAGGATAAATTATAGAAATAATGGAAATTCAGTTGAAAAGCTGCCAGTTATACCAGCGTTCCTACTTACATTTTAAATTAAGTGGTAAAGCAGTTGAATTTGTGTCTGTCCAAGAGAAGAAATTCAAAAAGAAAAAAAAAAAAAAAAAAGGAAGCCCATTCAAATAAAAAGTAAAGTTTTATTGTGTTTTGTTTTTTCTCCATGGAATTCTCTTCAATACCCTTCAGACTAATAAAAACAGGTTTTCTGCCTCTGGGAGAGAGTATTTCTTCTTTTTTCCATGTCTTCCAGGGATAGAAAACGTGGAGATTTTACTCCACAGACACTTCTGAGTGTGAGCAGTCCTACTATCATGACAGGTATGCTCAAACTATAATTCTACAAATAAAGCACACAACCTCTCTTTAGGGATGGTGTAGTGAGTAAAAATTGCTCTTTGATATTCTAAAGTATGAACCATATCAGTTATTTACTTTTTTTAAAATCAATTTAAATGTAGCTCTGAGCCTCCACCATTTGACTGGAGGAAGGTCCAGCATCAGCCACTACAGGCCTTCTGGGCTCTGGATTAGGACAGGGGAAGAACCCTGGCCCCTTCACTACATGGCTGTCTGATGTTGGCACATGACTTAACCTTTCTGTGCCTCAGTCTCTTCATCTGTAAAATGAGTGTATTAGTACCTACTTGGTAAGGTCATAGTGGAGGGCTAATGACGTCATACAGGTAAAGTGCTTAAAACAATGCCTGTCTCTTAGCAAGTGTCCAGGAAGCCTCAGTTTGATCTTGACTCTGACGATTATCATTAAGAATTGAGAGACCTCAGGTTTGTGTGATACCAGGAAAACGGGGCATGATGAGGATAGTCTATCATCCAAAGCCTGTAACTATGACCATTACTTATCAATACGCTCCTCTGCTCCCTGATGCTGCTCTCCGAGGCTTGTCCTCTACCACGTGTTGGACACGTGTGCTCTGTGCATCTTACAGAGTGGTCATCTAAACCCGGTTCAATACAGGTGGACCCCCACTTGGAACTGCACTATAAGAATATGGTCCACTCCCTCCATCCCACCCCATCCCCAACCATTGGGCCCACGGCCTCTTGGGCAATCTAGCTCTATAGCTCTAGGACCAACTAGAGTCTTTAAACAAAAGTCTGTTAATTCTCCCCTGGAGCAAAAGATGCTTCATCTCCAGAATGAAAAACGCTTTTATCTCACTACCCTCTTAAAGACATAATGTGGTAAAGGTGGGACGGGGTTGAGAAAAAATACCTCTTGTTCCTTTGTGGTCACAATAAACCTACTGCTGACATCAGCACATGGTTAATTCTTCCTTCAGACTCCACACTGGATTGAAGGCAAGTATTGGAGAATGTGGGTTCGGCATTTCCACTGCTCTGTAGACTGGGCCAGCACTGTTCTAGGGCTGGACTGAAGGTGTGGTACCATTTGCCCAGGTTGAGGCACCGAGCAGAGTGGACAGATGCCTGAAGCAGAGTGTCAAGGACTTGATGGGTTAGAACTGGATATTCAAAGCCTGCCTACTAAATTCAAAGTACCTGAAACAAGATGGACGCCAGTGGATTGCCGTGGGGAGCCAGGGTGTGAGGAGATTCAGAAAAGGCAGGAAGGCAGACCTGGAGGTATTTTTAGTTGTTGGCAATAGCTTTTTCAAATTTGCCATATATGTCATCTGTTTCCATTCTCTTTCTGTAGTTGAATTATTGTCCTCTAGGGAGCCCTGGTGGTGCAGTGGTTGAAGTGCTCAACTGCTAACCGAAAGGTTGGTGGTTTGAAATCACCAGCAGCTCCACGGGAGAAAGATGTGGCAGTCTGCTTCCAGAGAGATTTACGGCCTTGGAACCCTATGAGGTCGCTGTTAGTCAGTATTGACTCAATGGCAGTGGGTTTGGTTTTTTGGTTAATGGCCTATAAGGAGCCCTGGTGGCTCAGTGGTTGAGAGCTATGGCAAGCTACTGCTGCCAACCAAAAGTAGGCAGTTCAAATCCACCAGCTGTTCCTTGGAAACCCTGTGGGGCAGTTCTACTCTGTCCTATAGGGTTGCTATGAGTTGGAATCGACTAGACTACAACATTTTTTTTTTTTTTTCCCAGTACTGGCCTGTATGTTTCCTTCTTTTGTATACCCTTGTATCTGACATATGTGTACTAGTGTCTCAGGACTACTTATAGCAGCTGGTCCTTTCACTGTGCATCCCTTCAAGAGTATCCCAAGACAGACACCTAAAATTTAGTGAGCGGCCATCTAAGATGCACCAATTGGTCCGACCCGCCTGGAGCAAAGGAGAATGAAGAACACCAAAGACACAAGGAAAATATTAGCCCAAGAGACAAAAGGACCACATAAACCAGAGACTCCATCAGCCT
>NW_004444039.1:4117736-4137947 GCF_000243295.1 Trichechus manatus latirostris | reverse complement strand
ACAAGGAAAATATTAGCCCAAGAGACAAAAGGACCACATAAACCAGAGACTCCATCAGCCTGAGACCAGAAGAACTAGATGGTGCCCAGCTACCACCGATGACCGCCCTGACAGGGAACACAACAAAGAATCCCTGATGGAGCAGTAGAAAAATGGTGTGCAGAACTCAAATTCTAGTAAAAAGACCAAACTTAATCGTCTGACTGAGCCTGGGGAAACCCCAGAAGACATGGCCCCTGGATTCTGTGTTAACCCAGAACTAAAACCATTCCTGAGGCCAACTCTTCAGACAAAGAATAGACTGGTCTATAAGATATAAAATAATACTCATGAAGAGTGTGCATCTTAGTTTAAGTAGATACATGAGGCTAAATGGGTAGCTCCTGTTCAGAGGTGAGATGAGAAGGCAGAGAGGGATAGGAGCTGGCTGAAAGGACACAGAGAATCCAGGGTGGAAAGGAGGAATGTGCAGTCACATTATAGGGAGAGCAACTAGGGTCACATAACAATGTGTGTATAAATTTTTATATGAGAAACTAACTTGAGCTGTAAACTCTCACCTAAAACACACACACACACACACAAAAGAGTACCCCATGACGCTACTTTGTCATCCAGTCCTCCCCTACCCCACCTGCACTGGATTTGGGAAGGAAAGAAGAACTAGCATCTTTGATCATCTCCTATATGATAAGCACACCACTAAGTATGTTATCTAATTTACAATAAGTTTCTAATTCTAGCTTTTACATTCTAACCTGCATGATCTTAAAAAATCAGTTGCCATTAAGTTAATTCTGACTCATGGCGATCCCACGTGTGTCAGAGTAAAACTGTGTTCCATAGGATTTTCAGTGGCTGATTTTTCGAAAGTAGATCACCAGGCCTTTCTTACAAGGTGCCTCTGGATGGACTTGAAATGCCAACCTTTGGGTTAGCAGCCAAGCACATTAACCTTTTCCATTACCCAGGGACTCCACATGACCTTAGGCAAGTCTTTTAACCTCTGCAGTATTCACCTCACCTGTAATAGGAAGAAGCTCTAAAAACAATGATTCTTTGACACTATTAAGTATTGGCCCTTACCTTTGTCCTCTCTTCACAACCTAATTTTCTGACTCTATAATTTTACTTCTACCATTTTTTTTCTCTTCTCTGTTAGACAAGGAAATAAACTGAAAACCAATCTTTAGATTAACTAATCAGTGCTAATGGATGTTAATGATTTAAAGGGTTTTACCTCTCAAAGAGATTTGAGTTTTAATGGGTAAATTCCATTTCTTAGTTCAAAAATATTGAGTGCCTAGTCTTTTCAGATTCTGTCATTTCTGTGGATTCAATGCTTCAATCCAGAATTTCCCAAAGTATCTACCATGAAAATGAGTCCCATGGTCAAATACATTTTTAAAAAACCACATACTAACTTCTGCTTCTGCACAAGATGGAGTACCTGAAACAACAAGAACAACAAAACAGACAAAATATACAAGATGATAATTTTCAAGATTGCACATCAGGCAATGAAGGACAATGATCCCGGAGAGGCAGAGAAAAAAATGTGATGAGTCTTATCAATGCCTCAGTTTACTGCCTTGAAAGACTTCCAGGCTGTGTGCTAGGGGGGGCATCCTGGGAAGACTCTATCAGACCCTGGGTTAAGGAGACGCAGCTGAGTGTCTGGGGAGATAAGATGTCTAGAGTTCACAAGATGGCATACTAGAGAGGAGAGAGCTGCAGAGAGAGACAACTGCAAAGATTTGCAAGGGTCCCCCAGAGTATACAGCAGAGTACAGATCAACACATGCATGTAAGAAAACTACCCAGGAATGGGGGGAAAAAAGCATCCAAAAGAATAGGAGACCAGTGCCCAGAGCGCCCACACGACTGGGAATAGTAAATATTCCTACCAGCCCGATTTGAAAAACTTATAACTCATGAGGCATTTGGATAGATTAATCAAGAAGGATATGCCTTAGTAGTTAGAAATAATTAGCCCCACATAGAGTGTTCTTCTTCTTCTGTACCTTCCTAACAAATCATAAAAGATCTGAAAGGATCAGATTGATGCCAAGTAACTTAACAGCATCTCAGCACAAAGCTCAAGTGTATTTGTATGAATACAAAAATATCCAGCACCCAACAAAGTAAAATTGACAATGTCTGGCACCCAAACAAAGAATACCAGGCAAGAAAGAACAGTAAAACATGATCCGTAAATAAGGAGATTAATTATAATCATTCTAAACCAATCAGAACTGACACAGATGTCAGAATTAGCAGTCAAAAACATTAAAACACTTGTTAGAACTGTATTCTGTATGTTCAAAAGGTGAAGTAGAGACATGGAAGATATAAAAAATTTTAAAAAGACACAAATTAAATTTCTAGAGGTGAAAACTATAATATCTACAATGAAATAATATGGAGAATGAGATAAACAGCAGATTAGACTTGGCAGAAGAAAAGATTAGTGAACTTGAAGACATAAAACTAGAAAAATCCAAAATGAAACACAGAAAAAAAGAATCCAAACAAATGATAAAAGCATCAGTGAGTTGTGTAACAACTTAAGCAGCCTTATACGTGTGTAATCAGAAAAATATTTAATGGCATCCTGGCTGAGATTTTTAAGAACAGAATGAATACAAAAGAAAAACCATACTAGAAACATCATGGTAAAGTTGCTGAAAATCAAAGACAAATGAGAAAATCTTAAGAGCAGCCAAAGGGGGAAAAAAGATACGTTTATGGGACTAATAATAACAGTGAAAATAGAAATTACAGAGGCAAGAAGAATGACATCATTGAAGTGCTAAACATAAAAAAAAAAAAAAACCCAACAAATAAATAACTGCCCACCTAGAATTCTACACCCAGCATAATATCCTTCAAAACGAAGGTATAATAAAGAAGCTTATTATAAACAAAAAACTTGGATAATTCATTATTGGCTGGACCACACAAATAAAATAATGAGGAGAATGCTTCAGAGAGAAAGAAAATAATCTTAGATAGAATCACTGTAAAACAGATGAAGGATGCAGAGCACTGGGAAGGAAAAATGTGTATGTCAGCCAATATCAACATTGCCTAATTCAAATAAAAATAACTATGTCTTGTGGTGTTTAAAATACATGTGTAATCAAATAATATGAAAGTAATAGTACAAAAGGCTAGAGGAAAGTGAAGGTAGTGAATATTCTAAATCCAGGGAGTGCTAAAAAATACTATTTTGAGATTGACTCGAGTAAGCCAAGTTTGTATATTGTGATCTCTAGGGAAAATCACTAAAATAATAATATAAGAAGGTATAACTAAAAAGCTAATAGACAAGAAGTTGAATAATAAAATACACTCAGCAAATACTAGCAAAGGCTAGCAAACAGACAAAAGGGAAACAAAGAACAGAAAAGATAAACAAAAAACAAAGTTGTATGATAGATAAACCTACATTTGTCAACAATCATGTTAAATGTAAATAGACCAAATATTTCAATTAAAAAAAAAAAACTTGTCAGAGTGTATTAAATATACATATATTTATGTTTAGCACTTCAATGATGTCTTTCTTGCTTCCGTATATATTGCTTACAAAGACAAAGCTTAAATATAAGAAAAAGAAAAGTTTGAAAGCAAATGGATATATTGCATAACCATTTTCCATGTGAAAGCTGATAAAGCTCTACTATTAGTAGAAATAGGAGACTTTAAATGAAGAAATACTAGAAGAGACTAAGATGAAATTTTTGTTGATGAAACAATTGCATTCAGTTGACAAAAACAAGGCCAATGAGCAGGAAGATACAACAATTCTAAATGTGCGTACCTAACACAAAGTTTTAAAATACATAAATAAAAAATTGACAGAATTGAAAGGAGAATTAGACAAATGCACAAATATAGTAGAAGCCTTTACTACCTATTTCCCAATAATTGATAAAAACAAGTAGATATATAGAAGATTTGAATGTTGCTTTTAACAAACTTGATCTAATTAAAAATTGCATCCCCCGAACTGCAGAAAATAAAAACTTTTTAAATGCTCAAAGAACATTTTACCAAAACTGAATATATACTTGGGCCATAAAACAAGTCTCAACAAATTTCAAAGGATGGAAACCAGACAGAATATATTCTCTGAGCACAGTAGAATTAAGCATAACTAGGGGCTCTTCAAAAGGTTGAAGACTAAGCAATGAACTTCTAAATAACCAGTAATTTAAAAGAAATCACAATAGAAATTAAAAAATATTTTCAATCAAACAAAAATAATATGTATCAAAACCTGTGATATAAGACTAAAATAGTGCTAAGATAGAAATGTATAGTCTTAAATGCATGTATGGGCAAAGAAGAAAAATCTAAATTAATTATTTAAGCATCTATTTTAAGAAGCTAGAAGAAATTAAATTCACATAAAATTGAAGAAAGGGAATAATAAAGAGCAATAATCAATGAATAGAAAACACACAAAAAATAGAGAAAACCAACAAAACCAAGTCATTTTTTTAAAAAAGACTGAGAAAGCTGACATACCCTGACAAGAGTAACCAAGAATAAAGAGAAGGCACAAATTCTCAATATCAAGAATGAAAAATGGGAAATTACCATTGTTCCAAGAGATTTAAAAGAAAGTAAAAAAATGGTGAAAAAAATTTATGCCAATGACCTGAAAATTTAGGAGTAGGAAATATTCCTTGAAAAATGTACCTTACAAAATTGTACAAGAATATTTAGAAAAACATAATCCTATGTCTATTAAAGAAGAATATATAGGGAAAAATTCTATCTCTATTAAAGAAGAATATGCAGGGGAAAAAATCCTATGTCTATTAAATAAATTCAAAATTAAAAGCCTACCCTCGAAAAAAAATTCCAGGTCTAGATGATTTCAACTTGAAGTCATCCTTTAAAGAAGGAAATAACAGATTCTTCCGGAGTATAGACAAAGAGGAAACACTTTCTATGTCATTTTATGAGGCCAACGTAACCTTGATATTAAAGCATGACAATGATATTACCAGAAAAAAAATTATAATATAAACCTTTTCATGAACATAGGCATGAAAATCCTAAACAAAATAGAAATGAACTGAATAATGCATATGTATAAAAAGATAATATGTTATGACCAACTTGACTTTATTCAAAGAACAAAATCAATCCGTAAGTGTCCTCACATTAACAGAAAGAAAGCAACAGATCATATCATCATCTCC
This sequence comes from Trichechus manatus latirostris, assembly GCF_000243295.1. Taxonomy (NCBI): domain Eukaryota; kingdom Metazoa; phylum Chordata; class Mammalia; order Sirenia; family Trichechidae; genus Trichechus; species Trichechus manatus. Next base: position 4,132,728 of record NW_004444039.1, on the reverse strand, counting down.
ATAGATGCATTAAAATCACTCGATAAAATTCAACACACATTCATACTAAAAATTCTCTAAAAATGAGATTAAAACCAACTTCTTTAAGCTGACAAAAGGTAGCCACAAAAGACACCTGGTAAACATTATACTTAATGGTAAAATATTGAAATCTTTTCCCCTGATTTTGAGAATAAAACAAAGATTTCACCTATCACCATTTCTAATCAACATTTTACTGGAGGGTCAAGTACAATAAAGAATGTAAAAGATAAAAGTTACAAGGATTGGAAAAGAATTTTAAAAAAACTATTACATACTTTAAAACATGCTTATGTATATAAGAAATAAAAAGAGGATCTACTGATAAAACTATAATATATAAGAAGGGAGTTTAGCAAGGCCACTGGATAGAAGGCCAGTATATAAAAATCAATTGTACACTTAGATACCAGTACAGATAATTAGAAAACAAAATTTAAAGATGATACCATTTAGCTAGGAATAGCTGTTCAAGACTCCTGCCCAGAACACTACAAAGCTCAACTAAGGAAAATTAGAGAGCAAAATGTGGTCGTTGTGTGCTGTCTAGCTGTGAGAGAGTAGAACCACCCCCATAGGGTTTTCTTGGCTGTTATCCTTTTGGGAGCAGATCACCAGATCTTTCTCCTGTGGAGCTGCTGGATAGGTTTGAACTTCCAATCTTTCGGTTAGCAGCTGAGCACTAAACCGTTATGCTACCAAAACCTAAAAAATAAAAACACATGCTACCGAGTTGACTCCAACTCATAGCAACCCTAGAGGACGGAGTAGAACTGCCCCAAAGGGTTTCCAAGGCTGTAATCTTTACAGAAGCACGCAGCCACATTTTTCTCCCATGGAGGGGCTGGTGGGTTTGAACTATCAACCTTTCAGTTAGTTGCCGAGCATTTAACCACTGCACCACGCTCCTTGTTACACAACCAGAGTTCCTTAAAGACCTAAATAAATGGAAGAATATACCATGTTCATTGACTGGAAGACTCAGTGTTGGTAAAGATGTCATTTTGTCCTTCAGATTGATCTATACAGTCAGTATGCTTCCAATCAAAATTCTATCATGTTTTTATTTTTAATGTGTAGAAATTTATAATCTGATTATAAAATTTATATAAAATGCAAAAAGTCAAAAATAGCCATGACAGTCTTGAAGAACAATAAAGATATACTTATAGTACCAGATATTAGAAAGCATTATAAAGCTACAGTAATTAAAATAGTGTGATATTAAGGACAAATAGGCAATTGGAACAGAATAACAAGTCCAGAAACAAAACTACATATTTAAATCATCTGATTTACAACAAACTTGGCAAGACAATACAATGCTGAAAGGGTATTCTTTCCTACAAATGGCACTGGATCGATCTTGGTAAAAAAGAAATGAATTTTAACCCAAATATTTCACCATATACTACAGTCAGTTTTATATGGATTGCAGACCTACATGTGAAAGGTAAAGTAATGAAGCTTCCTGAAGATAATTAAAGAGAACATCTTTGTAAACTTGAGCTAAGCAAAGATTTCATGAGTAGAATATACAAAGTACGAACTGCAAAGGAAAAACTTGTTAAATTGGTCTTCATAAAATTTGAAAATGTCTGTTCATTAAAAGATACTCTTAAGAGAATGAAAAGGCAAGTTACAGACTGGGAGAAGATACTTGCAATACATAAATCAAACAAAGGACTTATACTAAGAGTATATAAAGAACTCTTACAATATAATAAAATAAAAAGAGGCAACCCAATAATAAATGAACAAAATACTTAAACAGACACTTCACAAAAGTGATATCCAAATGGCCAGTTAACACATGAAAAGTTGTTCAAAATCATTAGCAATCTGGGGAATAAAAAACAAAAACCATAACAAGATGCCACCACAAAACCACCAGAATGGCTAAAATTAAACTTAAAATAAAACAAAATAGACAAAAAAAAAAAACAAGTGTTCCAGAGGATATGGAGAAATGGGAACATCATATAAGGCAGATGGGAGTTTCACTGAAGAAAAACTAGATAACTGGGAGCTCCTAAAAATCAAACACTTATGCTCATCAAAAGACTTCATCGAAAGAGTAAATAGACTACCTACAGACTGGGAAAAAAATTTTGGCTATGACAAATCTCTAAAATCTACAAGATACTGCAACACCTCAACAATAAAAAGATAAATAACCCGATTAAAAAATGGGCAAAGGATATGAACACACACTTCATCAAAGAAGATATTCAGGTGGCTAACAGATACATGACGAAATGCTCACAATCATTAGCCATTAGAGAAATGCAAATCAAAACTACAACGAGATACCATTTCACCCCAACAAGGTTCGCACAAATCCAAAACACACAAAATAATAAGCGTTGGAGAGGTTGTGGAAAGAGTGGAACACTTATGCACTGTTGGTGGGGATGTAAAATGACACAACCACTTGGGTGCTTCCTTAAAAAGCTAGAAATAGAAGCGCCATACAATTCAGCAATCCCACTCCTTGGAATATATCCTAGAGAAATAAGAGCCATCACACTAATAGATATATGCACACTTATGTTCATTGCAGCACTATTCACAGTAGGAAAAAGATGGAAACAACCTAGGTGCCCCTCAACAGATGAATAGATAAACAAATTATGGTATATACACACAATAGAATACTACACAATGATAAAGAATAATGAATCCGTGAAACACCTCACAACACGGATGAATCTGGAGGGCATTATGCTGAGTGAAATGAGTCAGTCGCAAAAGGACAAATATTGTATGATACCAGTATTATAAGAACTCAAGAAAAGGTTGAAACACAGAAGAAAACATTCTTTGATGGTTACGAGGGTCGGGAAGGAGGGAGAGGAGAATTCACTAACTAGATAGTAGACAAGAATCATCTTAGGTGAAGGGAAGGACAACACACAATACAGGAGAGGTCAGCAAAACTGGACTAAACCAAAAACTAAGAAGTTTCCTGAATACAACCAAACACTTCGAGGGACAGAGTAGCTGGGGCTGGTGTCAGGGGGACCATGGTTTTGGGGGACATCTAGTTCAATTGGCATAACAAAGTTTATTAAGAAAATGTTCCACATCCCATTTTGGTGAGTGGCGTCTCAAATCTTAAAAGCTAGCAAGCGTCCATCTAAGATGCATCGATTGGTCCCACCTGGTGCAAAGGAGAATGAAGAACACCAAAGACACAAGGAAAATATTAGTCCAAGAGACAAAAGGGCCACGTAAACCAGAGACTCCATCAGCCTGAGACCAGAAGAACTAGATGGTGCCCAGCTACCAAAGATCGCCCTGACAGGGAACACAACAGAGAGTCCCTGACTGAGCAGGAGAAAAGTATCGAATAGAATTCAAACTCACATAAAAAGACCAGACTTAATGGTCTGAGACTGGAGGAACTCCCAAGGCATGCCCCCGGACGCTATGTCAATCCAGAACTAAAACCATTCCTGAAGCCCACTCTTCAGACAAAGATTAGACTGGGCTATAAAACATAAAATAATACTCGTGAAGAGTGTGCTTCTTAGTTCAAGCAGATACATGAGACCAAATGGGTGGCTCCTGTCCAGAGGCAGGATGAGAAGGCAGGAAGGGACAGGAGCTGGTTGGATGGACTCGGGAAACCTGGGGTGGAAAGGCGGAGTGTGCTGTCACATTTTAAGGAATGCACCTATTGTCACATGACAATCTGTGTATAAAAAATTTGTATGAGAGATAAACTTGAGCTGTAAACTTTCACCTAAAGTACAAAAAAAAAAAAAAGAGAGAGAACAGAATGAATATACTTAGGTGGTATATTCATAAAATAAAATACTCATTATACAACAATGAAAAAGAGAAAATTACTGTTACATGTAACAATGTGGATGAATCTTACAGACATAATATTGAGCAGAAAAAACCAGACACACACACACACGTGCACGTGCACAAAACCAGTTACTGTCAAGTTAACTCTGACTCATGGTGACCGCGTATGTGTCAGAGTAGAACTGTGCTCCATAGGGTTTTCGATAGCTGATATTTCAGAAGTAGATCTCCAGGCCTTTCTTCCAAGGTGCCTCTGGGTGGATTTGAACCTCCAATGTCTCTGATAGCAGCCAAGCACTTTAAGTGTTTGTGCTACCCAAGGGGACTCCAGACACACAAAAAACAGGACCTAGTGTATGATGTGCTGGGCCTTGGTCAGAAGGACTTGAATTTAGAGATCATCTCAGGAATAGATTTGACACATTAAACACTAATGACTGAAGGCCAGACAAGTTGTGGGATGACATCAAGGACATCATACACGAAGAAAGCAAAATGTCATTAAAAAGACAGAAGAGAAAGAAAGACCAAAAGAGATGTCAGAAGAGTCTCTGAAACTTGCTCTTGAATGTAGAGTAGCTAAAGCAAATGTAAGAAATGATGAAACAAAAGAGCTGAACAGAAGATTTCAAAGGGCTACTTTGGAAGATAAAGTAAAGTATTATAATGAAATGTGTAAAGATCTGAAGTTAGAAAACCAAAAAGGAAGAACACGCTCAGTATTTCTCAAGCTGAAAGAACTGAAGAAAAAATTCAAGCCTCGAGTTGCAAACTTGAACGATGCAGGAAGCTTCAAAAGAAATAGAAGGAATACACAGAGACACTGTACCAAAAAGAATTGGTCGACATTCAGCCATTTCAGGAGGTAGCATATGATCAAGAACTGACGGTACTGAAGGAAGAAGTCCAAGTTGCACTGAAGGCATTGGCAAAAAATAAGGCTCTAGGAATCGACAGAATACCAGTTGAGATGTTGCAACAAAGGAATGCAATGCTAGAAGCACTCACTTGTCTATGCCAAGAAATTTGGAAGAGAGTTACCTGGTCAGCTGACTGGAAGAGATCCATATATGTGCCCATTGCAAAGAAAGGTGATCCAACTGAATGCAGAAATTTTTGAACAATATCATTAATATCACAGAAGTAAAATTACGCTGAAGATAATTCAAAAGCAGTTGCAGCACTCCATTGACAGGGAAGTGCCAGAAATTCAAGCTGGATTCAGAAGAGGACGTTGGAACCAGGGATATGATTGCTGACATCAGATGGATCCTGGCTGAAAGCAGAGAATACCAGAAAGATGTTTACCTGTGTTTTATAGACTATGCAAAGGCATTCAACTGTGTGGATCAGAACAAATTTATGGATAACATTGTGAAGAATGAGAATTCCAGAATACTTAATTGTGCTCATGAGGAACCTGTACACAGACCAAGAGGCAGTCATTCGAACAGAACAAGGGGATACTGCATGGTTTAAAATCAAGAAAGGTGTGTGCCAGAGTTGTATCCTTTCACCATACTTATTCAATCTATGTGCTGAGCAAATAACTCAAGAAGCTGGACTATTTGAAGAAGAATGCAGCATCAGGATCGGAGGAAGACTCATTAACAACCTGTAATATGCAGATGACACAATCTTGCTTGCTGAAAGTGAAGACAACTTGAAGCACTTACTGATGAAGATCAAAGACTTCAGCCTTCAGTATGAATTACATCTTAAGATAAAGAAAACAAAAATCCCCACAACTGGACCAATAAGCAACATCATGATAAATGGAGAAAATATTGAAATTGTCAAGGATTTCATTTTACTTAGATCCACAATCAATGCCCATGGATGCAGCAGTCAAGAAATCAAAGGATGTATTGCATTGGGCAAATCTGCTGTAAAAGACCTCCTTAAAGTGTTAAAAATCAAAGCTGTCACCTTGAGGACTAAGGTATTTTCAATCACCTCATATGCATGCCAAAGCTAGACAATGAATAAGGAAGACCGAAGAAGAATTGATACCTTTGAATTATGGTGTTGGCAAAGAATATTGAATATACCATGGACTGCAAGAAGAATGAACAAATCTGTCTTGGAAGAAGTACAACCAGAATGCTCCTTAGAAGTGAGGATAGTGGGACTTCGTCTCATGTACTTTGGACATGTTATCAGGAGGGACCAGTCCCTGGAGAAGAAAATAATGCTTGGTAAAGTAGAGCGTCAGTGAAAAAGAGAAAGACCCTCAATGAGATGGATTGACACAGTGACTGCAACAATGGGCTCAAACATCGCAAAGATTGTGAGGATGGTGCAGGACCAGGCAGTGTCTCGTTCTGTTGTGCATGGTGTCTATATAAGTCAGAACCAACTCAACCGCACCTAATAGCAACAACAGCAGTATATGGCACCATTTATATAAATTTCCAACAAAAGAAAAGGTGATCAGTGATGACCTAATTTGGAAGAGTGGTTACCTTGGTAAGGGACATGGTTAATCACCAGGTGGGGACACAAGAAAGGTTTTGGCATGCTGATAATGTTCTATATCTTTATCTGGGTTGTGAGTCCATGGGTAACGTTCCTAAGCTAATACAGGTATTTTGCTCATGGAATTAATTGTCATCCTTGGCAGAATGGCGAAAAAGGTTGATGCAACCTCATTATTACACGTTCTTCTGCATGTAAAATGATGATAATCTGAGACAGTAGCTGAGAGTTGTAAACCCTACCATTGTTTGTGGCTCTATTTAAACTGCCCTGCTCCATCTCCCTTAACTGGACACCAGGCAAGTTTTTGCATTAATTTCAGTCCCTCGAATTCTTTAGCCCAGCCTCATTGCACGAGACTGTCAGCCAATACTGATAAAGTACAGCATGAAGACCAGCTTAAAAGTACCACTTCTTGTGCAAATCTGTAGTGGAAAAGAGCTACAACCCTCAACACAGATATTTTGGTGAAGATGGAAGGATGAGCACCAAAAGTATTTCTGGCTTTTAGTGGGAACCTGTTCCAAGTTGTTATAATAATAAAAAACTCATCTTTGTTGCATGCATCCCATGCTCCATGCACTATTCTAAGTACCTTAACTATGTTAACTTATTTAATAACATAACAATCATATGAGGTAGGAATTATTATTTGTCCTATGTTGCTGGTGAGTCAACGGAGGCGTAGGGCAGTTGAGTAGTCTGTCAAAGATCCCACAGGTAGCAAGCAGTGAAGTCAGATGAACAGTGGCCATGGAGTCAATTGATTCCAACTTATGGTGACTCGTGTGTGTCAGAGCAGAACTGTGCTCCACAGGGTTTTCAATGGCTGATTTTTCAGAAGTAGACTGCCAGGTCTTTCTTCTGAGGGGTCTCTGGGTACACTTGAACTTCCAACCTTTCAGTTAGCAGCTGAGCGGGTTAACCATTTTCAGCACCCAGGGACTCCCAACCTGGGTAGTAAGGTTCTTTCTAGAACCCTCACTCTTTAAAAACACACTATACAAAACACAAAACCCATTATGTGTCACACGGTCTTTGTTTCTGCAGTCTCAGAGGATCCAAAAGGGACTCGCAGTCTGAAGAGTTTTCTTAACAGAACACAGCTCTTTGTGGGAGGTGGGCCATGCAACAGAAGGAAACCCACTAGGATTTAGTACCTCAGGATGGACGATTAGGATTGTCACTTCCTTATCTCTTGCTTCCTCAGGGTGAGCATTGCTGGTAAGCAGAGCTGTGTATTCTGTTTGTGTAAAAGAAATTTAAAAAGTATCACAGAGAAATACATACACCAATAAATGGAGATTTTGAACAGCAATGACCAACTTTCTATAAAAAAGGCAACCCGGCTTTTCCTACTGCCTGATGTTCTTTTCCTGTGCCCACCCTGTGCCTTGCTCGAGAGCCACCATTTTCTGAACTCTCAGCAGTAAACTTAATAAAGATTGATATCAGAGACAAATTCTGTCAACTTCCACGCTGCAAAACTTAGTCAGTGTGCAAAATGGACCAAGCAAAATAAATAACCCGAGGAATGATGGAGTGTGTAAATATTGATGTGGACGCCCAGCGCAGGGAAGTTGGATGAAGCGAAAAAGAGCTTAGTGAAGGCAAGTTCCTATACCTTGACTGAATGCAGAAAGATCTCTGCACCTTTATTGTAATTCTCTGGCAATATTTTCAGAGTGAAAGTGTATGTTGCATGCTGAAAAGGGCATGCTGTTTTTAAAATTAAATTAAAAATGATGATTACAAAATAGCGCCATATGCAGAAAAATTTAAAAATACATACAAGTAGTCCCAGACTTACAAAGTGTTCCGTTCTGATGACTCCGTTGTAAGCTGGTGCTGTCTAAATCCAACACCTTTTTTTTTATTTATTTTGTTTTTCATTATTATGGGCTTTTATTATCAGTATCTTTATACATCTGATCTTTGAACATTTGTGAGTGAACATCTGGACTGATAAAAACCAAAAACTCAACCCTTTACCGTCGCGTAGATACCGACTCACAGCGACCCTACAGGACAGAGAAGAACCGTCCCACAGGGTTTCCAAGGAGCGGCTGATGGATTGGAACTGCCGACCTTTTGGTTAGCAGCCGTAGCGGGTAACAATTGTGCCACCAGGGCTCCTCTGAGAATGATCACATCAGTAGATTACGCGATGTAACACTGTATGTAGTACATAATACTAACGATAAAATGTACCAAAAAAACCCAGATGGCTATAAGTGCGTTTGGTTGTAACTCGAATTCGTCGTATACTGGGGACTGCCTGTATTTCCTTTTGTCTGAAAAGGCTCCTGTTAAACTAATAGCACTTCCTAAAAATGATGGCACCTTAAAACCGGGAAAATATGTGGATATATGTTTGTAAAAATATCATATTGTACCTATTATTTTGAAACCTGCTTTTTTTCTCTTAATATTATATCCTAAACATGCTAGTTAATGTTCTTCTAAATCCATATCAATTATTATTTTAATGGCTGTATATTATATATATAGCTCTTATCAGATATATGGTTCCCAAATATTTTCTCCCATTCTGCAGTTATATGTGTGTACCATAATTTTTTTTCATTTTAATTTTATTGTGGTAAAAATATATATAACAAAACATTTGTTATTTTAACCACTTATAAATGTACACTTCAGTGACATCAATTGCATTCACCCATTGTGCTACCATCACTACTATCCAGTTCCAAAAGTTTTACATCACCTCAAACAGAAACTCACTACTCTTTCAGCAATGACGCCCATTCCCTCCTCCCCCAGCCCTTGGTAAATTCTAATAAACTTCTGTCTCTATGCTTTTGACTATTTTAGATATTTCATAGAAGTGGGATCGTACAATATTTGTCCTTTTGTGTCTGACTTATTTCACTCAGCATAATGTTTTCAAGGTTCATTCATGTTGTAGCATGTACCAGGACTTCATTTCTCTTTATGGCTAGTCATATTCCATTGTATGTATATACCACATTGGGTTTAACTGTTCATCCGTTGGTGGACACTTGCATTGTTTCCTTCTTTTTGCTAATGTGAATAATACTATAATGAATATCGGTGTACACATGTCTATTACAGTCTCTGTTTCAAGTCTTTTGGGTATATACCTAGGAGCGGAATTGCTGGGCCCTATGGCAGTTCTATGTTTAACTTTTTGAGGAACTACCGAATTGTTTTCCACAGCAGTACAACATTTTACCATCCCACCAGCAATGCACAAGAGTTCCAACTTCTCCACATCCTCATCAAAACTTGTTATTTTCTGTTTTTCTGATAAGAGCCATCCTAGTCTGCTTTTTATTTGCATTTCTCTAATGGCTAATCAATTGACTTAATGGTTGGCAGTTCAAATCCACCAGTCCCTCCTTGAAAACCCTGTGGGGCAGTTCTACTCTGTCCTATAGGGTCACTATGAGACAGAATTGACTCAGTGGCAATGAATTTGGTTTGATTTTGGGTTTTTGGAATGACTAATGACCTTGAACATCTTTTTCATGCTTACTGGCCATTTTATGTATCTTCTTTGGAAACATGTCTATTCAAGTTACTTGCCTATTTTTCAATTGGGTTTTTTTGTCTTTTTGTTGTGGACTTGTAGGAGCTCTTTATATATTCTGGATATTAAGCCCTTATCAGGTATATATTTCCCAAATATTTTCTCCCATTCTGCAGGTTGTATCTTGACTTTCTTGATTAAAAAAAATCATTTTGATGAAACCCAATATGTCTATTTTTTCTTTTGTTGTTTGTGCTTTTGGTATCATATCTAAGAATCCATAGTCAAAAACAAGGTCTTGAAGTTTTACCATGTATTTTTTCTAATAATTTTATAATTTTAGCTCTTATATTTAGGTCATTGATTCATTTTGAATTAATTTTCTTACATGGTGTGAACCATAATTTTTAAAACAATTTTCTATTGCTGAATATTTAGTTTGTTCCCAGTTTTATAAATTATGATGAATACTTCATGGCTATTTTTTGCACACATTCTTAATTATTTCCTTAGTGCAAATTCCCAGATATGCTATTGTGGAATCAAAGATATGAATAAGTGTAAGACATTTAATTCATAATTCTAAATTGCCTCCACTTAGTTTCACAAGGAAAAATCAACAGCCTTTCAGTAAAGAACCACCCACACCACTACTGCCAACTCCATAGATTTAACTGGAATATATTTACACTTATGAGGAAAAAAGAAAGTGGGTATGAGAATTTGGTCAATGAAATAGAAATCGTATCAGTCAGCTGTTTTGCCAGATGGCTTGACACTTCTGGAATGATGAAATTTCTTTACGATATTCATCTTGGGTCTGGGGATAAAACTTTTTAAAGGAAGTGTGATTGCTTTCTTTCTGATCCAATTTTCAGATTTCTCATCTACCATTCTTGCCTGAGATGTGGAAGGAAAACGAAAAGAAAATAGAGTAAAAGTAGACACTCCACCAAAGAGTTTCCTCTAGCAGCTATTTTAACTTGAAATTCTAGAGAGTCTAGAAGAAAATTCAATGGAAAAAGAATGAAAAGAGCATCTTGATTGGTATATCTAAATTAGGACTTATAGAGTGCCAAATCTACGCCATAGAAGTTCTCTGGAGAATTTTCTTTCTTCTGAAAAATTGGATGATTTTACTAAAAGCATATTACATCTATTTGTTAGGGTAGATGATATAACTTTAACCAGAGAGAAGGCATGGGAGCAGCCACCCTAGGGGTAAATGGTTATCATGCTTGGATGCCAATTGAAAGGATGGAGATTCAAGTCCACCCAGAAGCACCTGGGAAGAAAGGCTTGGTGATATACTTCCAAAAACTCAGCCACTGAAAACCTTATGTGTTTAGCAAAAGACCTCAGAGTACAGAGGTCATCTAGGATGTTTTATCCTCAGCCGAACTCCCAGGTGAATGCAGCCCCATGAGTGACTCAGCTACTGCACGTGGTGCTGATGAACCGCAAGCTGAGCCCTGTCACCCTGCAGACTCATAAGAAGAAAAGGAAGAGGCTTGTTACAAAGTGGTAGATAACTGAAACAGGAGAAATACAAAAGAAATATATTTTTAAATTTAGAAAATATTTTGATAATCACATGTGAGATTTTCCTCAGATCAGCAATTCCACTCCTGGGTATATATCCAAAAGACTTGAAAGCAAGGACTCAAACAGATACCTGTACACCAGTGTTTATGACAGCATTGTTCGCAATGGTCATGAGATAGAAACAACCCAAATGTCAATCAGCAAATGAATGGATAAACAAACTATGATATATACATACAATGGAATATTAAAAAATGAGTTGCCATTGAGTCAGCTCCAACTCATGGCAACTCCATGTGTGTCAGAGTAAAACTGTGCTCATAGGGTTTTCAATGGCTAATTTTTCAGAAGTAGATCACCAGACCTGTCTTCCTAAGTGCCTCTGGGTAGACGTGAACCTCCAACTTTTTGGTTAGCAGCTATGCTCATTAACAGTTTGCACCACCCAATAGAATATTGTTGTTTTGTGCTGTTGAATCAATTCCGAGTTATAGCAACAATTTATGACAAAGCAGAACTGCCCCATAGGGTTTCCTAGGCTATAATCTTTATGGGAGCAGAACACCAAGTCTTTTCTCCCATGGAGCAGCTGGTGGGTTCTAAGTGCTGACCTTCTGGTTAGAGGTGAGTGCTTAATTATTGTGCCACCAGGGCCCCTTAATGGAATTTTAGTCAGCCATTAAAAAGGAATGAGGTACTTAAAAATGCTACTTCAGGGATGAACCTTAAAGACCATTATACTAAATGAAATAAGCCAGACACAAACTGGTAAATATTGGATGATTCTACCTATATGAAATATCTAGAATAGGCAAATTCATGGAGACAGAAAGTAGATTAGAGGTTGCCTGGAAGAAGGGGGAGTTGGGGGGTTAATGTTTAATAGGTAGAGAGTTTCTGTTTAAAGTGTTGAAAAATTTTCAGAACAAATAATGATGATAGTTGCATAGCATCTTGAATGTAATTAATGCCACTCAGTTATATACTTAAAAATAGTTAAAATAGCAATTTTTTTGTTTTGCACACACACACACACACAAAACCACAATAAAATTACAAAAAAAAAAATTTCCCTCAGATCACTTCTGCATTTGCGATACTTGTACAATAGTTCTTTGTTGAAATCTGAGAAAAGAAAAATTAGATGTCTGAAAATTTCATCTATTTATTCAATTAATAGCCTTTTTGTTGCCTGTCTGTTGCAAGCCAGGCTCTGTGTGAATAGAAAAGATAGATGGGAAGGGAGAGACAAGGAAGCAATAACCCCATCACCCTGTAGTAAGGGCTGTGAAGGACAGTAATGTGGTGGTGGGGTGGGGCGAAGGGTGTAGAGAGAAGGGCAGAACTGAGAAAACTTCCCAGAGCAGGTGACCAGAATGGGAAAAAATTTACTGGCTAGTAATGTCTATGAAACTCTGACTTGCAATGAGTTCATTCCAGGTATCTTGAGCAAACTCAGGGTAAAAAAAAAATACTAATAATAGATAAAACCAAAAAGGTAGACAAAAAAAAAAAAAAGAGAGAGAGACAAGATTTGTTATTTATTTAAAGATTTGAGGTGGTGGCCAAGATGGCAAACTAGTCAGATGCACCACGCCATCCCTCTGCAACAAAGACCTGAAAAACTAAGTGAAACAGGTACAGACATCAGTCCTGGAACCCTGAGCATCAAATGAAGGGATAAAGAATTAAATTGAATACTGAAACGAAGAAGAAACTGACTGAAAATACTGATGAAGAAAGAGAGAGCAGAGGTGACTAGCCAACAGGTCTGGCACAATGCGACCATCTAAAGACAAAGACAGTTGTGATCCTCTGTGAGTAACACGGGAGGCAACTTCATGGAATTCCCATCAGGACACAGAGAAACTGAAGAGACATACTCAAAACAAGGTGATCAGTGGTTCAAGCCCACCCATCCCTCCAGCTCAGTCCTCCGCAGACCATGATATGAGCCTCTCTTTTTCTTTTTTCTCTTTCTCCCCCCACCCCATTTGGCCACCCATCCTCCACACCCCTCCTGAGGAGTGACCCAAGAGCAGGCAGGGAGCTCCACATGGCTTTACCCCACCTCACCTCCCTCATGAGCAACCCCAGCACTGGCAGGCAGTCCCAGCTCAGCTTACCCAGTGAACATAGATGCCCATGCACTCTTACACCTAGCCACCAGTGCCAGGGCTGAGGTCCAGCAGTGCCTTCTACTTCCTCCAATCATCTGCGAACTCCTTACAGGATTGACCACGAAAGAAAGTCACCAAGACCTATCATAATCAAATTTGCCAAAACGAAAGCCAAAGAAGGAATCCTGAGAGCAGCTCAGGAAAAAAAAGTCACCTACAAAGGGGAGCCAATAAGAGAAACTCTGACTACTCGACAGAAACCATGCAGGCAAGAAGGCAATAGGATAACATATATAAAACCCTGATTTAAAGAAAAAAACTACCAACCAAGAATTATATATCCAGCAAAATTGTCTCTCAAACACATTGGTGAAATTAGGACATTTCCTGATAAACAATAATTAAAGGAATTTGTAAAAACCAGACCAAGGTTACAAGAATTATTACAGGGAGTCCCTTCAGATAGAGGATCATCAACATCAGACAACAACCTAAGATTAGGACAAATATCAGTATCAGCCAGATACTAACCTTGATAAAAATAAAACAAAGCTAAAAGACTGAAAACAGGGAACAAGAGACATCAATCTGTAAATGATTTTTGACAGACATCAATCTGTGAAAACAAAAAGGGAGAAGAAATGTTGTAGCTGCAGAACTTTAATATGGAGAGGAAGTCGAGGTGATATCAAGAAGTAAAAGACTGCTTTAAAATTAGGAAAAACAAAAAACCAAACCAAACACTTGCTGTCAAATCGATTCCTACTCACAGTGACCTTATAGGACAGAGTAGAATTTCCCATGGAGTTTCCAAGGAGTGGTTGGTGGATTCAAACCACTGACCTTCTGGTTAGCAGCCAAGCTCTTAACCATTATGCCACTAGGGCTCCAAACTTAGGAAGTTAAGGGTAAATTGCAAGGTAATCACCAAGAAAGTTAACAAACTTAATCATCAAAATAAATAAGAAGAAAAACATAAAGTCTCAGTATTCACAAAGTCAATAACAATGAAAGAAATGAAAAGAACATTCACAAACAAAAAGAAATCACTGCAAAAAATTAAGCAGATCAAAGAAATCTTTAACACTACAAAAAAAAAATGACAGCAGTAAATGCATACCTATCAATAATCACACTAAATGTAAACAGCTTAAATGCACCAGTAAAGAGACAGAGAGTAGCAGAATGGATTAAAAAAAAATGGTCTATCAATATGCTGTCTACAAGAGACACACCTTAGGCACAAATATATAAATATATTAAAAAAACAAGGGTGGAAAATATATCAAGCAAACAATAATCAGAAAAGAGCAAGAGTGGCTACATTAATCTCTGATAACAGACTTTAAGGCAAAATCCACCATAAAATATAAGGAAGGACATTTGTCTTAGTCCTCTAGTGCTGCCATAACAGAAATACCACAAGTGGGTGGTTTTAACGAAGAGAAGTTTATTTCTTCACAGTCAAAGTAGGCTAAAAGTCCAAATTCAGGGT
>NW_004444039.1:4095952-4117626 GCF_000243295.1 Trichechus manatus latirostris | reverse complement strand
CTAACACAACTGCCACCCATTCTCCCTCATTAACATCATAGAGGCAGGTTTACAACATACAGGAAAATCACACAGTACCAGGAATCATGGCCTAGCCAAATTGATACACACATTTTTGGGGGGGACATAATTCAAACCATGACAACATTATATAATGATTAAAAGGTCAATCCCCCAAGAGGGCAACCATAATAAATATATACGTACCCAATGAAAAGGCATCAAAATACATAAAAAAACTTTAACAGCTTGAAAAGAGAAATAGACAGTTCCACAATAATATTAGGAAACTTCAACACACCACTTTCAGTGAAGGACAGAGAAACTAGAAAGAAACTCAGCAAATATACAGAAGACCTAATTGCCACAATCAATCAACTTGACCTCACAGACATATACAGAACACTCCACCCAACAGCAGCAAAGTATATATTCTTTTCCAATGTACATGAATCATTCTCCAGAATAGACCACATTTCAGGCCATAAAGCAAGTCTCACTAAAATCCAAAACATCAAACTAATACAAAGTATTTTCTCTGATCAGAATGCTATAAAAATTGAAATCAATAACAGGAAGAACAAGGAAAAAAAATACATGGAAACTGAATAACACCTTACTTAAAAACCAATGGATAATGGAAGAAATCAAATATGAAATAAAAAAAATGCCTAGAATCAAATGAGAATGAAGACACATCTCACCAAAACCTTTGGGACACAGCAAAAGCTCAGAGGACAATTTATAGCAATAGATGCACATATCAAAAAGAAGAAAGGGCCAAAATCAAAACATGAACTCTACAACTCTAACGAGTAGGGAGCAACAAAAGAAGGCAACAGTCACCAGAAGAAAGGAAATAATGAAGATCAGAGTAGAAATAAATAGAGAACAGAAAAACAACAGAAATAATCAATAACAGTAGAAATTGGTCCTTTAAAAAGATCAACAAAATCAACAAACCACTTGGAAAATTGACAAAGAAAACCAGGAGAGGAAACAAATAACCCAAATAAGAAATGAGATGGGTGACACTACAGTGGAATCAACTGAAATAAAAAAGGATCATAACAGAATACTATGAAAAATTGTACTCCAACAAATTTGAAAACCTAGAGGAAATGCACAAATTTCTAGAAACACACCACCTACCTAAACTAACACAGAAAATCTGAACAGGCCATAACAAAAGAAGAGATTGCAGTAATAATTAAAAAAAAAAACTCTCAACAAAAAAAAAAGTCCTGGCCTGGACATCCTCAAAGGAGAATTCTACCAAACATTCAGAGAAGAGCTCACACCAGTACTACTCAAACTATTTCGGAGCATAGAAAAGGAAGGCATACTCCTGAATTCATTCTATGAAGCCAGCATAATCCTGATAAAAAAGCCAGGCGAAGACTCCATGAAACAAGAAAATTACAGACCAATATCCTTCATAAACATAGATGCAAAAATTCTCAACAAAATTCTAGCCAATAGAACTCAACAGCATATTAAAAAATAATACATACATTGTGACCAAGTGGGATTCATACCAGGTATGCAAGGATGGTTCAACATTAGAAAATCAATCAACATAATCCACCATATAAATAAAACAAAAGCATCACATGATCATATCAATCGATGCAGAAAAGGCATTTGCTAAAGTCCAACACCCATTCCTGTTAAAAAGTCTCAGCAAAATAGGAATAGAAGGGAAATTCCCCAACATAATAAAGGGCATTTATACAAAACCAACAGCCAACATTATTCTCAACAGAGAGAGACTGAAAGCATTCCCCTTGAGAATGTGAACTAGATAAGGATGCCCTTTATCACCACTCTTATTCAACATTATACTGTAATGCTAACTAGAGCAATAAGCCAAGAAAAAGAAATAAATGGTATACAACTTGGTAAGTAAGGAAGAAGTAAAACTATCCCTATTTGCAGATGATATGATCCTGTACATAGAAAATCCCTAGGATTCTACAAGAATGCTACCAGAACTAAAAGAAGGATTCAGTGAAGTAGCAGGATATAAGAATAATGTACAAAAATCATTTGCATTCCTATACAACAACAAAGAGAACTTCAAAAAGCAAATCAATACTATTTACAATCGCCTCCCATAAGATGAAATACTTGGAATAAATTTAACCAGCGACATAAAAGACCTATAAAAAAAAAAAAAAAAACCTACAAAACACTATTGCAAGAAACCAAAGAGACTTATGTAAATGGAAAAACATACCTTGCTCATGGATAGGAAGATTCAACATTGTGAAAATGTTGATACTACCCAAAACAATCTGCAGATATAATGCAATCCCAATCCAAATTCCAGTAACATTCTTTACTAAAATGGAAAAACTAATCACCAACTTTATATGGAAAGGAAAGAGGTCCTAGATAGTAAAACAATACTGAAGAAGAAGAACAAAGTAAGAGGTCTCACATTACGTGATCTCAGCACATACAGCCACGGTAGTCAAAACAGCCTGGCACTGGTATAATGACAGATACATAGATCAACGGAACAGAATTGAGAACCCAGACATAAATCCATCCGCCTATGGTCAGCTGATCTTCCACAAAGGACCGAAGACCATTAAATGGGGAAGAGACAGTCTCTTCAATAAATGGTGCTGGCAAACTGGATGTCCATCTGTAAAAAAATGAAACAGGACCCATACCTGACACTATACACAAAAACTAACTCAAATTGGATCAAAACCTAAATATAAAACCCAAAACTATAAAGATTATGGAGGAAAAAAATAGGGACAACACTAGGGGCCCTAATATGTGGCATAAATAGAGTACCAAACATAACTAAAAATGTACACACAGCAGAAGATGAACTAGATAAATGAGACCTCCTAAAATTAAAAACTTATGCTCAACAAAAAGCTTCTCCAAAAGAGTCAAAAGAGAATCCATAGACTGGGAAAAAATTTTTTTGGCAACGACATATCAGACAAGGGACTACTCTCTAAAATTTATAGAAAACTTCAACATTTCAACATAAAAAGACAAACAACACAACTAAAAATGGGCAAAGGATATGAATAGACACCTCACTACAGAAAACATTCAGGCAGCAAACAAACATGAGGAAATGCTCGCAATCATTAGTTATTAGAGAGACGCAAATCAAAACTACAATGAGATACCATCTCACCCTGACATTACTGGCACTAATCAAAAAAACAAAATAACAAATGTTGGAGAGGCTGTGGGGAGACTGAAACTCTTACACACTGCTGGTGGGAATGTAAAATGGTACAACCACTTTGGAAAATGGTATGGCACTTCCTAAAAAAGCTAGAAATGGAAATACCATGTGATCCAGCAATCCCACTCCTAGAATATACCCAAAAGAAAGAAGAGTTGTGACACGAATAGACATCTGCACAGCCATGTTCATTGCGCCCTTATTCACAATAGCAAAAAGATGGCAACAACCTAAGTGCCCATCAACAGGTGAATGAATTAACGAACTGTGGTACATACACACAATAGAATACCACACAGTGATAAAGAATAATGATGAATCTGCAGCATCGATGAATTTGGAGGACATTATGCTGATTGAAATAAGCTAGTCACAAAAGGACAAATATTGTATGAGACTACTATGAAGTAACAACAAAAAGTTTCCACACAGGAGAAAAAGAAAAAAAAAACCAAAACACCGAAACATTCTTTGATGGCCACCAGGGATGAGAGAGGAAGGGAGGGGAAAATGACCAATTTGATAGAAGACACAAATTAGTATTAGTGAATGGAAAGGCAATACATTATATGAGGGAAGTCAGTACAACATGACCAAGAAAAGAGAGGACATAAAGAGGAACGTAAGAATAAAGGACAACTACAGTAACTACCATAGCTTAGACAATCCTGCAGCAATAGTATAACAAACAATAATTCACAAATGGGCAACTAGGCAGATAGATATACCAAGAGGTGTGAGAGGATGTAAAGGAACACACCCATGGGCAAATATAGGTTTGGTGGTAGATATTTCTACACACACGGTTGTAGGTGTGGCTCATGTAGAACACACAAGGCGTAAAGTCAGGGAAACCTCCTAGGCATAACCAAACACCTCACGGGATGAAGTTCCTAGGCTGGAAGACAAAGGACCATAGACTTGGGGGACATCTACACCGATTGGTGCAACATAGTACATAAAGGCAGTGTTCTACATCCTACTATGGTGAGTAGCATCTGGGGTCTTAAAAGCTTCCGAGAGGTCATCTAAGATACAACTATGTCCTGTCCTTGTCCTGTCAAGAGTGAGGGACAGTGAAGGAGACCAAAGACTCAATGGAGCAATTAGTCCAAAGTACTAATGGACCACATGAATCACAGCCTACACAACCCTGAGACCAGAGGAACTAGATGGTGCCCAGCCACCACTACCAACCACTCTGACTGGGATCAAAACAGAGGGTCCTGGACAGAGTGGGAGAAAATTTTAGAACAAAAAAATCAAACTCGCAAAAAAAGACTGGGCTTGCTGGTCTGACAGAAACTGGAGGAACCCTTGAGAGTATGGTCCTAACATACCATTCTGACCTGGAAATGAAGCCATTCCTGGAGACCACCTCCTGGCCAAACAATAGAAAGCACATATGATAAACAATAACACCAGAGAGGAACGTGCTGCTTAGAACAATCAGTTATAAGATGAGAAGGCAGGAAGGGGTAGATCATTAGAACAAAAGAAAATAAGGAAACCAGGGAGGACATGGGGAGAGTGCTGACACACTGGGGAGAATGTAACTAAGGTCATGAAACACTTTATGTAGAAACGATCATATGGGAAACTAATTTGCTCTGCAAAACTTTCGCCTAAGGCACACTAAATTTTTAAAAAAAGATTTTGAATGCAGTTCTAGGCAAGATATGTGCAATCCATCCTGGTTTCCTTGAAGAAAAGTATCGTAAACATGTGGTCAACTCATTGTCTTCTTCATCACCATTGCAGAGTACCTTATATGACAATGCAAAGCACCCTCTCCACCCCGACACCACATATACATCAGACTCACACGCTCTCGTCCCCATCCCTGACACTAACAACCTGAAGGATCACTAGGAGACAAGCTTGGCGTATGGAGGAGCCATCATAAGAGAAACTGTCCCCCGAGAGAGGCTAACTCGGTGAAGACATAAGACTTGGAGCACTGTTTCCTAATTCTAATGGAGGGAGGTTCTGGCATTGAGCCAGGAAAGAGAAACGGCGTGAAAGGAAGAACTAATTTGGAGCTGGTGAACTGAGTGTTTTCTGGCTTCTTTAAAAGCATAGACAGAACTCAGACAGCGAGGTGGGTTCTGACTACTAGATGGGGTTGCTGAGTGAGATGTGACGTACAATCATTTGGAATCAACCATGACCAAACTTGAATGGATTCCTCTCAACAGTATGGAGACCACATGAAGAATGATTCTTGGAAGACTGGTTGGGTTCATCTTATAGTCAGTATTCCATTTCCATTTAAATCCCTTGGCGACCAAGGTTGAGGTCAATGGCTTGGCCCATATTAAAAACAATACACACAATCCAGTCTTTCAAAGAACTTCCAGACTAATAGAGAAACAATTCAAACAGAGAGCTAATAAGCAGATATAAGGACCTTCACTTAACATGATTAACAGCAGTACATTCAGGAGCAGATTACTCAGTAAGCAAGGTATGCACGAGCTTACTTGTGCTTACTTACTAATCTGTAGTGCACAGTTTCACATGGCTACCTTGCTTACTGGGTAATCTGCCCCTGGTACTTGAGGAGCATGACAAAGTCCTTGCCCCCACAGAGCTTCCATTTGAATTGCCATTTAAACCTGATAAACTTACGGAAGTGCACCAAGGATAGGGGTAGTGGGGGGGCAGGAAGCACAAAGATAACCTGGCTTTGGGTGCCTCTCAGCAACCTACTTGCTGTGTGACCTTCGGCAAGTCACTGAACCTCTCTGAGCCTCTGATTTTCCATCTCTAAATTGGTAATAACAATACTTATTAAAATATTTTGAGGAGTCACTGTAGAAATGTTAGATCACCAGTTGCTGTCGAGTCGATTAGGACTCATGGCCCCATGTGTGTCAGAGTAGGATTGTGCCTCATAGGGTTTTCAATGATTTTTCAGAAGTAGGTCATCAGCCCTTTCTTGCGAGGCACATCTGAGTGGACTCAAACAACCAAACTTTCTGTTAGCAGCAAGGCATGTTAATCATTTGCACCCAGGGACTCCATAGGAATGTTGTTGTTGGTGGTGGCATTCCTTGAGTTGGCTCCGACTCATGGTAACCCCATGCTCAACAGAACAAAATGCTGTCCAGCCCTATAACAGATAATATTCTGTTGTGATCCATTGGGTTTTCATTGGCTAATTTTCAGAAGTAGATTGCTAGACCTTTCTTGCTAGTCTGTCTTAGTCTGGAAGCTCTGCTGAAACCATAGTTGACCCTCCTGGTATTGGAAATACTGGTGGCATAGCTTCCTGCATCACAGCAACCCGTAAGCTCCCATAGTGCCACAAACTGACAGACGGGTAGTGGGTAAGAATGTTTAAAAAACTCAAATCCATTGCCGTCAAGTCGATTCCAACTCATAGCGACTCTATGGGACAGAGTAGAACTGCCACATAGGGTTTCCAAGGAGCAGCTGGTGGATTTGAAGTGCCGACCTTTTGGTTAGCAGCCATAGCTCTTAACCACAGCACCATCAGGGTTTCCAAGGTTAGGTAGGAGCAGTTTGCTGGAGGGTGGAGGAAGGGTGAAGGTTTGAGCTTCGTGATGTTGGCCAAATGGGGACATAGATGCCCACGTGTCCTTGCTCTCAAGGCTTTGGTTCTCCCGGGGATAGAAATGTGGGGAGTAGAAAATCAGAAAGAGCCAGCAGGAAAGCTAAGAGGAAAGAGTCTCCAGCACAGTTGCGTAGAGCCTGCAAGTCCCTGACAGTGATATTCTCTGGCTTCCCCCTCGCCATGATGTAATGTGCTCTGCAGTGTTTATTGCACTGCATTCCAGGGATGGTGTACGGAGCCATGGCCAATGTCAGAAAGCTTGGAAAACAGTCCTTGGTTTAATTTTAACTCTTGATGTAAACAGTGACCTAATTTGAGGAAGGCTAAGTCTGGCCAGGCGTCCCAGCCCCACATTTTCTCCTTCTCCCCACCCGCTTCCTCTGCCCTTCGTCAGACTGTCTCGCCTTTATCTCCCATGTGGACTTTGCAAATAAGCACAGGGTGATTTGTGTGCTCAGCTAACTTTAGAAGAGAAAAAGTGTGTCAGCAAAGGAAAACGCTCCAGCCGAGTCCTGAACCTTTGTAGGAGGTTGGGGCAGACTCAGTTCTCATCAGGAAACATTATCTCAGAAAGGGAGGTGGAGGTGGAGGCCAAGGCTCTCCTTCAGCGCAAACAAAGAAGAGAGACCCTTCTTTCTATCCCAGCCTCAGCCCCAAAACCCATCCCAGCCCCAGCCCCAGCCCCAGGCCCAGCTGTTTTTGTTTTGTTTTGTTTAAGCAGTTGTTCAAGTTGTCTCACTATCCTTTGTATAAATTAAGCAGGCTATGAGGGCTGTGGGGGCAGTGGTGGTTCAATGGTGGAATTCCCGCCTGCCATCAGGGAGACCTGGGTTCAATTCCTGGCCAGTGCACCTCATTTGCAGCAACCACCTGTCATTGGAGGCTTGCGTGTTGCTATGATGCTGGGCAGGTTGCAGCAGAGCTTCTAGACTAAGACAGACTAGGAAGAAAGGCCTGGAGACTGCTGAAAATCAGCCAATGAAAATTCTATGGATCACAACAGCGTAATCCACAATTGATCATGGGGATGGCTCAGGACGGGGCAGTGTTTTGTTCTGTTGTGCACGGGGCCGCCATGAGTCAGGGGTCAACCTGACTGCAGATAACAACAACGTGGGCTGCTTGCGGCTGACAGGGCCATCCTCGGGTTGCTCCTGGCTTCTCTCTCTGTCACTCCAGGCACCAGGAAGGAAGCCGAGCCCTGCCTTTCTTTACAGGAGGACAGCCTCGCTGGGAATGCAGAGAATATGAAATGGTCCTCTGATTACTCAGGTGCAAACACAGGAACGAAACTTTCACCTGGGAGCCCGCGTGAGCGATGACTTTCAGTGCCTTAACCCAGCCATGAGTGGGAACGGGGTGGGGGAGGGGGAACGCAAGGGTGATGTGTGGGCATGGTGGGATGAAGGGGTGAGGAGAACAAGAAGGATGTCGAAGTGTCCTGGCAGGTTTTGACTGACGAATATTAATCTAGGTTGGGGAGCAGCAATTTTTTTTCTGTAAAGGGTGTTATCAGTCAGAGTTCTCCAGAGAAACAGAACCAATAGGAGATACAAGGATAAATAGACAGACAGACAGACAGATGATATAGATATAGATATATACCCTTTGCTATTAAGTGAATTCTGACTCATGGTGACCGCTTGTGTTACGGAGTAGAATTGCTCCATAGGGATTTTTGGTTATAATCTTAATGGAAGCAGATCACCAGGCCTTTCTTCTGCAGTACCAGTGAGTGTGTTTCAACTGCCAACCTTTAGGTTAGTAATGAAGGGCAACCCATTTGCGCCACCTAGTGATCTATAGAGATATATACCAAAAATCCGTTGCTGTCGAGTCGATTCGGGCTCATAGGGCCCCTATAGGACAGCGTAGAACTGCCCCATAGGGTTTCCAAGGAGCGACTGGTAGATTTGAACGGCCAACCTTTGGGTTAGCAGCTGAGCTTTTAGCCAATGTGTCACCAGGGCTCCACGGATACATATAGAGAGAGATTTATATTAAGGAACTGTTTCCTGTGATTGTAGGGGACTGGCAGGTTCAAAATCTGTAGGGCAGGCCGGCAGGCTGGAAAATCAGGCAGGTGTTGACACTGCAGCCTTGCAGCAGAGCTTCTGGGGAAAGCTCATTTTTTGCTCCAAAGGCCTTCAGCTGATTGCATGAGGCCCAGCCACATTTGTCGAGGGTAGTCTCCTTTACTGAAAGTCAAATGATTATAGAAGCTAGCCACATCTATAAAGTACCTTCGCAGCAACCCCTAGATAAGTGATCAAATACATGGGTACTCTAGCCTAGTCAGGAGCCCTGGTGGCACAGTGGTTAAGAGCTACAGCTTGCTATGGCTGCTAACCAAAAAGGTTGGTAGTTCGAATCCACCAGCAGCTCCTTGGAAACCCTATGGGGCTGTTCTACTCTGTCCTATAGGGTTGCTTTGAGTCTGAATCGACTCGACAGCAATGGGTTTGATTTGGTTTTATAGCTTAGTCGAGTTGACATATAAGATTAACCATCATAAAGGCCCAGAGAGTAAATAATTTGTAGGCTTTGGGAGCCATCTGGTCTCTGTCATTACTGGTCAGTTCTGCCGTTATAACACAGAAGCAGCGTAAACAATGCATAAATGAATGGGCTTGTCTCTGTTCCAATAAACGCTGATTTAGAAAAACAGGTAGCTGGCTGGATTTGGCCCATGAGCTGAAGTATTCTGACCCCTGATCTAGAAAGGGTCCCTTTTGCCCTTTGCACACTTATATTTAGCTAACTATATCCTGAGGAGGAGAGCAGTTCGCCTACTTGTTCCTCAGATTCTTGTGCGACTGCTTTCTGTCCCCTGCTGCTCCCTCAGCACAAACCTCAAGTGCTGGAGTTGGTGATTCACCTGGCCAGAGTGGCCTTGTAAAGTGAGAAGTGCAAGAATGGGGACAGAAGGTTTCCTGGTTCCACTGACAAATTCCTCACCACCGGCAAGAATGCTCGCGGTAGATAGTGGGCACTGAAATCTACCCCCCTTGTCAGCTCAGGATCCGTATAAGAACACTCCTTAAGGAATTTGGTTTAGAATGATAGACTCTCTTATTTTTCTACCTCTCTTTCTCTTTCTAGATATTCTTATAATCTGAATATTGCTACTTCTACTTTATTTTTTCACACTTCTCAGTTTTCGTTTTATATTTTCTATTACTTTACACACTCCTCTTGCTTTCAAGGAGAGTTCCTCAGTCTAATATTCTAACTCACAGGTTCCTTCTTTAGCTCTATCCGTCCTAACATTTTCCCCTCCCTTTGTGATCACTAATCAAGCGTTCGAGCCAGCATGGTGGTTAAGGCTGCACTCAGTGAATAGACTGCTTAGGTTCGAATCCTGGCTCCGACTACAATTGCAGGCAAGTTACTTAATTTCTCTGTGCCTCAATTTCCTCATCTGTTGTTCTTCTTGTTGTTAGATGCCCTCGAGTCATTTCCTACTCATAGCGACCCTATGTACAACAGAACAAAACACTGCCGGTCCTGTGCCATCCTCACAATCCTTGTTACGCTTGAGCCCATTGTTGCAGCCACTCTGTCAATCCATCTCGTTGAGGTTCTTCCTCTTTTTTGCTGACCCTCTACCTTACCAAGCATGGTGTCCTTCTTCAGGGACTGGTCGCGCCTGATAACATCTCCAAAGTACATGAAACAAAGTCTCCCCATCCTCGTTTCTAAGGAGCATTCTGGCTGTACTTCTTCCAAGACAGATTTGTTCATTCTTTTAGCAATCTATTCAATATTCTTCACCAACACCATGACTCAAAGGTGTCATTTCTTCTTCAGTCTTCCTTATTCATTGTCCAGCTTCTGCATACATACGAGGCAATTGAAAACACCATGGCTTGGGTCAGGTATATCTTAGTCCTCAAGGTGACATCTTTGCTTTTTAACACTTTAAAGAGGTCTTTTGCAGCAGGTATACCCAATGCAATGTATCGTTTGATTTCTTGACTGCTGCTTCCATGGGTGTTGATTGTGGATCCAAGTCAAACGAAATCCTTGACAATTTCAATCTTTTCTCCATTTATCATGATGTTGCTTATCGGTCCACTTGTGAGGATTTTTGTTTCCTTTATTTGAGGTGTAATCCATAGTGAAGGCTGTGGTCTTTGATCTTCATCAGTAAGTGCTTCGAGTCCTCTTCACTTTTAGCAAGCAAGGTTGTGTCATCTGCATATCACAGGTTGTTAATGAGTCTTCCTCCAATCCTCATGCCTCATTCTTCTTCATATAGTCCAGCTTCTCGAATTATTTGCTTAGCATGTAGATTGAATAAGTATGGTGAAAGGATACAACCCTGACGCACCCCTTTCTTGTCTTTAAACCACGCAGTATCCCCTTGTTCTGTTTGAATGACTGCCTCTTGATCTATGTACAGGTTCTTCATAAGGACAATTAAGTGTTCTGGAATTCCCATTCATCACAATGTTATCCATAATGTGTTATGATCCACACAGTCAAATGCCTTTGCATAGTCAATAAAACACAGGTAAATGTCTTTCTGGTATTCTCTGCTTTCAGCCAGGATCCACCTGATATCAGTAATGATATCCCTCATTCCATGTCCTCTTCTGAATATGGCTTGAATTTCTAGTAGTTCCTTGTTGATGAACCGGCCCTAGGTAACTGTCTTCCAAATTTCATGGCATAGACAAGTGAGCACTTCCAGGACCGCATCCATTTGCTGAAACATCTCAGTTGATATGCCTTCAATTCTTGGAGCCTTGTTTTTTGCCAATGCCTTCAGTGCAGCTTGAACTTCTTCCTTCAGTACTACCAGTTCTTGATCATATATTACCTCCTGAAATGATTGAACATCGACCAATTCATTTTGGTACAGTGATTGTGTGTGTTAATTCTATCTTCTTTTGCTGCTTCCTACGTCATTCAATTTTTTGCTTAGAGAATCCTTCAGTATTGCAACTCCAGTCTTGAATTTTTTTCTTCAGTTCTTTCAGCTTGATAAATGCCAAGCGTGTTTTTCCCTTTTGGTTTTCTAACTCCAGGTCTTCGCACATTTCATTATAATACTTTACTTTGTCTTCTCGAGCCATCCTTTGAAATCTTTTGTTCAGCTCTTTTACTTCATCATTTCTTCCATTCATTTTAGCTACTTGACATTCAAGAGCAAGTTTCAGAGTCTCTTCTGACATCTATTTTGCTCTTTTCTTTCTTTCCTGTCTTTTTGATGACCTCTTGCTTTCTTCATGTATGATGTCCCTGAAGTCATTCCACAACTTGTCTGGTCTTCGGTCATTAGTGTTCAGTGCATCCAATCTATTTTGAGATGTTCTCCAAATTCAGGTGGGATATGCTCAAAGTTGTACTTTGGCTCTCATGGACTTGTTCTAATTTTCTTCAGCTTCAGCTTGAACTTGCATATGAGCAATTGATGGTCTTTTCTGCAGTTGGCCTCTGGCCTTGTTCTGACTGATGATATTGAAATTTTCCATCATCTCTTTCCACAGATGTAGTCGATTGGATTCCTGTATATTCTATCTGGCGAGATCCATGTGTATAGGCACTGTCTATGTTGTTGAAAAAAGGTAATTGCAATGAAGAAGTCGTTGGTCTTGCAAAATTCTACGTTTGATCTCCACTATTGTTTCTATCACTAAGGCCATATTTTCCAACTTCCAATCCTTCTTGCTTCCAACTTTTGCATTCCAATCACCAGTAATTATCCATGTATCCTGATTGCATGTTCGATCAATTTCAGACTGCAGGAATTGGTAAAAACCTTCAATTTCTGCATCTTTGGCCTTAATGGTTGATGCCTAAATTTGAATAATAGTTGTATTAACTGGTCTTCCTGGTAGGAGTATGGATATTATCCTATCGGTGACAACGTCGTACTTTAGGATAGATCTTGAAATGTTCTTTTTGACAATGAATGCAATGCCATTCCTCTTCAATTTGTCATTCCCGGCATGGTAGACCAT
Source organism: Trichechus manatus latirostris (assembly GCF_000243295.1). NCBI lineage: Eukaryota > Metazoa > Chordata > Mammalia > Sirenia > Trichechidae > Trichechus > Trichechus manatus. The sequence continues at coordinate 4,104,854 of NW_004444039.1, read as the reverse complement.
ATGATTATGTGATTCAGAATGGTCAATACCAGTCCATTTCAGCTCACGAATGCCTAAGATATTGATGTTTATCTTCATCTTAGAATGGCCTTAATCATAGCACCTATCTCATGTCATTGTGAGACATAAATGAGTTAATGTATGTAGAACACTTAGGATAATGCCGTATTTGAACCCATTTTATTTTTATACCTATTGCTTCAACTTCTCTGCTTTTCTTCACATTGTTTTGTATTGATATTATCTGCCCTTGTTTCTTCAATTGTATTTACCATGATTAGTTTCTATCACAACTGTTCTAATATTTGTGCCTCACCTTGTGGTCGTGCAGCGTGTGGTCTTCTTGGTGGTAGTACGCCTCAGGTATCTAGTTGTGCTCAGGTGAGCTCAGGAGAGGAGCCCCTGGGAGAGTCAGCTGTGGTTTTTCCCATGGCATGTTTCAGAGAAGGCCTGCCCCAGTCAGTTGAAGAAGGAAAGAGGGCATGAATCCCAGGGTGGGATCCCCAGCCACCCCAGAATCACTGCCCACCACTTCACCAGAAACCTCTTTGGTTAGACTCTTACTTTAAACCCTTGAAGTGAATCAGCATGGGGAGGAGGCACTCTCCGAGGCTGCTAAGCACTAGTTCTTGGGGTCTGAGGGCAGGATGGGGAGTGCGGGACTGAGGGAAGCTGCTCAAACTACCACTCTTTTCATTACCTCTTCCTTCCTTCAGGATTTCCTCTACCCAGATGTTAACCCTGCCCCCACCCCAAGCCCTTAGACAAAGGACACCAGCCCTGAGCCATTGTAGCCAATTTCTGCGGAGGAGAGGTAGGCAAGGATCATCCCAGCAACTCAGAGGTCGAAGTGGGGAGGGGAGACCAGAGTAAAATTTGAAAAGCTTTCTTCCCACCTCTTCTCCCACTGGAAACCCTGGTAGTGTAGTGGTTAAGTGCTATGGCTACTAACCAAAAGGTCAGCAGTTGAAATCCACCAACCTCTCCTTAGAAACTCTATGGGGCAGTTCTACTCTGTCCCATAGGGTTGCTATGAGTCGGAATTGACTCAATGGGAACAGGATTTTTTCTTCTCCCACTGCCACCTCTGGCCACTTTCCCCAACCACAGACTGCAGCCACTTACCTCCCATGTGAGCACTGAGTCAAGGCAAAGCTCTGTGACTTTTATGTGGTTATTACTGTTGTCACTTCCTGGAATCATCTTTCTCTCTTGCTTCTATAGTTTCTCCAGGGTTGATTTCAGAGGCAGGGGACTGCACACCCTCCCGATCGGTGTCTTGGGAAGAACCATAAAATGAATTCATAGAGTCTAAGGCTCAGAAGGACACCGAGAGCCATCCAGCTTTCTGTCCTAGGTACGAATCCCCTCTGACTACCCAAACCCAATGCCATCCCATCTCTGCTTCAATAGCTCCAACAAAAGGAGACAAACATGAGGAGATGCACCTGTTCATTTTTAAGGCTTTTTCCTGAAAAACTACATATATGCAGAAAAGGGCCAAGTCCTAAGTAACTCCAAAAACTTTTACAGAAAACAGATCCAAATAATCTGCACCCAAATCAAGAAACTTTACAAGTAGATGTGTTAGTTTTAATGTCACTAATTTTTAGAGAAAAATACAAAGCCAAGTTTATTCTGACTCATGGCAACCCCATGTGTTACAGAGTAGAACTGCCCCATAAGGTTTTCTTGGCTGTAATCTTTATGGAAGAAGATCACCAGGCCTTTCTTCTTAGGTGTTTCTGGGTGGGTTTAAACTGCCAACCTTTTGGTTAGTAGCTGGATTGAATTGTGTCCCCCAGAAATATGTGTCAACTTGGTTAGGCCATGATTCCCGGTATGGTGTGGTTGTCCTCCATTTTGTGATTTTCCTATGTGTTATAAATGATAGTCTCTGCCTGTGGTTAAAGAGGGTTAGGCTGGGATGTAACACCCTTGCTCAGGTTACATTCCTGATCCAATATAAAGGGAGTTTTCCTGGGGTGTGGCCTGCACCACCTTTTATCTTACAAGAGATAAAAAGAAAGGGAAGCAAGCAGAGAGTTGAGGACCTCATACCACCAAGAAAGCAGCACCAGGAGCAGAGCACGTACTTTGGACCCGAGGTCCCTGCGCTGAGAAGCTCCTTGATCAGGGAAGATTGATGACAAGGACCTTGCTCCAGAGCCAACAGAGAGAGAAAGCCTTCCCCTGGAGCTGATGGCCTGAATTTGGACTTCTAGCCTACTAGACTGTGAGAGAATATATTTCTATTTGGCAAAGCCATCCACTTGTGGTATTTCTGTTATAGCAGCACTAGTTGACTAAGACACTGAGCACTTCACCGTTTGCACCATCCAGGCTTCAATTGTTCAAGAAGTCTTCCTTATTTTAGACAAAATCTCACTTCCTGTAATTTCCACCAATGGTTCCAGCTCTATGGAGTTACACAAAGTAAGTATGATATTTTCTTACTTGTAGGTACTTGAAGTTAAATATTTGCCTTCCTATAAATATTCTTTTCCCCCAAGTTATACAATCTTAGTTCTTCTAACCAATTTTGCTGTAACAAGAAGGTACTACTGTGGTGAGGTATGGAGATGTTCAGGGTTGGAGGAGTGAGTTAGGCAAAAAAGTGCTTGAAGAACATATATTTGGGGACAGAAAGTGACTATCTGATCTTATAAGGAGAAGCAATATAAAGAGAAAAACAGAAAAGAGATGAAGTCCTCTAGAAAAAGTAATCAAGTTCCTTTGTGCTGGGTGATGCTGGAAGGTTTGGTTGCTCTGGGCTGCACAGGTGGCTGGTCATCAGGTGGAGGTGAGTAAGAGAGATACCAGCTGCCGTGCAGACTGAGGTCTTCCGGAAGGCCTGGAAGGAGGCAGTTGCAGCCCAGGAAGCCTGGGAGGTATAATCAGAACTGACAGAGAAGGGAGATGACAGCTCCACTGAGGTGGAGCAGAGAAACAGTTCCTGCTACTTCCAGGGCTCAGCCAACACTCATGTAGGAGCTAAATATAGATACAAGCTCACTCCAAGGCCTCGCCAGACAGCCAGCCCAGGAAAGGAAATAAAGCTTTAGGTGTTGGGGTGACATGAATGAGGTAGGCAACTGGGGGAACCGAGGCATTAATTCTCAGGGTCAGCATATAGTCTGAATAATTCACATGACACCTGAATTCAAACCCTCCTCTAACAACTTGGACCCCACAGGAGGCCTCTGGGGCCATTGAAGGGACTGGGCTAAGTGGGCATGCAGAGGAAGTACATTAAGACTGGGAGCATTGGATATGTGGTCTTTTCCAAATTCATCCACAGTCCTCTTAGCCTTTCTGCGTGTGGTCTCTGAAAAGAAGAGCATGAAGTTATTGGTCCACAGGAGCCTAGGAAAATCAGTGGATGATTATTATTATTTTTAATAATACTAAGTCAGTTATCTGCAAGGTATTAAAAAAAAAGTTTAAAAACAGCCCCTAACTTGTATGCTCCCAATTACGCCTTATATTTATGCCTACATTTATGCTGTTGTTGTTGGTTGCCATTCAGCCAGCTCCAACTCATAGTGACCCCATGTACAACAGAAAGAAATGTTGCTCAGTCCTGTACCGTCTTCAAGATCATTGATGTGCTCAAGTCCATTGTTGTGACCATGGTGTATTTGGAGTGTCTTCCAGCCTAAGGGACTCATCTTCCAGCATCATTTCAGACAATATGCTGTTGTATTCCATTGTACTTTATGGTTTTCATTGGTTAATTTTCAGAAGTAGATGGCCAGGCCTTTCTTCCTAGTTTGTCTTAGTCTGGAAGCTCTGCTGAAATCTGTGCACCATGGGTGACCCTGCTGTATTTGAAATACCAGTGGCATAGCTTCCAGCATCGCAACAATATGCAAGCCACCACAGTATAACAGACTGACAGATGAATGGTGGACATTTAGGTAGATATTAGATATATTCTCTTTTTATATAATCTCTTCTTAAATTCAATTGTTGTTCTTCCTGTGTGCAGGGAATGTCTGAAAAAAAAAAGTACTGTGATTTGTCTTGTCCACATACAGAAACTAAGCAGCTGTCTGCCATAAGAAAGTATATTTATTAAGTTTCTCCTGTATATCTGCTCTTTGGTCCCTTCAATTGTAGCCACTTTGGCTCAGAAAAAAACACATGCATTCTGGTTGCTGCGTGCTTAACTTGTTGCCTGTGGCAATTTCTCTAGCATTCCACAGCCAGACCATACAATATCAAGTATAATGGGTATTGGTTATGGAGTATCCCAAAAGACAACCAGAAAAATGTGTTGGTTAAGCAAAGCTAAGTTTGTAGGCTTACTGCAGCCAAGAAGGACACCCTGTTGACAATCTTAGTAGTGCCTCAGAAGGGAGAAGTTGGGGGAGGATTGTTTACAGAGTTGGAGGCCTAGGATGGGTGCCATGAAGGTGGGTCTTGCAGGGGAAGGAACAGTTGGGACTGGGCAGAATTTATGACATAATAGCTTTGGATTGGTAGGTACAGTGTGGTGAGGATCTAAAGGTAAGTTTCGATGGCTGAACTGTTAGTCTTGATGAGTTAGCTATTTTATTAGTAGATTCACAGTCTAATCTTCTAGGGGCAGGAATGTACTAGAACAGGTAGCTTAGATATTTTTACCTGTCCTGGCACTGATCAGGTCCAAAACTGGGACCTATGCTTTATCCCAGAATTCTTCAACCCCTCCCCCACCAAAAAAAAAACAAAGAAACTCCTTGCTGACTAGTCGGAATCGACTCATAGCAACCCTAGAGGACAGAGTAGAACTGCCCCATAGGGCTTCCAAGGAGCAGCTAGTGAATTCGAACTGCCGACCTTTTGGTGAGCAGCCAGGCTCTTAGCCACTGCGCCACCAGGGCAGGAAAATATGTTAGTGTCAGTTTTATGAGGCTGCAAAATTTGTTTATACTTCAACATGCAGAGAAAATATGGTGCTATTATTTTGCCTAAAACTGGTCTATTTTGCACTGGTTAGTGGGGAAATAGTGGCCAAGTCAGTGACATAGTAAGTTAAACAGCTCTTTTAGCCAATACTCAGTCTCTAAGTAAAAATGTCCAAAGTCTTTCTGATTTTTCACACTTCTGCTCTTCTCTCCACCTCCTTTCCAAGGTGGTATCTAGGCTTATAGGGTAAAGAATGTAGCTGGTAACTTCTTGATAGAGAAGAAGGGACAGCTCCGGGTCTTCTGATTCCTGTGGACTCCAGAACAATGACCTTGGCCACGTGATTGCTGCCTACATCATTTGATTTGACAGCTAAGGTTGCCAAGCAGGATAACACTTGATCTGGTTCCTCTCACCTGGTCAGATGTGATGGTCCTCTTTGGATGACTTGATCTCCCTTCAACAATAGATAATTGTAAAACACTCTGACTCCTCTTCTACTCCCCAGCCTAGGTGGTTGACACCCTGCAGTTATCAGTTGCCAGTTGACAAAGAGTCACTTCTGACTCACGGCAATCCTATGTGGGTTAGAGTAGAACTGTGCTCCATAGGGTTTTCAGTGGTCGATTTTTCAAAAGTAGGTCACCAGGCCTTTCTTCCAGGATGCCGCTGGGTGGACTCAAACCTCTAACCTTTTGGCTAACAGTCGAGCATGTTAACTGTTTGCACTACCCAGGAACTTCATATTCTGCCATTAAAAAAAAACAAAACAAAACAAACCCACTGCTGTCAAGTTGATTCCGACTCATAGTGACCCTATCGGACAGAGTAGAGCTTCCCCATAGGGTTTCCAAGCAGTGCCTGGTGGATTTGAACTGCCAACCTTTTGGTTACCAGCCGTAGCTCTTAACCACTACACCCCCAGGGTTTCCTATTCTGCCATAGGGACTCCTGTAATCTCAGCTCAGCTAACCTTTACTGGATACTTACATGTGTCTGGAACTGTGCCAAGTTAGACCTACTGGTTCCATTCTCAGCTTCTCCACCACATAGCAACTGAAGGAGTCTTTCAGAGTGCAAATTAGACCTTCTCCCAGCCCCATTCTGTCTCCTTAGCAATGCTGGGCTCCACTCTTTTGTTGCAGCATCTCCCAGCCCTTGGTGTTTATACCAACTCCTTTTGGGTATTCCTAAATCAATCCCATCTGCTCCTCCCTCTCTTCATTCTTCTCTATTATCTCCCAGGACTGTTAGGGCAGGGCTTACCTGCCTTCCTCTATGGTATCTCCTCATTCTTTCATCAAGCAACAAGCTTATGGGCCAGCTCTTGTCTCCAGAAGGAATAACTTTTCTGACATGCAGAAGAACCCAAGGCTTAGGTGCTTCTATTAGTGCTTAATAGGCCAAAAGAGAAGATGAAGGAATTCAGTTAGGCCTCAGAAATACAAGAGTCTTCTTTCAAGACTATTATCTGGCTTCAAAACCCTATTTTGAATATCAAAAGCTGAATACCAGCTCTTTCTCTCTTTGCCTACCATATGTAACACCCACAGGCCTTTGGGCAGGTGACCCTGGAACCAATTAGGGAGAAGGACCCATATCTGCAAAAGTAAAAGAGAAAATTACACTTTTTTTTTCTTTCAAACTATTGCTTCCATTACAGAAGTTATTCTTCACTATATCTGTATAGCATTCTTTTGTCCTGTTAGCTTCAACTGGCTTTCTTTGCGGAAACAGAGGTTAATAGAGAGAAATGAAGCTCTTCCTTGTGCCCTGTTTAGAAACGATCTCTCCCTCTTCATTTTAATGGCTAGAGTATAAATTCTCTTTTATCCTTTTAGTACAGGTCGCTGTCTTCTCAGATGGGTCTCCATTGACTTTTCTATTTCTTCCCTATCATTTGAGCTCCCCACCTCCACTTGTTTGAATCCTAATGGAAAATAGATCTGCAACCCATTACGTTTAAAGATCTCATTCATAGAGCTTCCTGCCTATCTCCCCCCTCTACTGCAAGCTCTCTTTAAAGTGTGTGTGTGCATGTGTGCGCTTGATAATAGGTCCTCTATCCTTCCTTGTCCTGGTCAGTCCTGAAGACTGCATGTAATAATAATTTTGTATCTGACTTTAGCTGTTCTTTCATTCCCTCTCGTTCTAACCCATTATTTTACATTTTCAGAGACTCATTATGACTCATTGGGCAGCAGAGGAAACATAATGAGTCTGAGATGATTGCACATGGCCGTGCTCCACAAATAGCTATTATACAGCTCATGAAATCTATAAATGTCCTTACTATCCTGGGTGCATTATAGACTCATGAATCAATAATTCAGGCAAGAGACTTCCGGCAACATGGCGCTCTAAGCAGAAGCACCACACCGTCCCTTCACAGCAAAGATCTGAAAAACTAAGCCAAACAGAGATAACAGCAATCCTGAAACCCTAAAACATCAAATGAAGAGATAAAGAACTCAGCCAAGCATCAAATGGAGTGAGAAAACTGACAGAGGATGGAGAGCTACGAGAGATTCATGCGGAGGTTCTCTATCAGCTAACACAGTGTGGATCTGCCATGTTGGACTCCTATCAGAGACCAGCAAATAGGGGGTACGAGAAAGCAGCTTCACAGAGCTTCCAGCAGGAGACAGAACAACTGGTAATTGGCGATATACGCTTTCCCACCCCCCAACCTTCTTCACTCCCACTCAGCCTCCTCTGCTTCCTGCGGCCACAGTCTCTTGGCCAGGAAGCACCAGCTGCTTGGATTCTACCTGCCCTACAGGCTGACTCCCTGTGTGCCATTTGTTGGTTGCTTGTGTTGCTTTTTTCCACTTCTTTTGATTTCTTCCTTACCTCTCCCCACCTCCCCCTCTTTTCGCTCAGATACCTGGCTCTGTGCGCCATCTTTCCTTCTTCCTGGGGGACTGTGGAGCCCTGTTTGAGTGTGGAACTGCTTCCCAGTCTGGGCTGCCATGCTCGTGGGATCCCCGGGGCTTTTGTTTGTTTGTTTGTTTTCCTTTTCTTGAGTTGGGAGCCCATTCTGCCTGGGCAGTGCTACGTGGCTTGGGACCTACCCCCTCAGCTTGCGCAGATACGCAGAAGAATCCCTGAGGGCATTCTTTTTTCTCATGGGTTTTTTTTTTTTAATGTTTTATAGGGGGCTTTCCTTGTTCTTTTTCTTTTTTAATTTGTTTTTTCTTTTCCTTCTTTTTCCCTTTTTGTCTTTCTTCATTACTCAGTTTCTCTTCTCTCTATACGTCCTTTCTCTTCCTCTCCCCTGAGTACCTGGCACTGAATTCCTCCACACCTTCTGGCCAGGCTGTACTGCAACACCTGGAAACAACTTCTCCAGACCTCATATTGCACCAGTGGATCCCTAGGAGCTTTGCTGTTCTTTTTTCTTTCTAATTTTTATGTATTCATTCTTTGCTTTTTTTTCCTTATTCTTCCTCCTTTTGTTTTTCTCCGTTTCATAGTCTCTCATCTCTCCACTCCAATGGCAAGCTCCCCTAGCACTCTTTTTGGTTTGTTTGTATGTTTTTGGCTTCTGTTCCTCTCTCCTCTCTCCCATACCCATCTTGCCTCCACACATCACAATCTCCCCGCTCCATCCTGCCTACCTGCACTGTGCACTTAACATCACACCACCAAGCAGCATAGGCATGGCCTCCCAGAACCTGCCCTGCACAGATTACCGACCTGCCCCAGTGGCTATAGTAAGTGCCACAAATAACCCATCCCCACAACTCCTCTTCAGCTAGATCTGCCCTGCTGCACCATATCTGAGTGACTGACACTGCCAATTGGAGAAGGAGGTGAAAAGTATCATGCCCACAGACGAACAAACAACAAAGAACACACAGCCTGCCTGCACAGACATAGCGAAATTAAAAAAAAAAGAACAGGATGAAACAAACAAATCTATGATCAATAAATGAGAAAAACAACTACTGAATGCCCCGAAGATAGCAGAAAATATCAAAACATTTACAAAAACAGGACAGGATGG
>NW_004444039.1:4065933-4093882 GCF_000243295.1 Trichechus manatus latirostris | reverse complement strand
TCCTCTCTAAAATATCTAGCTTTCTGGGTTTTTTTCCTCCTGGAAATGGAAGCTGTATAAAAATAAGGAAAAGAAGGCTAAAAAAAAAAAAAAAAGGACAGAAAGATAAAGAAGAGAGAGACAACAAAGAAAGAAGGAAGCAGAAGGAATTTCAGTAGTCCTTTCTCATATCTTTTTGACAGTTGTCCACAGAAGCAATAAGCAATGGTAGGTACAAAGCAGACACTCAAAAAGTATTTGCTGGATGAGCAAATAAGTTTTATGACTGTATTTTGGGATGATTTGACACATTGGTTTTTGATAATAACCCCTATTGGATATTTACCATGTGTCTGAAGTTGTGCTAAGTGTCTGTATGCATCCACTTGTATGAAGAAGGAACTGATATTAGACTCACTCGCCAGGTGCCATCGATGAAGAATGATTTGCAAGCTGAACACCTGCTAAAAAGCTAATGATCAGAGAGAGTTCATTAGGACACTGAAATAAAACTAATGAAGAGTGAATTGAATTTGAATCCCTCTAAAATACATCCCCCTTCAGGATTTTCTCTGTTGGTGATGATTCCACCATCTACCAACTTGCCAAACCTAGAAATGTGGGCATCATTCTAGATTCCCAACCCCCCACCAAATTCTCTTTATCCCTCAATAGTTCTCATCATGGTGGCTTGCGTGTTGCCCCCTCCGACCTCATCTCCATTGCCCAATTCCAAATTGCCATTGATTCTTTCCTTGGTCTTTGGATGAACTTGCCAACCAATCTACTTGTTTCCAGTTCTGATTTATTCCATGCTGCCCGCCAGGGTAATCTTCTGAAATACAAACCTGATTATGTTACCCTTCTGCTTAAAAATATTTCAATCATCTCCTTGGATTCAGGATAAATTCAAACTTAGTATCAGGGTGCACAGAGTCCTTCATGTGCCAGCTGGCAACCTCCAGGGCTCCAGCCTCATCATTTATCATCCCCCACATCCCTGGTCTGTCCCTCTTGTCATCCTGAACATTTTCACCTTCCTCAGGACACTCTCATGTCTCTGAGCATCCACATTTTAGACTCTGAAAGTATCTCCCCCATCACATCCTTTTTTTAACTGGCTATCTGCAAGGCATCTTTCAAGACTGAGTGCAGATGCTCTCTGGGTCTTTTCTTCGTTCTCTTGTCCCTTATCTTCCCTCATGTAACTGCATCCTCCACTACCTCCAATGTACACAAATCTCAAAATTAAGTTTCATACCTGTATCATACAGGGCCCCAGCAGGTAATAGACAGCACCCTCAACTTGATCTAAATTCAAGTAAGGTTTATTTACAAAGGACTAATTAGGAAGTTCCACCACTTGTACGTCTGTTTGTCCTATTGTGGTGGCTAGCATTTTGCTAGGATGATGAAAGATATGCCACTGGTATTTCAAAAACCAGTAGAGTTGCCCATGGTGGATAGATTTCAGTAGAGCTTCCAGACTCTTAGGCTGGGTTCTCTAGAGAAGCAAAACCAGTAAAGCATATAAATGTATATATAAAGAGAGTTACATCAAGGAAACAGCTCATGCAATTGTAGAGGCTAGAATGTCCCAAGTCTGTGGATCAGGATAGAGGCCTCTCCCAATTCATGCAGCTGCGGAAGCTGGCAAGCCCACGATCAGCAGGTTGGAGCACAAGGCTCCAGCTCGCAGGCTGTGAAGGTTGACGAATTCCAAGATTGGCATGTTGGAGAGCAGGGCTCCCACTCACAGGCTGTGAAGGTCGACGAATTCCAGGATCAGTGGGCAAGGCTGTAAGGTTTCTCCTGATTCACGTAGCTGCAGGGGCTGGCCAACCCAAGATCAGCAGGTCAGAGAGCAGGGCTCTGCTCACAGGCTGTGAAGATTGACAAATCCCAAGATCAGCAGATAAGCTGAGAGTTCAAGTCCCAAGAACCAGAGGTCAGATGAACAGGAGGCAGCCACAGGATCCAGAGTGAGCAAAAAGCCAGAACGTCTGCTTATATTCAGATGCAGGCCACACCCCCAATGAAACTCCTTTTCATCTGATTGGCTACTCACAGCATATTCCATCATGGGAGTGATCACATATAAACACTGAGAATCATGGCCCAGCTAAATTGACACACAATCTTAACTATCACAGACTAAGACAGATTAGGAAGAAGGGCCTGGTGATCTGCTTCCTAAAATTAGCCAATGAAAACCCTATGAATCACAGAATATTGTCCAAGACTTTAACTCACTCACTTTGGATGCCATCAGGAGGGACAGATCGCTGGAGAAGAACATCATGTTTGGTGATGGAGAGGGCCAGCAAAGATGAGGTAAACCCTCATTGAGACAGATTAACACAATGGCCGCAGCAATAGACTTGAGAATGCCAGTGATTGTGAAGATGGCACAGGACCAGACAACATTTCATTCTGTTATACATTAGATCACCATGAGTCGGAGCCAACTCAACAGGAACTAACAACAACCACAAAGTACGTTCTCAAATGAAATAACAGAATTTTGAACTTGTACAGTCCCAGAATTGTTAGGGATTTTAGAGATAATTTAGTCCACTTTTCTTATTGCAAAGATGAAGAAACTACAGCCCAGAGGTAAAGGGACTTGTCCAAGGGTAAACAGTAAATTCAGGACTAGATTCTAGTTCTCCTGATTCCCATCCTGCCTCTCCTACAAGGAAACAGTCTTAAGTTTAGCTGTTACCACTGGTGACTGTTCTTTAGAAGGAAAATTCACTTGAGTTTCCCATAAAACCAAGAGCCATATGTTTTGGCAACAGGAGGGAGACAGAGAGAAGGGTTGGCTCTTCCTGCTCTGGACTCCTTTGTCAAAAGCAATGTCTGAGTTCTCCGGATAAGCAAGACTTGAAACCTTAGTCAAATGCCACAAGCCAGAGCAAAGAAATGAAACTCTGGGCTCAGGAAAACACATTTACACAATCACCTCTGGTGGTAGGTGATTTTGCTTAACATCCTATTAGCATACTATCTTTTGTTTCCAAGCTTTTCTTGGTTCCCAGCCAACAGGTGGTGATGGCGCGTGGGAGGGAGATTGGGTAAGATTTTCCTTAGATGGGGAGGCAAGGCTGTTGCTGCCTCCTCATTTTGAAGATGATTCAGCAGTTGGCTGCAGTTGCTGTTGTCACTGCTGCTGCTGCTGCTGTTTTTTTTCCTGGGAAATGCAGCCATGGCTTCTGAAGCACTTACATGCCAGGAGCAAAAGACGGAAGCATTTATCACATTGTGTCAGAATCATCTATTTATCTGCCCTCACTGAACTGTGTGCTCTTTGACGGCAGTGGTTACGTCCTTTGTCTAGGTAACCCCCGATCCTAGTATAATGTTTACTGCATAGCAGGTGCCACACCAAAGAATGAAGAGAATACTGGATGGACCTGAGAACATGTTCAACATGTACTCTTGGTTTAGACAAATGTGGATTTAGTGGTAAGGGAGTAGACTCTCAGACTTCATGATCTCCTTAGCACTCATGTTGTTGATATTGTGTGCCATCGAGCTGAACTGCCCCATAGGGTTTCCTGGGCTGCAATCTTTGTGGAAACAGATCACCAGATCAGGCACTGGGTGGATTGGAACCGCCAACCTTTCTGTTAGCAGCCGAGCACCACAAGGGCTCCTCATTTCTCTATCAGAATGTGGCTTTATGACTGTCACGTGGCTGATATGAAAATCCAGAAAGAGCACGTTTTAAATTCCATGTGACAAAAATTTTAAATGTTGGATATAGCTTAATTTTCCAGAAGCCACTGGCTAATTGTATGACTTAGAACAAGTTAAACCACCTCCATGAACCTCAGTCCACCACTCGTCTGTCACTTTGTCGTACTGTGGTGGCGTGATATTGCTGGAAGCCATGCCACCGGTATTTCAAATACCAACAGAATTACCCATGGTGAACAGGTTTCAGCAGAGCATACAGACTAAAACCGATTAGGATGAAAGGTCTGGTGATCTACTTCTGAAAATTAGCCAATGAAAACCCTATGGATTACAACAGAATATTATCCCACTGGACTCAAGCATGTCAATGATCACAAAGATGGCGCAGGACAGGCAGCGTTTCGTTCTGCTGTCTGTAAGGTCACCGTGAGTCCGAGTCAGCACAAAGGCAGCTGACAACAACCTGCACCTCAGTATCCTCAGCAGTAAAATGAGAAGTTAGGAAACCGACTTCTAAGGTTCCATTCCGCTCTGAAATTCTCTTAAATTTCCTCGTCATCAACCCCCCCAACTTTCTCGTTTGGCAGAGTAGTAGCAGTCTCTGCAGCTCCCACTAAAAAAGGATAAAGAGGGAGCTATGTGGATTTATGATCAAAACCATTTTTGCTACTGCCAAAAGAAAAACAGGTCTGAGTATTTTAGTTTCTCAGAGGACAAGCAATGTTTTAAAAGCATCTTCCTTCTTGTCTTTCCAAAAAAAAAAAAAAAAAAAGTTGAAAACCATCACATTCTGCGCATAACTTCTCTACTTAGAGACAGAATTTTTGATACATTTTTTTCCCCTTTCTGGAGGTGTGAGGGAGAATCCCCATAGCTGGAGGAGTGTGTAAGTCAGCGGACTGTGGGAGAACGTAAGTGTGACTGTGGGACTACACTTAATTCATTAAAACGTGTGGTTTATGAAAACCCTTTTGCCAAAAATGAGCTTCGTGGGTGGGAGAAGGCAGCAGGGACATGGATGCGTGGGGGAAAGGGAGGAGGAAGAAGTGCCAAGAGAGAAGAAAGCCTTATTTGTTGCTAAATGTTGAATCCCACAAAAGAATGTGTCGTGAGCCAATTCAAGGAAATTAAAATGCAGGTTGGGGGAGTACACATCTATTAGACAGCATGTCATGTATCTACATCATCATTGTCTTATTTTTATGCTAATTATGAGCATTCTCCAATGACTTTGGAAAGTTTAAGGAAACTTCTTTTGAGTTTTTTAATTTCATTTCCTATCTTCTCTCAAATGTAAAATTGGCAGTAATGTAATAACTTTGTGCTTTTATTCCTTTTCTGTCAATACTACGAGTTATTTCTGAAACCCACTGCATTCCTTACTGTAACCCTAGCTGCTGTAACAAACAAACCCAAAGCTTCAGTGGCTTTAATACAAGTTCATTTGTCATTCACAGAACCGTACAAGCAGGTGTCCGTAATGAGTAGGCAACTTTCCTCAGTGAGATAATTCAAGGACTGAGGCTCCTTATGTCTCACAGCTTGTCTGTCCCCTGTGAACTAGGATTTCTTAGTATCCAGCCAGAGAAAGAGAAAAAGAGAGTGGGGAGGTGCACCTGTCCTCAATTGCCTTGGCTCAGAAGTGACAAGCATTGGTTCTACTGATACTCTGTTGGCCCAATCCAAATCAAGGGACTCCTGGGAATGGAGTCTCTGACTGGGTAGCTCTTTCTCAGGAGCAACATTTTACTTGGAGAGGAGGAGCATAAATTTTGACCAACAGCTGTTGCTGCCCTGCCGACTTAGCTTCATCACTCTTAGTCTCTAAGAAAAATGGCAGCACTTCCTGTCTTTTGACTGCAGCATTTTTCTAAAGACTTTTAAAGTAGTTCCCTAATTCATCTTTTCTGTGAAACTTCTACGGTTAAAAGAGAAGCCCCCACACAACACTGTCAGCTCGTTACATATCTGCCTCTAGGGTTTCCCAGGATCCTTCTCTACCTTTCTGGAATCTTCATCTCAGGTACCAGTCCCAGCCCCCATGATGTCTCTTCCATCTATTATATCTCCGGTTGTTTTATCTCTGGGGTCTCCTCTCTCAGAGACATTGTTTGAAAATCTTTGTCTCTGTCAAAAGCACTCGAAGCATTTGCAAACAAGAGGGGAGATGACTTTCTTTAAGAAATGTTTCCACAGGCAGAGCCCCCAAATCACACCAGGACATCCCCGACTGTGCCTGTACTCACCAGTCACTCATTATAGGTCAGAGAATGTTAGCGCCAACTCACTTTTCAGAGATGCAGGAACTAAGGCACAGAAAGGTTAAGTAGAGACTTGCTTGAAGTTTTATCTCCAGTCTTTGAAGAACCAAGGTTAGAACTCAGGAATCCTGACACCACACTAATGCTCTTTCTATTCTGTCATATAGTCGTAAGAGCACATGGGCATGTGATCCAATACCAGCAGACACTCAAAACCCCTGGAAGACTCACTGAAGTACATATAGTTCATACATGTGCTACGTGTAATTGTTTGTGTGTGTGTGTGAGAGAGTCTTTTCATTTCCCTTGCCTACCTAAACCTTATTTCTTGGGACACGGAATATCTTTTTAGATTCTCATAATATTTTCATTAAACGTGGTATTTTGTGGGCGACTAATCAGTAGTTGATGCTTTTTTTTTTACACAAAATGCCAGTGCTGATATAAACTATAGTAGCATTAAAAATACCTAGAGATAAATCTGTCAAAATATGTACCAGATATCAAGATCAGAAAATCTAAATATTCTTGAAAGAAATTAAAGAACACCTAAATAAATTAAAAAACACATCATGTTCATGAATCAGAAGGCTTGTCATTGTAATAAGTCAGATCTCTCCAAACTGATCTACAGAGTCAATACAATACTCATCAAAATCCCAGGAGGTTATTTTGAGGAAATTGGCAAGCTGATTCTAAAATTTATACGAGTATGTAAAGTCTCAAGAACAGCAGAGAAAATCTTGAAGAACAAAGATGTACCAATAAAAACAAGGTGTCAATGGACCAATGGAACAAAAAAGAAAATCCAGAAGCAGAGCCATGCATGCATGTATATTTGATTTATGACATTACAAATCCATGGGGGGAAAGGGCAGTCTTTGAAAAAATGGTACTGGTTCATTTGGATAGCCATACAGAATGTATATATATATATATATATATATATATATATATGTTTCAAACATCTGTCCCAAATGGATTTACATCTAAATGTGAAAGGCAAAACAATAAAGCTTCCAGAACAGGGGTTAGCAAACATTTTCTGTAAAGGGCTGGATAGCAATCATTGTGGGCTTTGAGGGCCATACCATCTGTCTATTCAATTCTGCTGTTGTAGCACGAAAGCACCGTAGACAATATGTAAACAAATGAATGTGGCTGTGAGCCAATAAACTTGATTTACAAAAACAGATGGAGGGTCAGATTTGGACCACAGGCCATAGTTTGCAACCCCTGTTCTAATAGATAACATAGGAGAATATCTTTATAATTTGGGAGCGTAAGAAGATTCTTAAATAAGCACATAAAGTACTAATCATAAAAGCAAGGTATATTGGACTACATTACATTTGAGAGGTTCTATTCATCAAACGGTATCATTAAAAGAGTGAAAAGGCAAGCTATAAAGTGGGAGAAGTTATATGCAATACACATCACTCCTACCCAGGGTCCCTACATAGATAGCTGCTGTGGAGTCAGCTTTGACTCACATGATCTTACGTACAACAGAATCAAATGCTGCGTGGTTCTGCATCATCCTCATGATCGCTAGCATGCTCGAGTCCATTGTTACAACTATTATGCCAATCTGCCTCACCAAGGGTCTCCCTCACCCTCGCTGGCCCTCTACTTCATTAAACATGATTGATCCAATGATTGATCCTTCCTGATGACATATCCAGAGCAAGTGAGTTGGACAATGTTCTGCTGTGATCCATAAGGTTTTCATTGGCTAATTTTCAGAAGTAGGTCTTCCTAGTCTGTCTTAGTCTGGAAGCTCCACTGAAACCTGTCCACCACGGGTGACTCTACTTGTATTTGAATTACTGGTGACATAGCTTCCAGCATCATAGCAACACCCAAGCCACCACAGTACGACAAACTGACAGATGGGTGGTGGCTAGAATTTATAAAGAAGCATGAATTAATAAGGAAGACAAACAACCCGATGACATAACCAGGCACTTTGCAAAGCAAGGTAGCCAAATGGCCAATAAACATTTTAAAAAGTAATCAACCTCCTTAGTCATCAGGGAAAGGAAAATTAAAACTACAATGAGATGCCAGTACACGCATGCCAGAATGACCATAATTTTAAAGACTGACAATACCAAACGTTAGCAAGGATTTTGAGCGCACACACGGCTAAGAGAAGTGCAAATCGGTACACACATTTTGGAAAACTATAGAGCAAGTTTCCTCTAAAGCCGAATATATACATACTCCCTAACTCAGCAATTCCACTCCTAGGTGTATATGCCCCAGGAAATGTGTACCAAAAGATGTACAAGAATGTTCATAGCAACATGATTCATGATAGCCTCAGAGTTTAAAGAACCCAAATGTCTGTTGATGGACAGCAGAATAGGCAAATAAATTATGTTATATTAAAACAATGGAATATTACCATACAGCAATTAAAATAAATGAGCTCCTATTACACACAAATATATGGATAACTCTCAAGCATTATGTTAATGAACGTAGCTAGATCTGAAAGAATATGTAATGTGGCCAAGACACAAATAAAACCAGCCTATGGTGGTGCAAACAGTTAACGTGCTCGGCTGTTAACTGAAAGGTTGGAGGCTGGAGCCCGCCCAGAGGTACCTTGAAGAAAAGACCTGGTGATCTACTTCCAAAACATCAGCTACTGAAAACCAGATGGAGCACATTTCTACTCTGACACACTTGGGGTCACCATGAGTTGGAATCGATTTGACGGCAATTGGTTAATGGTTGGAAGTAAAGAGAGTGGTTGCCTTTGGAGAGAAAGGAGGAGGTGATAATTGGAAGGGAGCATAAGGGGAGTTTCTGGGGTGCTGATAATGTTCTCTCCCTTGACCTGAGCGGTATTTGCGTAGGTTTGTTCATTTCGTCATGGCTCTTTGAGCTCTATACTTACCATCTGTGTACTTTTCTGTATTACGCAATGCTTCATTTAAAAGGTTTGTAAAGTCTGTTTGGGGTTGAAAAGAAGCCACTGCCTCCTCTTCCCACTATCTGTTTCAACTCCCAGAGTAGGACAAGATGCAGTAGCTGTTTAGATGCTTACGTAAAGTAGAAAAGTAGCCGGACAGACACTTGCCTTGGAAACAGCTCCAGTCACCTTGACTGGTCCAAAGACCCAGGTGGCTCTAATATGTTAAATTTAAAAGGCCATCTGGCCTAGACACCACCTCCCAGAAGAAATAGTTTCTGAATACACCCAGAAGGGTTCATCTCAGAATTATTGGGTCAAGAAAACTGTATAGCAATGCCCTTTTTTTAGCAACTGTCCCACCCTGGTCTCCCTCTTCCTTGCCATTACTCATGGTTAAGTCTTGTAGGAAGTGGTTTTACTCACGAGACAAGTGGCTTTCTCTAGCCGGTGGCTTAGACTTAGGTTTCCCTAGAGATGGGATGGATTGATTAAATATATTTGGGGCTCTATTTTTTTTTTATTATTGTTGTTGTAGAAAATATATACGTAACAAAACATTTGACATTTCAGCATTTTTTACATGTGCAAGTCAGTGACATTAATTATATTCATCATGTGGTTCAACCATCACCACTATCCATTTCCAAATTTTTCCATCACCCTTAACAGAAGCTCAGCGTCCCCTAAACATTGAGTGTTCCTTTCCCCCTCCCCCACCACTCCTGGTAAGTTTTGGTCTCTAAATACTTGCCTATTCTAGATATTTCATATAAGTGGGATCATACTTTCTTTTTCCTTTTGTGTCTGACTTATTTCACTCAGCATAATGTTTTCGAATTCATCCATGTTGTAGCATATATCAGGTCCTTATTTCTCTTCATGGCTGAGTAATATTCCATTGTTCAGTCATGTGTCACTTAACTTCCATGATACGCTTTGTGAAATAGGACATTATGTGATTCGGATGTTGTGCCAAAGCCATTTTACGGATGAAGGACCTTTCAGGCATTTGCTTCCAGAATAAGGTTTCATCCATATTAAAAATTTGCTGGGGCAGATAACCTCCCTCTACAATTAGTTTACCTAAGGTTTCAACAGATTCTTCTGCTGCCTTTGCATCAACCCTCCAAGATTCACTTTCACATTATGTGACAAAACATGTTTGAAGTGCTTGAATGATCCAGAGCTAGCATTAAACTCAATATCGCAGCCTGCTTCTGCTTTTTCTTTAAGCATATCAAACAAGCTTCGTCCCTTAGCAGTGATCACCAATGTGCTGAAAGGGATTTGCCTTTGTGTTTGGGTCTCAATCCACGTCATTAGCAATTTCTCCCTATCTGGCATAGGTCCCTTTCGTTAGCCTTGTAGCGTTCAGTGGAGTCGAACCTTTAACAGCTTGGTTCTGACACTACTATTGATACTACTACTACCCTTTTACAATTACCAATTTATCAGTGAGGAACGGAAGCGTGGAGAGGCGAAGTAACTTGCCCAAGGTCAGAGAGTTACAAAATGGTGATCCAGGGGTTGAGCCATAGGGTCCATACTCTTATCCACAACATCAAACTGATTCCTTGCTCCTAAAGTAGAGACGGTAAAGCATGAATCACTTTCTTAAAGAAATCTTTCTCACACATCTCAACAGTAATCTAACTTTTAGGTTTAAGAAGAGAGAAATAAAGATCTCTATATGTTTTTCCTCTATTTATCAGCTCCCTCTTTATCACTCCACCACCCATCTGTCAGTTTGTTGCAGTATGGTGGCTTGCTTGTTGCTATGATGCTGGAAGCTATGCCACCATGATTTCAAATACCAGCAGGGTCACCCAAGGTGGACAGGTTTCAGCAGAGCTTCTAGACTAAGACAGAACAGAAAGAAAGGCCTGGGGATCTATTTCCGAGAATCAGCCAATGAAATCCCTACGGATCACAATAGAATATTGTCCAATATATTGTTGGGAGATAAACCTCCTAGGTTGGAAGGCACTCAAGATACACAGTGGTTGCAACAACGAACTCAAGCATACCAACAATCGTAAAGATGGCACAAGATGGGGCAGTGTTTCATTCTGTTGTACGTGGGGTCGCTGTGAGTCCGAGGCAACTCCATGACAACTAACAACCGCCTGTATCTTCAGCTACTCAGTGAAAAGTTGTAGAGAATCAGAGTGGTTTGATCAGCTCCATTATCATCAACAAACATGTATTGTGCACCTGTGGCATGCCAGGCACTGTGCTCGGTGATGGGGAAACAAAAGGGAT
Organism: Trichechus manatus latirostris; assembly: GCF_000243295.1. NCBI lineage: Eukaryota > Metazoa > Chordata > Mammalia > Sirenia > Trichechidae > Trichechus > Trichechus manatus. The sequence goes on along the minus strand of NW_004444039.1, from coordinate 4,082,752 downwards.
AAGTCAGCTTCTTCTGCTCTTGGGATTCATAGTCCACATGGAAATACCGTGGCATAAAAACTAAAGATAAGCTTTGGGTGAGTGATGGGCCAGCGCCTGTACAGTCCTACATTTTCCATCAGCTTGAAGAGAGGTTTGTGTGAGTCCAGAACCAAACCCCTCCCTGGGTAATGCCAGAAAGCCTTCTCCCCCTGAAGTCCCTTTGCTGGGTTGCTCCTGAAACAGCTCTTACATTGTTCCCACCTCCTGGATGCTCTTGCCAGCAGCAGCTCATGATCTTCCAGAAATTGCTTTGCCTTTATATAACAAGCTTCGATTTTAACTACTTCTTTTTTTATTTTTTTAATAAAAAATTAATTAAAACACCCTTGCAAGCACGGAATCCGCTCACTCACATTGGCAAGAAAGGAAAGAAAAAAGGAAAGAGCATAGTTTATTGTTTTCTACACCTGGGTTGGAAGAGTTTTCAAGAGTTTTGCTGAATTTGGAATTTAAGACACTCCCTCCTCCAAACCAAACAGGGTGAACGTGTCTCCCTCAGAGCTGTGGGTTGAGGGGAAAGGCAAGGTCCTGAAGGGCATGCCTGGCAAAACTTGAATAACTTACTACATAAAAACCAGTTATCATCCAGATGACTCCTACTCATGGCGACCCCACGTGTGTCAGAGTAGAACTGCATTCCATAGAGCTTTCGATGGCTGATTTTTGGGAAGTAGATCACTAGGCTTTTCTTCTGATACACCTCTGAGTGAACTCAAACCTTTGACCTTTGGTTAGCAGCCGAGCGTCAACTGTGTGCACCACCCAGGGACTCCATCTAACCATACATGGGCAGATTTTGCTGCTGCTCACAGCCCTCTTCTTTCCTTTCCCCACCTCCACCTGTCTCCTTCCCACATAGCTTCTCCTTCCTTTGACAAAGTCTGGGAAGCCGCTTACCTATAAACAGTACACGACATGATTATCCAGGTCCCCATCCACCATTACGAGGACATCAGCACCCTTAACAGGTAAAAACTAAGTAAGAAAACTGGGGGTTGGAGACCTTTCCTGAGACCTCCCTGCTGGTGTCCACTGCTCTCCTACCAACCCTGATATAAGGTAGTGCATATTGAGGTGGAGCAGAGTTTCCTGGGTGATACAAACGGTTGACGCACTCATTGGCTAACCAAAAGATTGGAGGTGGTGTCTACCCAGAGGCATCTTGGAAAAAAGCCCTCGTGATCTGCCTCTGAAAAACATCAGTCACTGAAAATCCAATGGAGCACAGGTCTACTCTGACACTCATGAGGTGGCCATGTGTTGAATAATCTTGACAGCACCTGGTTAGTGAGGTGTAATAACCCACAGGACTTCTGGGCATTCGCCTCTAAGCCTCTGGGCCACACTTGTATCTTCAAAACTTTTCCAGAGTTGGACGAAGAGCAGCAATGATCACAACAAGCTGAGACTCTTCAGTAATCTGGACACTGCGGAGATTTTCCTAGGGGACTTTGTCACGTTCAAACAAACATCGATGCTTCTAAACTAGAAGCTCTTGGAGCTTCTGTAAAGAGGAGGAAGGAAAGGCGCACAGACCTGCAACTCAAATGATTTGCCACATTTGCTTTCCTCCTTGTACTGTGTCCATTGCTGTCTGCTCTGCTGAGCAGTCAAAATTAAATTCAAGGCTCAAAGGGCCAGGAGGGAAGAGAGAGTTGACAACTCCCAGAAAAGGAGGACATGGAGTCCCTGATGAACTGTACAGCTTTCTTGAGCTATCAGTATTGATTTCCTGCTGTACTCCCCAAGTGTCAATGAGCCCTCCTTACAGGAATTATCAGACTCTGGGGAGACAATAAGAAGGGGACCAAAACTATTTTTGAAAAGTTTTCAATTGTTGTTAATTGCCATATAAGACCCCAGTTGGCTTTGAATTTTCCAGATTAGAGGGAGGGGAAAATACAATGTGACTGTGTGTGCTGTCATTGGAAGCCTTGGCATAGGCCAGGGTGACTATGAAATAAGTCTGAGGAAGGATAATTTCCCCCAGGGCCCTGGTGCTGACTTTGAGTTGAGATCTTCCAGAAGACTCTTGTGAAATGGGAAAACCGTTGCCTATTATGTTTGTGCTACAGGATTATAGATTCTTTCACTCTGAGAATCTGCATGAAATGACCCAGGGAGCACAGACTTTAAAGAGGTGAGAAGCTATGTGAGCTGAGAGGAGGCTGGGTTGATTCTGGGTCTCGAAGGGAGCATTGCCACTGTGTTGTATTGTGTATTAGGTTGTGTTCCCCAGAAGCAGTCCCTGAGTAACTTACTTAAGGAGGGTACTCAGGAAAAACTGATAGGGCATTTGGGAAGTAGCCTACTGTTATGAACTGAACTGTGTCCCCATAAAAAAGGTATGTTGAAGTTTTAACTCCCTTACCTGGGTATACGACTTTGTTTGGAAATAGGGTCTTTGAAGATATCAGTTAACATGAGGTCATACCAGAGTAGAGTGGGTCCTGATAAAAGTGGTGTCCTTGCTAAAGAGGAGAGACAGGCAGAGGGGGGATCTATGTGATCCTGCAACTGCAAGTCAAGGAATGCCTGGAGCTACCAGAAGCTAGGAGAGAGAAATGGAACAGATTCTCCCCTGAGCCTCAGAAGGAATCAACAGGGCTGATACCCTGATCTTAGACCCTCAGCCTCCAGCACTGTGAAACAATACATTTCTATCACTATAAGCCACCTAGTTTGTGGCATTTTGTTATAGCAACCCTAGCAAACTAATAAAGTCACAGAAAGGAAGGATGTCAAGTAAGAGAACGAGATCAAGTAAAGCCCCAGGGAAGGAAGCAGTGATTCACACTCTCTCTGTATCTTACCTTTGATCCTCACCATTGTCCCAAACAGGGGCCATGGAAGCTGGGAGTATTTATACCCCCTCGATTAGTCATTCACTGGCAAGGGCTATCCCTGGAAGAAGGTAAATTCCCTTTATTGCCTTCCATAAGCAGAAAGTCATTCCAGGACCTTGAGGATACCCTCTGACAAAGATACACAGTTGCTGCTTGGCACACCTGGAAGTGACGTGCATAACCATGACAAAGGTTTGGAAGGGACATATGGGCAAAGAGCTGCTAGCATATGCTGCATCTTTTCTGGACCCATGCACCCTAGGCTGGTAGGTCATAGTTTGGGGTCCGTTGTACACAGCGCAGGCACATTATCTGTAAGAGACACTCTGCTGAAGCAGTCCATGGTAGTTCAAGAACAGAAGGATCCAGGAGATCACTGTGGATTTGTCAGCCCCCCAGGACTCTGCCTTTGGGCCCCAAGTTAGTGTCGTCCAATGGTGCACTGAGTTCTGTCTCTCACCTCACCTTAATGTGCTCTGGTTCACAAGCCCCCAGCGTGACTGCGTGGAGACAGGGTCGGCACTGCACTAGCAGGACAGCAATGGACATCTTCACTTCTCCCCTACTTCCAAGTCACCTCGTTTGAAAAGAATCCATCAAACCAGATACCAAAGAACCAGCATTCCTTTATAAATGTCCTGGCCACTCCTCAGTATGGAGTTTCTACAATGGAGTAGAACCATCTGGATTATAGATGCTGAGCCAACCTACCTACATAGCCCAAAAGGTGACTTGAGCTCACAGCTGTTGGCAGCCGAGCACTCAGGCTCTGCTGAGCACAGCGTTGCAGGGCTGGGACTTAGGAGGCCACCGTGCTGCCATGGGGTAGGAATAAAGAGCCTCATGGAGCCTGAAGCTGAGCTGTTGGTTTCTCAAGAGTGGCATGGCCTGAAGCTCTGGAGAGGAACAGAAAAACTAGATGGAGGATCAGTTTACCTCCTGCTCCAGAATTAGGGGAGGTCCCTGGGAGGCACAAACAGCTAAGTGCTCAATTACTAGACGAAAGTTTGGCTGTTTGAATAGACCCAGAGGCACCTTGGAAGACAGTCCTGGCAATCTGCTTCTGAAAGGTCACAGCCTTGAAAACCCTGTGGAACACCTCTACTCTGCAGACATGGGGTTGCCATGAGTCGGAACTGACTCCACACAACTAACAACAAAACAACTTAGGGGACTGGTGGCAAGTGGGGCAACAAGTCAGAAGCAGAAGACCCCAAACTACTGGTTTTGTCCAGGTACAAATCCTGCTAGCTGGGCCATGCACCACCAAACCGCTAGATCCTTCTTGAATCCTCTTCCTCATACTAAAAATAATCACTTGTCTATAAACACATATATAGATATATTTAACATGCCACAGGAAGCCCACCTTCCTGCTGGGTGTCAGGGCTCTCTCCATGTCAACTGGCAGATCATGTAAGCAACTGCCACTGCTGGAACTTTCCACCCCAGAAGGGTGATTGTGACCCGGCTGACATCTGATTGTCAGTACCAAAATGCCTTTGTGTTGAGAGATTAGAATCTCTAACTGCTCTGCGGTTTCAGAAGGCAAGAGAAGCCAGGACACAAGAGCTTAAACATTGAAGGTGGGTAGCTCCAGAAAGACCCAGGCGCTTGGAGACCATTCATGTGGCTTCCTGAGGGAGGTTTTATAAACCAGGGCACAATACTTTTGAAACGTTAGCCTGGAGAAACAAAGGAAGCCTGCTGCCCAGCCAGGCAGCTTCCAGAAGGGGATGGTATTTCACCTTGTGAGGACAGGCAAGAAACGAAGAGAAACTGACCAACTGACACTACTGTGAGGGGATCTGAGGGGCAGCAGGATAATGACATTGTAAAACACATATTTTCTTCCAAAGGCATACACACAGAAGGTGATCCCTAAGTAACAGCTTATGGTTCATAAAATAACACCAGGGTCTTGCCAAAGTACTTTACTTCTAACTCACTTAGTACCAGTCCCAGTTGCCGTCAAGTTGATTCTGACTCATGGCAACCCCATGTGTTGCAGGGTAGGACTGCACTCCACAGGGGTTTCGTGGCTGTGACCTTCTGGAAGCCCATCACAAGGCCTTTCTTCTGAGGTGCCTCTGGGTGGATCCGAACCATCAACCGTTTGGTCAGTAGCTGAGCACTTAATCATTTGCTCCACCCAGGGACTCCCTCTAACTCACTCACCAGACATTGACCTATTTCTGCCAAGTCGATTCCAGTTCATGACTTTCCCATGTGTGTCAGAGTAGAACAGCAATTGATAGGGTTTTCAGGGGCTGTAATCTTACGAAAGTAGATTGTCAGGCCTTACTCCATGGTGCTGCTAGGTGGATTCGAACCACCAACCTTTTGGTTGCCAAGTGCAAACTGTTTGCACCACCCGGGAAACTTTAACAGACATTAGACATGTCTTCTTTGCACTTATCATCCATGCCCTGAAAGTAGAATGCTGGGGCTGTCTTAGGCTGGGTTCTCTAGAAAAGCAAAACCAGTGAAGCGTATAAATATATGTAGAGAGAGATTTATATTAAGGAAATGGCTCACAAGGTTGTAGAGGCTGGAACGTCCCAAATCCATGGGTCAGGCTGGAGGCTTCTCTGATTCACGTAGCCACAGGGGCTGGCAAACCCGAAACTGACAGGCAAGACCGCAGGTAAGCTGCTAGCTCAAGTCCCAAGAACTGGAGTGTAGATGAACAGGAGCCAGCTGCAGGATCCAGAGCTAGCAAAAGCCCACGAGACTTGCCAGAAAGTCCGCTTATATTGAATGCAGGCCACATCCCCAAGGAAAATCCCTTTCAACTGATTGTCTACTCGCAGCAGATCTCGTCATGGAGGTGATCACATTATATCAGATCTCATCATGGAAGTGATTACATCATTATATGACTGCCAACCTACATCGTAACTGCCAAACCACTGAGAATCATGGCCCAGCCAAGCTGACACACAACCTTAATGATCACAGGGGCAAATAAAGGATCTGCATTTAGAGGACATTTTGTGCTTTTCAAAGTGTTCCACACCCTCCTGATGAAAGGACAGGAATTATGAGAAAAATTTGTGGGATAAAAAGATGGAGATAGAGAGGAGTTAAGAAATTTGCCCAAAGTCCAATGGCCCAGAGCTCGGTAAGTGACAGAGGCGTATCACTGGAGACCAGCATTAAGGTCACTGGACCCTTGGGCTCTGCTTGGGTTATGACCTCATGCTTCCTGTTTTCCTGATAAAATGGTGGAAACTCAATCCAAGGAAACAAGCAAGAAGCAGGCTTAGGAGGGTAGAGCTCCAGCCTCCCAACCTGAAGTCCACCCACAGCCTGCTCTGTTGTTTGAATCCACAATCAACACTCATGAAGCAGTCAAGAAATCAAATGACATATCGCATTGGGCAAATCTACTGCAAAAGACCTCTTTAAAGTGTTAAAAAGCAAAGATGTCACTTTAAGGACTAAGGTGCATTTGCCCCAAGCCATGGTCTGTTCAATCACCTCATAGGCATGCGAAAGCTGGACAATGAAAAAAGAAGGCAGAAGAACTGATGATGCACTTGAGTCGTGTGTTGGTGAAGAATGTTGAATATACTGTGAACTGCCAAAAGAACGAAAACAAATCAGTTTTAGAAGAAATACAACCAAAATGTTCCTTAGAAGCGAGGAGGGTGAGACCCACCTTCAGGAAAGACAGATTGCTAGAGAAGGGTATCACATTCGGTAAAGTAGAAAACCAAAATACCAAACCAGTTGCCATCGAATTGATTCTGACTCATGGGGACCCCATGTGTGCAGAGTAGAACTAATTGCTCCATAGGGTTTTCGTAGCTATGACCTTTTGGAAGCAGATCACCACGGCTTTCTTCCGAGGCATCTCTGGGTGGATTTGAACCTCCAAGCTTTTAGTTAGTAGTCAAGTGCTTAACCGTTTGCACCACCCAGGGACTCCCTCAGTGAGATGGATTGACACAATAGCTGCAACAACAGACTCAAACATACCAACCATCATGACAATGGTGGAGCACCGGGCAACTTTTCGTTTGGTTCTCTTATAGGTAAGATCGTCATGAGCTGACCTGACGGCAACTAATGACAGCCACCTCTGCTGCTAGAACTAGTTGTCAGGTTTCCTAACCTTGGCCTTCAGCCCCGATTTAATGAAATTCCTCTGCTTGTGGGTAAAAAGAATTCCTTTTCCAGTGCCAATATCACCCCCCTTCCTCCTCCCACTCTGAGGAGAGAGCAGAGAGGGGGCCAGACCAGGCCTGCCCAGAGAGGGAGTTTTGAGACGTGAGGTAATGTTAGTTCCCCATCAATGACTGAAACCAGAGGGAACTTGGCAGGGACAGCGAGGGAGGGAAGTGACAGGGTTGAGATTTTCTTTATGTTTGACCGGGATGAATTCCAACCTTAAACTCTAAGAAAAACTTCAGAAATGTTGTGTTTTTAAAGGGTGCATGTGTATGTGTTGGGGGGTAAAGGTGGAGGGTGGGGGCGGGCAGCTACCAGCCACTCAGGGCAGCTGCCGTACAGCTAAAGTAAACCAACTCAGACTTAGCTGCGGAACTCAGACTCCTCCTCATCGCCACAAAGAAGAGGGCTCCTTACAACCCAAACTCAGTATTTTGTGTTTCAATCACACACAGGTCCAGGGAACCAGAACACCTGGGTTCCAGGCACGCCTCTTTCATTGACATAGCTGTTGTTAGCTGCTGTTGAGTTGGGTCTGACTCATGGCGACCCCATGCCCAGTGGAATGAAACATTGCCTGGTCCTGCACCATCCTTGTTATCTGTTGGGGATTGGACCATTGTGATCCACAGGGTTTTCATTGGCTGATTTTTGGAAGTAGATCTCCAGGCCTTTCTTCCTAGTCCATCTTAGTCTAGAAGCTCCACTAAAAGGAAACCTGGTCAGCATCATAGCCATGCACAAGCCTCCATTGACAGACAGGTGGTGGCTGCACATGAGGTGCCTTGGCTGGGAATCAAACTTGGGTCTCCCACATGGAAGGCAAAAGTTCTGCCTCTGAGCTACCACTGACGTTTACTTCTCAGGTATGAGTCAGAGATCAGGCATCTTTCCTTTCAAAGAGTGAGGTTCCAGTGCAGCCAATGGGAAATGCTATCTCTACATATTGAAGTCATCCGTGCTTTCAAAGGTGAACTTAAAAAACTGGCGAGTGCTGAATACCTCAATCCATTCATTTCTATCTTTTTTGAAGGACCTTTTCTATTTCAGGCAACTGTGTCTGCAGTGAGTATGAGTCTGTGGAAGAATGTGTTTGCCAAACAGATGAAACGTTTGTGTATGATAGCATTTCATAGCAGTGAGTGTAAGCTGGGAGAAACTGATCTTTTACAAGTGATCAGGAGTGCCTTTTCGTGGGTGTCTGTGAAACGACAGACTGGGCAATTTTTAGGAAAAAAAAATCTGAAGGGAAAAACTCTCCAAGCAATAATATTTTGACCCTGAGCAAAAAAAAAAAAGACTAGTTTGTGTATAAAAATAAACTCCACCACCAAGTTTACAGAAAAACCTTGGTTGCTGGCTCATAAATAAATGGAGAACAGAGTTGTCGAGTACTGAGGCTAGTGTTCTTTTACAGAAGCAGAAATATTTTATGTAATTTGTTGAAGAAGAGATTTCAGGAGAAAGGGTGAGGGAATTTGCTGACGATTCGAGTCAACCCTGGCGTTGACACAGGCAGGTTTTGATTGTATTAGTTAGCTGTTAGGGCAGTCTTTGGCCTTTCATGGGTGATGAACAGCGTTAGGGTGTTGCCGTGGAAAGTCATTTGTGTCCGCTGTCTGGACTAATTGAGCAACAATAATAAAAGGCTGGTTTTAGATAAACAATGGGTGGTGGGGCTTCATCGGTCGCTGCAGGGAGCGTGTTTACGTCTTTCAAGGAGCGTCTGACTGAGCTTACGGCAGCAGCCATTTCACAGAGGAAAGTCATGTCATCTAAATCAACTGAATTGAACACAGTCTTGAAATGGAAACGAGGACTTCCAGTTTGGAGTGGCTTGTTAGTCGACGGGAAACTGGAGGCACAGGCTGTCATCTGGTTCTCCCCAAGCCCCCTCCAAAGGAAGGACCTCCTGAGGGAGCAATGGATACTTCACATTAGCAATACAGGGAAGGATCTGTCCCATGCCACAGGTTTTGCGTAGTGTGTGGGCGCTGAGCAGGCTGACATGGAAATATCTCCATAAACCCCAGCTGCCCACTTCAGCTTCCTCTCATGAAGAGACAAGACGGGCTCTGGACAGACGGACACACACAGGCTGTGAGGAGTTCACTGGGTAACTTGCTGCTGCCCTCACCCCACAGGAAGGAAGGAATTTCTTTTTAGAAGCATGGGCTTTCACTGACCCTTTCCCCGCTCCCTCAAAATGTGCTCCTTCCTTTCTTCTCCTGCCGCGTCTAGAGGTACACCTCAACTTTGCGTAGAGTGCTGAATCTCTGGTTAAAGACTAGACAGAGAGACGCTTGTGGTCTCCTCACTCGCTTGATTTTAACACAGGTGCACACAGTCACCTGGCTTTTCTTTCTCTCTTCAGCTGGAGTCCTTGGTTCATTCAAAAAGCTAAGCCCTGGGCTACTAACCAAAAGATAGGCAGTTCGAATCCATCCAGAGGCACCTCAGAAGAAAGGTGGTGATCTGCTTCTGAAAAATCAATCACTGAAACCCCTATGGAGCACAGTTCTATTCTAACACACATGGGGCTGCCATGAATTGGAAACGCCTGGACTGGACTGGTCTCTTCAGCTAGGAGTCCCTGGGTGGTGCAGACAATTAAAGCCCTTGATTGCTTTCTGTTGGGCATGAGGTCACCGTAGGTCAGGTGCCTACTCAATGGCAGTTAACAACGTCAGTGGGAGTAAAAGCACCTGTCTTACAGAAATGTTCAGACTTTCCCTCTAAGCCATTTGTTTTCTCAGGTCTCTTAACGTTTGGAGAGGAAAATATTCGAGCAGGAAATATTCAGGTTATGCTGTGAGAAGCCATCATGATCTGCATGAGGGTGGTTTGCCTTAGAGATGCTCCACCATGAGGAATCCGAAAAACCTAAGACCACAGGGACCCTCCATTGACCTCCCCAATTGAGGACAGGAACACCTGTCATCTCCCAGGGGAGCATCCCATCCAAAGTAGGTACAGAGTTCACTATAGACAAAAGGTAGAAACAACCCAGGTGTTCATTAACGAATAGGCAAAATATGGTCTATCCATACAATGGAATATTCCTCAGCTGTAAAGAGAAATGAAGTCCTGACACATACTATGACACGGATAAACCTTGAAAACATGCGGAGGGAAGTCAGACACAAAAGGACAAATGTTGTACGATCCCCACATAGATCAAGAGAGTCACTCGGTGGCACAAAAGGTGAACACTCAACTACTAGCCAAAAGGTTGGCAGTTCAAACCTACTCAGAGATACCTCAGGAGACAGGACCAGCCCCCAAAGGGTCACAGCCTTGAAAACCCTGTGGAGCAGTTCTTCTCTGCAAACATAGGGTCGCTGTGAGTCGGAACAACAGCAGTATGGAGACCAAAGTTGGTGTTGGTTACCGGGGCTGGGAGGGAGGTGGAAAGGGGGAAGCTAGTGCTTAGGGGCACTGAGTTTCTGTTGCTGGTGGGAGAATAATTTGGAAACAGATTGTGCTGATGGTTGTACGACATGAAAAAGTGTCCAATCTCACTGAACTGAACGTGTAAAAATGTTGAATTGGCAAACGTTTTGTTCTATGTGTTTTTACCACAATCAAACAATTACTTTGGGTTGTACATAGGGCATGGTCCCCCAAGTCGGCCGCGGGGATTCTGGTGTAAGCCCCATTGGGAGAGGGGAGAAGGAAAACAAAAAAAAACCCCAAGAAACAGCAGTCTGTGAAAACCCCACAAGATATTAGAGCGTTAGCTTGAGTGCTTTAAAATTATCGCTCACGGGGTATCACACAGAGAATAGAGAAGCCCCCACATCCCAGCAGCAATAGAAGGCTCCGTGGCTCCAGCGTCCTGAGGGTCCAAGGCCTCAGCGGTGCAAGGAGGTGGGAGTGCCTGGCAGAGAAGGCGAGTGCAGCTGATGTCCAGCGGAGCAGTGGGCTCGATGGAAACAGACCCACTCCCAGGGTGTGGGTGTAACTGTGTGTGTGGCCAGGGTGGGGGTCAGGGGCTGGCAAAAGGGTGCTGTGGGATAGGTAGCCAGAATATTTTCACATCTGAGAGGGCCTGCAGGTACTGTCAGTTAGTGGAATATGTGTATGTATATATGTGTGTATATAGATGGGTGTGTGTATGTGTGTGTATAAATATTCATGATTGACTCTGAGCAAAATTTATATATATAGATTATATATGAATATATAATATGTAATAGGTTTATATATAATAGAAATACTATAAATACTATAGTGTAATATAGTATCCAGTAACCAGTCGGCATCACGTCTGGACTCGTGGTGACCCCACATCTATCCGAGTAGAACTGTGCTCCATAGAAATTTCAGTGGTTGATTTTTTGGAAGTAGATCACCAAGCTTTTCTTCTGAGGTGCCTCTGGGTGGACTCAAACCTCCAATGAACGCATTAATTAACTCTTTGCACCACCCAAGGCCTCCATATACTGTACTATACTAGAGCCAGTCATGAACACACTGAGTCTGGAGGGTGGCTCAAAGCATTTCATTTCTTCCAGGTCCATAGCAAATCAACCTCAGGCAGGTGTTCTGTAGCCCTTTTTGTTATTTTTTTTACATCTCCCTGTTTTCCCTCTTGAATGTCTCTGCCCTCTCCCCAGATCCTGGTTCAGTTTTCCTGGGCCCACAGAACAGGACTGTGGAGAACCTGACAAGATGAAAGGGTGGCACGTGTGTTGAGGGGTGGTCTGCTGAGGGCCTCTGGTGCTATGATGGGATAGCGCCGGCCACTTAGGTCCAACATGAGTATTCGTCAAAATCAGCTGTCAGCCGCTGAAGCTCTTTATCCTGTAAGTAGCTTTCACAGGGAATCTCAGAAATGCCAGCCTGGGAGAAGGGACTTTTCAGGGAAATTGTGGTCCTGTGTCAGAGTCCCTAAACCAAAACACCAAACCCCTTGCCATCAAGTGAATTCCAATCATAGCTTCCCTAAAGGACAGAGCAGAACTGCCCCATAGAGTTTCCAAGGAGCGCCTGGTGGATTCGAATTGCCGATCTTTTGGTTAGCAGCCGTAGCACTTAACCACTACGCCACCCCCTAGATGGTGCAAATGGTTCACCACTGGACTGCTAACCGAGGTGCCTCAGAAGAAAGGCCTGGTGATCTATTTTCAAAAAATCAACCATTGAAAACACTATGGAGCACAGCTCTACTCTGACACAAGTAAGGGGCGCCATGAGTCAACTTGCATTGGTTGGTGGTGGTCCTGTGTCAGCAGGTATGGGCAAGAGCCAGAGAAATTTGGGCTCCAAAATTCACTGGGATCCCATAGGCTGGGAAATTTGGGGTATGAACTCACTGGTGGAAGATACTCGAGGGAATCTAGCAAGAACGTCTCTACCTCTTCGTATATCGTATGGCTTCCTGCATTGTATAGTGCCTGTTGACTCTCCCGCGGTACTCCCAGTGGTTGCTCCGGATTTTTCCAGGAACTAGCTCGGAGACATTTATCTCTTCTTTCTCCTGTGTCAGCAGCCTTGCCTTGACGACAGCATCTGAAGACCAATCCCAGGCATTCACCTTATCAGCATGTCCTGTGTATAATTTCTCAGCTGCACGGTGTTTCCCACGCCACCCACATTGGACCGCCCACCCATTCAGGGCTCCCTGCATTTAGCAGGGATGTCTGCAAGCAAAGGGAAAGACAGCACTGGGGGTGGGGGTGGGGTGGGGGGGGGAGCTGGTTTGTTAGTGGCGAAAAGGTGAAGAAATTTCCAAAGAACCATTCAATTTAAGACAGGAGCAGGAGCCCTGGTCAAAATTGCGGCCAAGTCCCTGGCAAGTGTTTTGATTCTCCTGGTAGACTGGTTCTGTTACTGTTTACCCAGCACAGGGGAAGTGCTTTGAATAGATGTCTTTGCTGACATGGATCCCCTCGCTTTGTGAATAGGGCGATTACTAAACAACGAAACTATTTCGTAAGGAGCTGGGAGCTGGCTGGAGCCAACAAATCTTGTACTCTAGGCTTACAGGGCTATAATTATCCAAAGTTTTAAAACACAATAGCATCTGCTGAAAGGGAACATCTGGGAGGGAACCAAGCCATCCCAATTAAATGAATGATGTGCGTCCTATGGATGGGATGACTCTCCATTAATGGGATGGCGACTTTTTAAAATGTCACTCAAGTTAACAAATGTGCTGAAAGGTTGAAGCCGAACAAATACACAGGGAGAAAAAAAATCAGATTAAGAAGAGAGATGTTTTATACAATGGACTACAGGCTGGAGAAAGCATTCCAGCTGCTGCTGTGAGCATCCATCAAGGGGAGTAGAGGCTTTATGAGGTTTTCCCATATGAAAATAGAAGGCTTTTCCAGTTGCCATTTCATTTCAAAATAAACTCTTTTAACCGTTAAAGGACCCTATGTGAAGAGTGGGGTGGGGTGGGGTGGGTGGTGTGGGTGGGGAGGTCCGAGGGACCAGGTTATGAGGTTGTGCTAGGCACTCAGGTGCACCATACATGCTAACGGAAACCAGTTGTTTTGAGCGATGGATTGAAGTCTTTATCCTATAAATACATTTGGCCCCAGAGAGTAGCATTGGACTCTACTCTGAGAATGAAGGTTATAGTAGGTTCTCCTCCATCATGAGCTATTCTAAAACCAAGAATGGGCCACATGCCTATGGCTCCTGGCAGTCTTTCAAGACCTGCAGCCTAAATAAATGTTTCTGCCCCACCTGTTCCTCATGTTGGGGCAATTCTTTCAGGTAAAAAGCTAAAGAACAGCTAGAAGAAGAACAACAAAAATAGAGTAAGAAGAAAACAAAAATTCTCTCATTCACCGTCTCATACCTAAGAGAACATTTGCTTTACTGGAACGAGAATCTAGGCTGGGATGGTGGGGATGGGTGTGGTTGGCAATTGCTCCTTCAGTTACCCTTCTTCCTGCTTGCTTTGGGGTGCCACTACAGCATCACACAGTAGCTTGGCTCTGTTCTGAAAGCAGAAGACTGGAAAACAATTTGGGTCATTGTCATGAGTTGAATTGTGTCCCCCCAAAATATCTGTCAACTTGGCTGGGTCATGATTCCCAGTATTGTGTGATTGTGTACCATTTTGTAATCTGATGTGACTTCCTTATTGTTGTAAACTCTATCACTATGATGTAATAAAATGGATTAGCGGCAGTTACACTGATGAGGTCTACAAGATTAGATAATGTCTTAAGCCAATCTCTTTTGAGATATAAAACAGAGAAGGGAGCAGAGACACATGGGAACCTCACACCACCAAGAAAGCAGTGCCGGGAGCAGAGTGTATCCTTTGGACCTGAGGTTCCTGCACAGAGAAGCTCCCAGACCAAGGGAAGATTGATGACAAGGACTTTCCTCCAGAGCTGACAGAGAAAGCCTTCCCTTGGAGCTGACGCCCTGAATTTGGACTTGTAACTTACTGGACTGTGAGAGAATAAACTTACCTTTGTTAAAGCCATCCACTTGTGGTATTTCTGTTAGAGCAGCACTAGATGACTAAGACACTCATCAAGCCCTATGCAGCAGGACTGATGACCGGCAAAATTGGGAAGGTGGTTATATTTTCTGGGTTTCCCTAACTGCCCCCCACTTCAGTGGACCCCTCCCCATCTTCAGTGCCCTGTTGGGATCCTCTTCGGCATGCCTTCCACATAAAAACCTGTTGCCGTCAAGTCAGTTCTGACTCATAGTGACCCCACGTGTGTCAGAGTTGAACTGTGCTCCATAGAGTTTTCAGTGGCTGATTTTTCAGAAGTAGATTTCCAGGCTTTTCTTCCAAGGTGCCTCTGAGTGGACTCCAACCTCCAACCTTTCGGTTAGTGGCCGACCATGTTAACTGTTCACACCACCCAGGAATGCCTTCCGCTTCAGTACACCAAGGCATGCTGAGAGAACACTTGGGAGCTTTGACTTTCTCCAAGGGATGAAGAAGTTTAAATCTTATCTATCAACCTTGCATAGGTATGTATTCTAATTGCTGCGAAAGCAATATCATGGCAACATGAAACGAATTAATCATTAAAAACAGTTACCAATTAACCCACCACCCTAATACCATTTGAGGCAGTCCTGGGCCTGCTGGCCTTCAGAGCTGTCATGCAGCTTCACCTCACCTGCTCTGTTGGACATTTGCCTGTTTCTAATTTCAACAATTAAAGAGAATACCACCATCAACTTCTATGTGACTTTGCCTTCTGTGAAAGATGTCTCTGGAAATCCTAGACTATGATGCAAAGTCTTTGGGGTGAAAGATGAGTGAGAGAAAAGCAGCCCCTGACTTCCAGGAGGCCCTGGTGTTCTCCTTTGAATGTAAGCGATTTCACAGAACACCCACAGCAGACAAGGCCACTCTGGGGCCATGATGAATCAGGTGAAAATCAAGACCACTCCAGCAGTCATGTCTGAACCCAGACAAACACATGAACATTGTCACAAAAATGACTAAATATCTCCCTATCCTTGATACTATGCGTGACTGATGCTTTTTGACCAATTTCAGCTTGCTCTAGTCTTTCTTCTCTCTAGATAATATTTATTCATAGTATTACCACTTCCTACTTCCTGGCAGCATCCAACCCAACAGCAAAGCCCTGTTACCTTAAATTCTCTCCCAAAACACCTAACGCAAGCCTAAACCTTATTAAAAAACACAGTTCCCATGGAGTTCATCTCAACACATGGCAACCCCATGTGTGTCAGAGTAAAATTGTGCTCCATAGGGTTTTCAGTGGCTGATTTTTCAGAAGTAGATCACCAAGCCTTTCTTCTGAGGTACCTCTGGGGGACCTGAATCTCCAACCTTTTAGTTAACAGCCAGGTGTGTTAACCATTCATACTGCCCAGGGCCTCCAAACTCTATCATCGGTTCTCTCTCCCACCCTTTTACTGAGATGTCCCACAGTTCCCTTTGGTGTGCAGTCACCCTCCGTAAAAACGGTATGGGGGTGGTGTCCGACCTCCTCCAACCCCACAAGGGGGAAGGAGAACCAAGATCAACAATGCAAGGCTGACTCCCAAGGGATGGAAACCAGACAAGCCTCCTCTAATTCTGACACCAACTGTCCCTCGCACAGCACTGTCCACTTCTATGCTGGGTTTGATAATTAATTGCAGTGGCCACACAGAACTCACAGGCCCCACTCATGATCCTGGGGTTTATTAGGGAAAGGAACAGTTACAATTCAGGCTCAGGAACACTCAGGATACAGTTCTTACACCAGGAGAGCCTCTTCCCAGCTGTGCTCCCAGGTACGCCTCTCCCTGGCCCTCAGTTTCTGCCCAAAGGCACTCGGCTTTCTGTCTCCGTGGGCCGGAAGCCCACAGCGCTCTCTCTTGCTGCCGGGTCTCTGCTGCTGGTCTCTCCTTCCCTGGTGGTGGGCTCCTCCTCTTTGCTCTGCAATTGGCTGTCTTTTAAGGCAAACTGACCAATCCCCTTGGTAGGCCACAATTACCCTATCACACAATCACCTGGGTGGAAATTACAGGACCATGGCTAGAAAGGCCTCACACAAAAGTAATTAATTGCACCGCACCCTCAGAGCAGCGAACATCAGACCCAACGTGGTCAGCTCCAGGTGTATTTGTGTGTTCTTGCTGGTCTTCAGATGGAGGGCATTGACACAGATATGAGCATTTTTATCATTTTTTTAAATTTTACTTCAGCTGAAGGCTTACAGAACAAATAGTTTCTCATGAAACAGTACTACACATATTGTTTTATGACATTGGTTAACCACCCCACAACGTGTCAACCCTCTCCC